>NC_137456.1:108689292-108930376 GCF_964235325.1 Thermobia domestica | reverse complement strand
ATGACTTGTGTATCTTATTCCGTAGTTCGCTGAATCCGTGCAGAATTCCCATTCCCGAGACTAGCGTTCGTATCTTACAAGGAGAAAGCAGACTTTGGTAAATGTACTTCTTGGCCATTTTCTGCAAGGTGACAGTACACATTTAAAGTGTTCATATTACAAACTGGGAGAGCGCAATGGCCTAATATAGAAGAGAAAAGGCGCCTTAAAGTTTTCGACTGGCGACATATGTCGTACGTTGCGCAAATTTATCAAGTGACGGCATGGCAGAATCAGTAGCATCTTTGACTCAAGCGCGAAGGATTCGGGGTTCGATACGCGCTGAACTGAACTTTTTTGTTCTTTGCTTCAACCAATAAAATAGCCATTTGTAGCTAAAAGTAAAATGTTAATTCACCATATGTTTATAATAAATTAAAACAATAAAAATATTCAAATCAGTTGTAACATCTTTCAATGTTTCTATTTCGTAAATATCGTCCCTCTCGAGACAAAGGGGCGTATCTCATTTTTTCAACTTTTCCAGAAGACAAGTTTAAAGATGTTATCATAAGTTAATTTTATCTTGTTCTGTCAAAATTTAATTTGATCTCGTAAGTTACATACCTGACACGAAGGATATCAAACTAAATTTTAAAAAAGACAGAATAAATAATAATAAAAGGTTTAAACTTGTCTTCTGGAAAAATTAAGAAAATGAGATACTCCCTTTTGTCTCGAGAGGGACGATATATTGATATCACGGGTTATACTATGGTCACCACAATCGTTTTGTAAAAAATGTTCTTGACGCTTCGTGTCTACATCTGTTGACAGTGTGTATATTACAAGCACTAGCGCAAATGGCACGGAAGGATGTGGAGGACATATCCCCCTCCAATCCTGGAACTGAGGTACTGTTCTCCCCAATAATCCGATTTGAAATGTGTTTTTTGGGGAGGAATGTGATGAATTATGTCCGATTGCTACAAAGGAAAATGAGATGAAATTAATATCCTCCAAGAATAAGCCACAAATTTGCCCGCCTCCCAATGTTGAAGACAACTCTGTTCCCCTGATCCTCCACAGTGTTGTTTTTTAACTTCATAAATATTTTGAACATCGCTTTAAAAAAAATATGAAACTGGTTTCATCCGTCCTTCCCCCAATGTTGGAGACAGATTTTCGCCGCATATTACAAGGGGAATAAGGAGGAAATCTCCTTTGGTTATAGTAACATTCAGTATTACCAGAGGGGATTTTCTTCTCATCCCCCTTGTAATTCTTACACTGTCAGATGTAGACACGATGCGTGAAGATCATTTTGACACAACAACTATGGTAACCATAATATAACTCGTTATATCAATATATTTACGAAATAGATTACATTTCGTTGCTAGTTAACATGGAACATTGAAAGATTATACAACTGATTTAGATATTTCTTTTGTTTTAATTCATTATAAACATATGGTGAATTAACATTTTACTTGTAGGTACCAAATTTCACAGAAGTAAGTCCCCACGTTAAGCGGGTTTGCATATCCAGGCTCCTAACTATGAAAACATTTACGATCACTCCAACCCCAATCATTTCACAGATTAAACCTGTTGTATATAACTTATTAGAACATAAAATTGAATATAACTTATACGAAAAACACCTTTATGCATTGCAAGAATTGTAACGTCCAAATATTCACCACAAACTTATAGTCTGCCCACATAAACAAAAAAAGTGTGGAGCAGGAAACCTCTTTACATAATAGTCAAAAGAGGCTCAGTGACGACTTACGAACTGGTCGAGCAGTTTTGGTCACTAGCCTATCAATCAGAAGTTTATATGTTCAAACCCTGTAAGAAATATTCGTTTTGTTTTCTTTTCTAAAAGGGGGTTTCCATTTTCATCAGAGGATTGAGAACATTTCTTTGACAAAATCTTTGGCAACTACTTTTTTTTCAAATTCGGTTACAAGCGAACATTATATGAATTGCAAATCTAAAATCCACAGCTGAGAAAAAAATATTAAGTATGTTCAATATTTTATTATTATCCTTTGATTTGTAATGAAAAACTAATTATAAGCATTCACGATTTCAGAAGATTCTTCCCGGGGGATGGTCAATATATGAATGAGAGATTTGCAATTCATATAATGTTCGCTTGTAACAGAATTTGAGAAAAAAGTAATTGCCAAAGATTTATTCAAAGAAATGTTCTCAACCCTCTGATGAAAATGGAAACTCCCTTTTAGAAAAACAACAAAACAAATATTTTTTATAGGGTTTGAACACATAAACTTCTGATTGATAGGCTAATGACCCAAACCGCTCGACCAGTTCGTATGTCGTCACTGAGCCTCTTTTGACTTTTATGTAAAGTGGTTTCTTGCTCCACACTTTTTTTGTTTATGTGGGTACGACTATAAGTTTGTGGTGAATATTTGGACGTTACAACTCTTGCAATGTATAAAAGTCTTTTCCGTATAAATTATATTCAATTTTATGTCCTAATAAGTTATATACAACAGGTTTAATCTGTGAAATGATTGGGGTTGGATCGACCGTAAATGTTTTCATAGTTAGGAGCCTGGATATGTAAACCCGCTTAACGTGGGGATTTACTTCTGTGAAATTTGGTACAAGTGGCTACTTTATTGATTGAAGCAAAAGACAAAAAAGTTGACTCGAGCGGGAATCGAACCCGTGACCCTTCACACGTGAGTCAGAAATGGTACTGATTTTGCCACGCCGTAAATGGCACAACGTATGACATATGCGGCTAGTCGAAAACTTTAAGACGCTTTTTCTCTGCTATATTAGGCCATTTCACTCTCCCAGTTTGTAATATGAACACTTTAAATGTCCACTATCACCTTGCAAAAAATGGTAGCGAAGTTCATTTACCAATGTCTGCTTTCTTCTTGTTAGTCTTACTATTTTTCATTTTCATTTTTCAGTGATCAGGTAAGACTCCTGTAAAAAGAAAAATATTGTTACAGTTTAAAGTGTAATTCGATATTCTGCAAGTAATTATTTATATATTTATTGTCAATGAAGTATATTTCACAAGTGTAAAACTGTTCTAGATTTTACTCCTAATAAAAACTATGAATAAGTTTACAGCTGAAAAATAAATTGAATTCTCTTTAATTGTAGTTCATAGTTAGCTGTGGTCAAAGAGATGGATTTCAATTGTTTTGTGTGTGGTCAGTACAATGGTTTTCATCATCTTTATTTCTGGAATTGAATATAACATTTTTTTTTGTTTAGATATAAAATACGCATTGTTCATTGTTCAAAATGTCACTATATAATTACATTTCGTTATCTAAATAAATGAAAAAATAATACATTTACACTTGAAAATGTGGAAGGTAATATGACAAATATTATGAACCATTCTGTAATAGAATTAAGCAGTTTTTTTATAATTAAACTCCAATGAAATGCAGGGTATTTGAAGTTGGCAAAATATTTGCTCTCATATGCTGAAATGCAAGTTTCTTGAATATACATTTTGAATTTGATTCTCGATAGAATCTGGAATATATTTAGAACTTTAAACTTTAAAGAACGCAACACTAATTTGACGTCAAATGGTTATATTATTGTCGTTACAAACTGACTAAACTAGCGATAAATCTAGGGAATAACTCACTCACCCAGCTTCTGTTTTCCGATTTTTTATATAAATTAACGAATCTAACAATGGATTTTTGGTGAAAAGATATGTTTTACTTTGCATATAGTTTAGGGAGAACATTTCATTAGCAAATATAGCAACTGACAAATTGAATAATGCCAAAAAATAGCCTACTTTACTTGCTAGAACTTATTTTTGGTGGAAGTTCCTATCTCATTTTTCTTTTCTTTTTTTCTTTTTTTCTTATATTGAAGTGTTTGGATACTTCGGAAGGTTATGCAGAATACGTATTATACATATATGTTTGTCCTGTTTGGTACGAAAAGAAAGTTTATTATGAAGAAAATGGTTTGCAGAGGTCTTTCTAGAATTACTATTAGTTGTGGTAGCTGACTTGATTTTAGCGTCCCATTCAGCACCGAGGCTATATGAGGCATAGACTTCCAGCTGAACGTGGGATCCGATAAGCATGAGCTTCCGCCGAGAATCGAAGTCCGTTTTTTAGAAAAAATATCTGACACCAAAGTCGGTTCATTCCGTTCGGGTTGGAACAGACCCTATTATTATGCTGGTATTGGGAAGCAGTGATGAAACTGGTTAAAAATTTCGTGATCTGGAAGCAGTTACACTCATGTCCTGATATGACCGGAGCAGACCTGCATCGTCATACACACGGAAAATTTGTATGATACTGTTAGTAAAACTTATGTGCTTTCTGCTGGTCCAGTGGCTAGCTCGTGCGTTTTTGGTTCTTGTAGTCTCGGGGTAGATTCTCGTTAAACTTTGAGGAAAGTATATGGGAAAAATGTTAAAGAATATACATGCAAAAGTCTGATGGCAGTGTTTTGTAAGCTATTGACAAAATAATAGAAAGACAGGAAAGAAAATCTCTTGAGAACTTGAAACTGAACAATGTTTTCGCATTCATGCTTAATTTGCTAGTAGTGTGACACATGAAATTCAATGTAATTTAAATATTACACACAAAATTCGCTAATTCACAGTTGATAACACGGAAAATGCTAGGTATTGTTAAACATTTAACATAACACCTCATTTTTTATATCAATAGGTAACTTAAATAAATAAACAACAAAACAGTAACAATACTATTATTCTATATCTGCATAGTACATACATGAAAAACACGTTATTTATCATAACAAAAAATGGCTGAACCGTTTGAAATGAATTTTATTAACATAGTTAACACCTACCTCGGAGTGGATTGTTGTCAAGCCTTTTTATTGAAATGCGTATCCTAACAGAGGAGGTGTAAAAATTTATGCCAAAAATAGAATCTCTCAAGTTTGTGAGATGAAATTTGATACATAAATTCCTTATTTAAAACGAGTGTGTACGTGTCCGACCGTGTTTAGAAATGTCGGTACTAAGTGGAGAAAAGGGGCAATTTGTATCATTTTTGCTCAATATTTAAGAATAATGACATCGAGGTTATGTCTTGTCTTCACAGCCAAACGGATGAAGCACTTGAAATTATCTTTTTAATATACGGTATTTAGCATTTGGTCCAGTCGGGTTCTTATCATTCATTAACACATATATCATAAGAGGAACAGATGAACATAAACATCTTATTTTGAAATATGTAAGCCCATCTTCCGTTGTCCTTACAAATCAACTTTTGAGGGGAAAATGGGGCGGTCAATATGTAAAAGTTCCAAATAAGGCGGTCAATATGTAAATGTTCCAAATAAGGCGGTCAATATGTAAAAGTGACTTCGTGATTGTCTGTCAGATCATCATGGGAAATCAAATCAACCGTTTGAAATAAATATTTGAATACATTTAGTACTTGGAAGAAAATGGTTAGCTGACGTCCACTGGAAACTTGACAAAACTTCGATACAATTTAAAGGATAGTAACTATGCCTAAATCTAACATTGCAGATGGAAGTGAACACGACGAAAGAAATAATAGCGGATTAAAATTTAGCATTAGAATTCATTGAGAAACAGAACGTGATGCGCGCAAACGAAAAAAAAAAATAAAAATAAACGTAACGTTGCCGACAACAATATACTGGATGGTGCTTATCGAAAGACCCATAAACGCTATTCGTTAGCTCATTCTTCACGGTTTGGATTGCAAGAAATAAAACTATTTCTTCGTGCTAATACACCTCCCAAAACAAAATGTTATATTTCTGCAAAATTTGCTTTTCTTACATGACTGGATAATTAAAAAAACTTCTAATGTGGTGAAGAAAACAAAACCATAAGACAAGCTGGATTTAATCTGAAGATCCCATGATCTTTACTACATGTTGTTATTCATTACATCAGCGCGACATTGGTTGCAATGACACTGATACATTGGGTGGTTTGTTCGAAAAAGGCAAAGCTCTTTACATCGAATCTTTCTGTTTGTTTTTCGTTTTTATTTTGTTTGCTCTTTAGGTTTTTCGTGGAATACATCATAAAGAAATACGTTTTTCGCTTAGGTATCCAGGAATACTGTTTTAACTGATCAGAAAACAGCAATCTACTGGTGAAATGATGTGGGGTTTTGTGTAGCATTTTGTTTTCACGCCATCGATAGCAGCAAGGGGCATAGGAATTACATAAAAGAGAGTGTGTTCTTATGAACTACTAATATCTTTTGCAAGAAAATTTTCCACGTGTTACTTGGTGCCTCAGGGGATAAATAAGAGATTACAATACACAAGTTCGAACGACCGAGTCTTGTCCACTGTTATTATGTTTTTCCATTTTCATTGTTTAACGGTGAAAGCGACGTAGATACATTTTCATTGGCATTCAAAAAAATGGAAGGGAATACGTAGCCCTGAAAAGAGCTGTTATATATAAGTGTTTAATAGGAGGTCCAATGACCTCCTACATCGATGACTGCCTGGAGTCTTCTGGCCATGCTCTCGTTAAGTCTGCGGAGAAAGCGTTCACTAAGGGTGACTTCCTCCCAACTGTTTCCAACGATTTCCCATAGTTAATTTTTTGTGGATGGAGGAGGATTAGACCAATTCTTCTTCATCACCCTTTTGACCTCTGCTCATACTGTCTCAATTATATTCATATCGGCCTCACGCGGTGGCCAATCTAGGACCTCTAAATCAGCCTGCTGCGAGAGCCAATTCTGATCTAATTGCCACATATGAACCGGAGACCTGTCGTACTGAAACTGCATTACTCCATCGGGGTAGAGGAAACGCACAGATGGTAGCATAACATCCCGAAAGATATGTAAATATTGCTCACCGGTAAGACGCCCCTCTACCCTATGGAGTACTCCAAGGCACTGTGATGTCAAGAAAGCCCAAGCAGATACAGATACGCGTCCACAGTGACGTTTGTGGAAAACGTATCTGGGATCATGCCTGGAGCCTTTCGGACGATACACGACTACTGGGCCGTTATTTGAGGAAGAATGTGCATTCGTCTATGAAGACAACATTTCTCCAATCACGATTCACATTTTCTTTCGCAAATTCAAGCCGTAGTCTTATATCCTCTTCCGAGAGAAATTCTTCCACAGCAGCACGACGGGCGTGAAGATTAGCTTCACTAAGACGCCGTACAGCAGTATCACGAGAGCCTGGAAAAGCTGGTGCGTGCCGAAGTTGTTTGGCGGTCATGTTGGGATTAAGTCGCGCTGTACCAACATGCTGCCCGTCCTGCTCTGGTGTCGTCACACGACGCCTACCACTACCTTCCCGCCGCATAGTTTCTCCAGTCTCTCGAAAACGCTTTATCCACTTCTGTGCTGTTCTTGGTAAAACTCCACACCTTTTAGCGGCTTGGGAAGCGAAATAGCCTTCTTGCACTAAAGCGAGAACACGCTCTTTCTATTCTCAGGCATTTCTGACTTCTACCCTTTCTACGAGTTGCACTTTGAATGAGCACCCCTCTTAGTTGAAGCTATCAAACGGCATGCGCAGTTGGTTACTCCAAGAGCTAGTAAAATAGTACTTTTTATTTGCCAGGAGCCAGAAAACACTTCTTATTTCGATATATGTTGTTTTACTCCAAGTGAGCACGTCACAACTGTTTACTCAGTGGTAAGATCTGTGGTATTCTGTTAAACTTTTCTTCAAGCAATTTTAAACGTAATAGACAATATTTGTCTGACCTTGTCAGTGCTTGAGGCAGAAAACAAAATCAATGAAAATGTTCTCAACATAACATTTTCGATTTATGTTTATCTCCTATCCAGTTTTGTTACGCCTGCCTCCTTTAGAAATATCAGCTCTCTTTTTTGGCCCATATAAGGAAATTCTATTGCTGCTTTTCAACGTTCAATATTTTTGGGAAAATTAACACTTTCCAATAAAGCTAAACAAGCATATGTTTCACAGACAAAACAATACGTAAAGTTCTACTTTCCAGTTTAAAATTTAATATATTTATCCAGTGTTATATGTGCTATACATCGCTTTATTTGTAGAAGGTAAGAGGAACTTACGTAATTACTGCTTTCCTAGTGTGGGAAGAGTAGTTTCCACAACTTTAGAAACCTAACATTTCTCATAGGTATTATTAGTTAGGCAACATTCCTTCTAAAAATATTGCAGCTATATTTTGCATCTCAAGCAATACTAACCAACTCTATGGCCTATGGAACCCGGAGTTCAATGCAGCGTTCACAAAAGCTCTCCACTGACTTCTAACCTTATCTAACTGGATCCAGTTTCTATTTTGTATTCCCATCTCTGCGAGATCCATCTTAATATTGTCCTTCCATCTGCGTCTAGGTCTTCCTAATGGTCGTTCCTAATGGTAATCTCAAGTAATATGTAACATAATAATAATAATAATAAATAATAATAATAATAATAATAATAATAATAGTAATTGCCCCACTTGAGGCAAATTTGGACTTTGACCCCGACATTTGTGACGTCATAGGACAAAGGTCAATGACCTTGGCCAGGGGTCAATGACCTAGGGATACCTAGGACCACCCCCTCTAAATTTTGGCAGGGGAACGTTGGCTCACCCCCTAAATTTTGGCAGGGGTACATAGGACCACCCCCTTAAATTTTGAAAATTGCCAAATCTAAAAATTTGGTATGGTAGCCTAGGACCACAGTATGTACCCCTATCAGTATTGGGGGTCTATGTCGTTCCCTTTCATGGGTAAAAAAATTGCAAAAATTCAAATTTCGAGGTTTTTTGACCTAATTTATCCCCTTTGGTGAGGTGTTATTACCTTATATAGTTATATGAGCGTATACAGGGGTTCATTCCCTTTCATAATACATGGGTATATTAATGCAGACCTTGAAAAATTTGGGACGGGTACTTTGGCCCACCCCTTAAATTTTGGAAATTGACCAATTTAAACATTGGGTATTATAGTACAGGACCCTAATATGTATTATGATAAATTTGGGTGGTCCACCTCATTCCCTTTTAGGGGTACAAAATTGCCAAATTTTAGTACAACCACGTGTTTGGTCTTTGACCTAATTTATCGCCTTGGATGAGGTCCTATTACCTTATATGTTTATATGAGCGTATACGGGAGTCTATTACCCTTCATAAGACATGGGTATATTGGTGCACCCCTTTAAAAACTAGGGATTGGTACCTTGGCCCACCCCTTCAATTTTAGAAATTGCCCAATTTAAACATTTGGTATAATAGTATAGAACCCTAGTATGTGTCACTATAAATTTGGGTGGTCCACCTCGTTCCCTTTCATGGGTACAAAATTGCCAAATTTTAGTACAACCACGTGTTTGGTTTTTGACCTAATTTATCGCCTTGGATGAGGTGTTATTATCCTATATGGTTATATGGGCGTATGCAGGGGTTCATTACCTTTCATAAAACATGGGTATATTAATGCACCCCTTGAAAAATTTAAGAGGGGTACCTTGGCCTACCCCTTTAATTTTGGAAATTGCCCAATTCAAACATTTGGTATAATAGTATAGGACCCTAATATATATTACCATATATATATTTTTGGGAACGGGGGAACCAAACATAACCTCGTTCCCCCGTTCCCAAAATTGCCAAAATATAAACGTAAGCAATACGTTGTACTACGTGTTTCGTTTTTTACCTAATTTATTCCATTGGATGAGGTCCTATTAACTTATATGGTTATATGGTCACGTATGGTGATTCATTTCCTATCATAAGACATAGGTACATTTGTGCACCCCTTTAAATTTTTGGAAGGGGTACCATGGCCAACCCCCTTAAATTTTGGAAATTTTCCAATTTAAGCATTTGGTATCATAGTACATGCCTCAATATGTATCATGATAAGTTTGGGTGGTCCACCTTGTTCCCTTTCATCGGTAAAAAAATTGCTAAAATATAAACATAAGCAATATGTTGTACCACGTGTTTGGTTTCCGGCCCAATTTCTCCCCTTTGATGAGGTTCTATTACCTTATATGGTCATGTATATGGGTTCATTTCCTATCATAACACATGGGTACATTGATGCACCCTTTAAAATTTTGGGAGGGGTATCTTGGCTCATCCACTCGGTTTTGGAAATTGTTTAATATAAGCATTTGGTATCATAGTACAGGTCTTCAATATGTATTACTATAAATTTGGTTGGTCCACATCATTCCCTTTCATGGATAAAGAACTACCAAAAATCAAATTTCGGAGGTTATTGATCACGTTTGATAAGGATTTAGCACGTTATATGGGTATGTACAGAGGTTTATTACCTTCATTTAGGGATGGCCAATTCCGGAATTTTTACTTTCCGGAATCCGGAAATTAAAATCGGAAAATTCCGAAATTCGAAAAAATTCCGGAATTCGGAAAAATCCGGATTTCGGAAAAATTCCGGAATTCAGAAAAGTTCCGGATTTCGGAAAAATTCCGGAATTTAAAAAAATCCGGAATTCGGAAAAAATCCGGATTTCGGAAAAAAATCCGGAATTCAGAAAAAATCCGGATTTCGGAAAAATTCCGACATTCAAAAAATCCGGAATTCGAAAAGAATTCCGGATTTCGGGGAAAATCCGGATTTCGGAAAAATTCCGGAATTCAGAAAAATTCCGGAATTCAGAAAAATTCCGGATTTCGGAAAAATTCCGGATTTCGGAAAAAATATTTTTTTCTTTTTGTAATCCTAAGAATTTTGTTCAAATGCAAACGAACAAATTTCCTTTTTGTAATCCTAAGAATGTATGATGCAAGTTAAGCTGAAACATACATCCTAAAGTATACACTACTCAATCTTCCCATGGTTAATGAGATGTAGTCCAAAAGTACAATGTACTCCTAATATTTAATTTTTGTTTTACTGTGATACTGTCCAGAGGTAATACATATATCACACTGAGATAAACAACTTGACATAATGAAGATGTAATCATACGTAGTTTTCCAGAAAATCGTGAGAAACGAATTTTTATGAAGTTAAAATATGCGTCGCTTGTTGCCAGTGTGATGCAATTGATAACTTTTATGCTGGAATAGTCTTCTTCTTCTTCTTCTTCTTCTTCTTCTTCTTATTATTATTATTATTATTATTATTATTATTATTATTATTATTATTATTATTATTATTATTATTAATCGTTTATGTACTGTAAAAGAAAAATATGAACCGTTAAGTAGTAGATTTTAAGTAGTAGATATCTTCTAACAGTAATAACAAACTGCTTGTAAATACGCAATGATTATCAAGGACAATGGCATATTAATGTAAGGACTACTCTGCAGACTAGCAATAAACAATAAACAATAACAGATAAACAATAGTTGCAAAAAAAAGTAACTAACTTAGGCATGTCAGAATGTTCGCGAGAATATAGGGACGCATTGAGACTCTAGCAAAGAGCGTTGTGTTATTATTACTCAAAGGGCCGTACGATGGTGGCATTAACGCTAATGTTAATGGCACTAATGTGCACTTACTTGCTCTAACGGTTAACCTCATTTTTGAGATGATTCTTAGAAGTGGGCGTGTTGGCATGCAGTTAGAAGACTTATATCCATTATTTAAAAAGCACATGTTATCTGTGGAGTACTAACTATTTGCGTCACTATCGAACACTAACATAGCACTAGCGACGTTTAAAGTCGAAATTGGAGTCTGACATAAGTGGTTTGTCAACTTCACGGACATTATATTTTCCTTGAATGCGAGAATTTTGGCGCCCGGGAAAGTTGCGCCCTACCACAAAAATAGGAAAAAATGCGCTCGCAATATATTTGCACTGGGATGTTTGCGCCCTACCGCAAAAATAGGGGAAAATGCGCCGGCTATATATTTGCACTGGGATGTTAGCGCCCTACAATTCAACTTATTTTTGTATTGTGTAAAGTAACTTCCACTCACACTTGAACTAGGCTTGCCTCTCATCGTCTCAGTGAGTTACTCCATCCGTTATAATATTCCGAACAAATGAAAAAAAAAAAAACAATTTTAGTTCACTAAAGGGCAATCCATACAAATACAATTTTTCAATATACTACAAAATTTACAATAAAAGTATAAATGACTGATATATAATTATTTATTAATATAATCAAAGAGTATAATTTAATCTACAAAAGGCTGTTTGGCTCTATCCAGATATCTCTGTTCACAATCCTTGCGAGTTGTTTGGCTTTTTAGGACACAAAATATAGAAAAGAAAATGTAAAGTGAATGTAAAATCAGTTCAGTAATATTATCAAGAAAACTATGTACAGTGTGTTTACTTGCTGGAATTACACTTCAAACACACAATTGCGTTCAGTCGTTCTTTCAGAAAAAATGTTCCGGGGGGCACACTTAGTATTCCGGAGGGGGTCACTGCTCTTCTATTTATTATTATATTATAGACGTATTATTTTGGTCTCCTCCGAGAGGGCACTCTGAGAACTCTCGGGAGGCCGGTGTTCCCCCAAAATCATCTCTGGAAGAAGCAGTGATTGCGTTGATCCGTTGTGTTCTTTTGGCTTATATTGAAGTTTATTCTCCCCTTATATAGCCACAATGAAAATAAATCACAAATGGCATGGTTGTGGGGGGAGGATTGTTTATGCTGTAATGTCAGCCCCTCCGAGCAAATGCGTAAGCTCCAATAGGTTCTTTTATTTCGCAGGGCTCAAACTTCCCGGTGGAGGTACATCGCAAGCGCAATTTTCCCTGTTCTTGAGGTAGGGCGCAAATTTCCCAGACGCAAAATTCTCGACACCGTTCTAATGACCTCGGAAGACTATATCTTTTTCAATACTTTTTTATATTTTTTTACTCGAGATTTCTTCATAGCTTCTTATTAAAATACTTACTAATATATCCTCATTTTATTGTCCTAACCAATCAATATGGGTATGTTGTCAGTAAAATATTTAGATTGATCGAGCCTCTGGTGTGTAACCACAGTATTTCATATCATCCCTCCACTAGAAATCTTGGCTAAACGAACCAATATATGTTGCCAATAAAATAGTTTAGAATGATTGAACACCTGGAAATAACCACAGTATTTCGTGACAGACCCCCCCCCTTCCTATTACCATATTCTAGCTACGTGCCTGACTCAGCTAATTCTCTACATTCTTTACCAAGCACACATTTTCTAAAGCGGAAAATGCTCTTTAAATACCTAAGCTCATTATTTTCAGCAGATGCACAAATTGGGTAACATTCTATCTACATGAATGTTATATATGTCGATTACTGGAAACCGCTATCTTCGCTTCTCGCTATCTATTACCACATTTACTATATAATGATTAACGTTAAAACCGGAAATGGTTGATTTGTACTGCTTCCGGTTTGAATATTACATTCATCAGGGAACTCGATTCTTAACTATTGACTCTGTACATCGTGGCCAAAATTGATGGTAATCCATCAGATAGTTCTTGAGACTGTTTGTTTCACTGACGGACAGAATGTATATATGGCTATAGAGTTTTGATAAACTAAATTCGTTAATGAGTGATGATGGAACAAATATAAGAAAGGGAACCAAGAGTAGGCCTACCACCGGAAAAAATTTCGACACAAAATTAGCCATCGAAAACCCACATGTCCTGGGTTAGAATACCATAGATGAAAACTCTACCACTGAGTCATCAATCACCCGCTTATTAGTTTTATTAATTATTATATTAATATAAATTAATGAATGCCTGCTTATGTTAATTATTGAACAATTATATTGTATACTTCGTAAAGTCAAAAATTGTAAATTTGTATTTACTGTACATACAGTGAGCGCAGAAAGTGTTCGTACACCTATGCTATTGAAACGGGAATGCCTGCGAAAAAGAAACAGAAAATTTAAGAAGTGTAATAACACACACAATATGAATAATGAAAACTAAGCTTTATGAATATATCAATAAAGAACCACAAGGACAAGTTTAATGGTCAGAAAGTAAATAAAGTGTATAGAGTAGACGCAAAAAAGATCGTACACCTGACGTACGAATACGAAACAAAGATACCACAACTGGGGTTCACTAGTATTCACCTAAGTATACACCTCTGTATAGCATGACGAATAACAGAATGAGTTTAGTTGTGAATAGGAGTGAAAAAACTGCACGGTGGGCTGTTAAAATGGGAAGCAACCGAACAGAAACAATTGAAGAGACAAGAAAAGTAATTATTAAATTGCATAAGAAAGGTAAGTCTTTGAGAAAGATAGCAAACCTTGCAGACAGGCCTCGTTCAACAGTACAAACAACAATTGCGATGTATAATGTTTCTATCACTGAGCGAAAAAAAAAAAAAAAAAACTGGAAGACCAAGAGTGTTGAGTAAACAAGATAAACGTTACATTATTAGGGAAAGAAAAAAGGTTCCGAAAAGTAGTGCTGTGCAATTGGCAACGGATCTGGAAACACGCGGTGTTAAAGTATCCGCCAGTACAGTGCGGAATATTTGCAGGGTATCATGGTCGGATAGCCAGGAAAATGTTATGGATGAACAAGACAAATCGTATAAAGAGACTAAAGTTTGAAAAAGAGTATAAAGATAAGGGATCAGGCTCTTTCTGGAATAGGGTCATATTTTCGGACGAAAGTAAATTCAATCTTATCGAATCCAATGGGAGGCGTATGGTATGGCGCAAGGTACATAGATGAATCCTCAAAATCTCGTCCCTAAAGTAAGATACGGAGGAGGGTCCGTGCTCGTCTAGGGTTGTATGAGTGCCTCAGGAGTGGGTCGTCTCCACTTTATCGATGGAGTGATGATCCACAAAGTGTATATTAACATATTAAAGGAAAATCTCCATACTAGTGCGCAGAAAACAATTTATTCTTCAGCAAGGCAACAACTCCAAACATACAGCGGGAAATACTCGATTGTGGCTACTCTATAATACCTGAAACAGCTTCGCACACCTCTCCAATCCCCAGACATGAACCCCATAGAACATCTATGGTCTGTTCTGGAGACAAGAATCAGAAGGCACAGCTTCTCTACTAAAGAAGGCCTGAGAAAAGCTATTCAAGAAGAATGGGACATAATCAGTCCCGAAGCTGCAGAACTATGAACTACTACAGGTGAAATCAATGCCACGAAGACTACAGACAATCATTAACGCACAGGGTAATCCCACAAAATATTAAATAACGTAATATACTTTATAAGCATTAATTCAATCATAAGTGTACGGTCACTTTTTGCGTTTACAAAAAATGAATTCTCTCTTTTCTTCTGAACAAAACAGTGATTGTCTTTGTTTGCCCTTTCTCTTGTATATAGAAATAAAATGTATGAATGTGTAGTCTTAATTCTGGTTATATATATTTTCTCCACCTCCCGTTCTCATGCTAGCTGTTTCCAATAAAAAAGTATGAACGGTGTACGAACACTTTCTGCGCTCACTGTAGGTATGTTGACAATAAGCGAATGTTATTAGAATATTTGTTGAGATTTCTTTTCATTCATTGCCTTTCGCCTGGTTAGAAAGTAGTTTGCAGTGCTTTGGAGCAGCTGCAGGTGGGAACGCGATAATGTTTGAGACATACCGGCGACTTTTTTGTGTGTGAAAATAAGACCTTCCTCATAAAGCAGTAAATAACTGCAATAGCAATTGTCTACGTAAGTGATAAAGACATATCCAACTACAAGAAACTAATACAGTATATATATTCATTATTTTGTTTCTCTTTTAACAGCTACCAGCTAGGGATGGCCAATTCCAGAATTTTTACTTTCCGGAATCCGGAAAGTAAAATCGGAAAAATTCCGAATTTTTTCTAAATTCCGGATTTTTTCCGAATGTCGGAATTTATCTGAATTCCGGAATTTTTCCGAATTCCGGATTTTTTCCGAATTCCGGATTTTTTTCTGAATTCCGGAATTTTTCCGAATTCCGGAATTTTTCCGAAATCCGGAATTTTTCCGAATTCCGGAAAGTAAATTTTCCGATTCCGGAAAACAAAATTTCCGGAATCCGGATTCCGAAAAATTTTGGCCATCCCTACTTCATATGTTTATGTGCCCTTTTAAATTTGGGAATTATCAAATAACAAAATTCGGTAAACGTTTTCTAGGACTCAATGTAGATGTTGGTGTTCCTCTTATAGCCAAATACTCAAATTTTGAAGTTTAATGACAGATTTTTTTTATATGACTATATAATTGAATGAGTACAGGATTTATTACTTTTTTCATAAGACACATGTGTATTTATGTACCAATCTTAAATTTTGGGAGAGGTACATTTCTTATTGCCATATCAATAATTGGTAATTGTTCATAGAATTGGATGGTATCTCTTTCTTTGGGTAAATCATTGTCAAATATTAGTATGATCACGTGATCTGTTATTGACCTATGATGGGATTATGTGTTCAGGACATTGCTACATTTAAACTTTGTAGGATAATTTGAGAATTGTCAAATGAAATTGCGTCATTGGTTTTGATTATTCCAGCCAAATATAAACGTAAGTAATACGATGTACCACGTGATTGACCTTGATGAGGTAGTATACAGGGATTCATTTCCTTTGTTGTGGTACTTCTTAAGTTTGAGTACACGTTTCTAGACAACAGTTGGTTCTGCTAAGATAAACAATTGACGGACATTATTGACCTTATTGAATATATAATGATATGATTAATTCTAAGACTTAGGTATATCAAGAGAAGTATTCTTTAAATTTGGGAATTGTGATAAACAGAATTTTAACATAAGGCGCGAAATTTGAAACAATACTTTGAACTTTAGTCACAGCTCATAGTCTAAGATCATTTGTGGTGATTGATTTGACCTTGAGCTTTAGAATCTGATAGCTAACCTTATTGAATCTTATGACTCATAGTCTTAAGGAAATACATGCTACAACACTGGCAAAGTTATTGTTGATTCAATTTGATTGGTTGATCACTATCTTTCGTGCAATCTGATTGGCTGATCACTACCTTTTGTGCAATCTGATTGGCTGATCACTACCTTTTGTGCAATCTGATTGGTTAATGATTTTCAAATCTTTGCTGCATTCAGTTTTAAGTTTTGTTTAACATTTAAAAAGTTTTTGAAATTTTCGTTTGAAAATTTTTTGTTGGAAAATTTTTGTTTGAAACAGGTTTGAAATTTTTTAGTTTGAAAATTTTTGTTTGAAAAATGTCAGAAGCTTCAAACAAAAAAGGTTACAAAAAAAATTCGAACAAAAAACTTTTGAACAAAATTTTTGAAACGAAACAAAAAATTTGGAAACGAAAAATTTCAAACGAAAAATTTCAAGCAAAAATTTCGAACAAAAAGTTTTAAACAAAAAATTTTCAAACAAAATTTTGCAACAAAAAGGTTTAAAAATTCAGACGAAAAATTTCCAAAGAAAAATTTCAAAAAAATTGAAACAAAAGTCAAAAAATTTCAAACAAAATTCTGAAACAAAAAAAAATTCAAACAAAAATTTGAAACAAAAATTTTCAAACAAAAAGTTTCAAACAAAACATTTTCAAACTAAAAATTTCACGTTTCACGGTTAACCGTCAACCTTTATCCGGTTTTTAACAATTCGATTAACAAATAAACGGTTTTGATCATATTTATCAGTGAGTGTAAAATGTTGAACGAAACCAAGATTTTTAAATGTTAAACAAAACTTAAAACTGAATGCAGCAAAGATTTGAAAATCATCAACCAATCAGATTGCGCGAAAGATAGTGATCAAAAAATCAGATTGCATGAAAGATAGTGATCAGCCAATCAAATTGCATCAACAATAACTTTGCTAGTGTTAGATTACGCCACCTTGTGATTAAATTTCAAAGTGTAGCATGTATTGCCTTTCGTCTATGAGTCATAACATTCAATAAGGTTAGCTATCAGATTTCTAAAACTCAAAGTCAAATCAATCACCACCAATGATCTTAGACTATGAGCTGTGACTAAAGTTCAAAGTATTGTTTCAAATTTCACGCTTTATGTTAAAGTTCTGTTTATCACAATTCCCACATTTAAAGAATACTTCTCTCGATATAACTAAGTCTTAGAATTAATCATATCATTATATGTTTAATAAGGGCAATAATGTCCGTTAATTGTTTACCTGAGTAGAACCAACTGTTTTCTGCAAGTGTGTACTCAAACTTAAGAAGTACCACAACAAAGGAAATGAATCCCTGTACACTACCTCATCAAGGTCAATCACGTCGTACATCGTATTGCTTACGTTTATATTTGGTCCATAGGCTGGAATAATCAAAATCAATGACGCAATTTCACTTGACAATTCTCAAATTATCCCACAAACTTTCAATGTACCAATGTCCTGGACTCCTAATTACATCATAGGTCAATAACAGATCACGTGATCATAATAATATTTCACAATGATTTACCCAATGAATGAGATACTATCCAATTTTAAGAACAATTACCAATTATTGATATGACAATAAGAAATGTACCCCTCCCTAAGATTGGTACACAAATACACCTGTGTCTCATGAAAAAGTAATAAATCCTGTACTTATTCAATAATAAAGCCGTATCAAAAAATAGGTCAATAACCTTTAAATTTTGAATATTTGGCCATAAGAAGAACACCAAGATCTACAATAGGTCCTAGAAAACGTTTACCGAATTTTGTTATTTGATAATTCTCAAATTTAAAAGGGAACATAAACATATGAAGGTAATAAACCTCTGTACATACCCATATAACGCGCTAAATCCTTATCAAACGTGGTTAATAACCTCCGAAATTTGATTTTTGGTAGTTCTTTACCCATGAAAGGGAATGATGTGGACCATCCAAATTTATATTGATACATATTGAAGTCCTGTACTATGATACCAAATGCTTATATTAAACAACTAGCAGCGTTCACCCCGCTTCGCTGCGGTCACCCCCGAACGCAATAAACTTTGTTACTTAGATAATTTTTACTTTTTCGCTTTCAAGTGATTTATAGCGCCTGTCAGTTATGTTAACCCGCCGAGTCACAGGGTCATGCGGGTTGCATATAAATACGTTTATTTTTATACCTATGATGAACTAATAACAAAGGATTTGTACGTATGGACACCTGAATGGTCAATTATCTCAAGACGCTGGTAATTGAAAATTAAAGTGATATGATAAAAACCATCTAGGGTCCACATCCTAACAACCCCCCAAAAATGAAAGAAATCGGTTCAGCCGTATTAGCGTGATGAGCGGACAAAGGATTTTTTTTACGTATTGACACCTGATTGGTCAATTATCTCAAGACACTGGTAATTGAAAATTAAAGTGATATGATAAAAACCATCTAGGGTCCAAATCCTAACAACCCCCCAAAAATGAAAGAAATCGGTTCAGCCGTATTAGCGTGATGAGCGGACAAAGGATTTTGTGCGTTCTCTTTTATATATATAGATTTCTAAAACCGAGTGGGTGAGCCAAGATACCCCTCCCAAAATTTTAAAGGGTGCATCAATGTACCCATGTGTTATGATAGGAAATGAACCCATATACATGACCATATAAGGTAATAGAACCTCATCAAAGGGGAGAAATTGGGCCGGAAACCAAACACGTGGTACAACATATTGCTTATGTTTATATTTTAGCAATTTTTTACCGATGAAAGGGAACAAGGTGGACCACCCAAACTTATCATGATACATATTGAGGCATGTACTATGATACCAAATGCTTAAATTGGAAAATTTCCAAAATTTAAGGGGGTTGGCCATGGTACCCCTTCCAAAAATTTAAAGGGGTGCATCAACGTACCCATGTCTTATAATAGGAAATGGACCAATATATACATGACCATATAACCATATAAGGTAATAGGACCTCATCCAAGGGGATAAATTGAGCCAAAACCAAACACGTGGTTGTACTAAAATTTGGCAATTTCGTATCCATGAAAGGAAACGAGGTGAACCACCAAAATTTATAGTAATCTATATTAGGGTCCTATACTACACAACCAAACATATAAAAGGGACAATTTCCAAAATTAAAGGGGTTGGCCAAAGTACGCCTTCCAAAAATTTAAACGGGTGCACAAATGTACACCTTGTCTCAAAAAGGTTGAGCGCATTCTTTATTGGTGTTTTGAGGCAAAAAATTTCTAAGTCCAACTTCTGGTATCTTCGGAAAATAGTATACCAGGTTCGAACCTCCAAGTCAGCCTTTGCAATCGGGGGAAAGTTTGCAGAAGTGTTTTTCTTCTTTTAAATATAATAAGACTTGTTACCAAGTGTAGAAAGAAAAACAACTTTGATTGAAATATTTAATGATACAATATTTCGAAACCTTGTACTAATCTCAGCACATGCTTGTTTGTCATTTAGCTCTCCATACGTAATGGAACATTTAGATACATAAACGAATCTTTCCATAGGTAAAAGAATGCTCAAAGTTAAGACATAGAATATAACTATCTCCTGAGTACTAAAATAAAAGTCAAAGTAGAACAAAAACAGCGTTTGTAGTGGATATGAATGTCATAGAACCGTTATACATCGCTGGAAGCATGTTTTCAGAAGTCCTTGTGTTAGCTCACTGCTAAGCTGTCTGATTTCAAATCTCAAGGTTATGAGTTCGATTCCCATCTGGGTCAATGTTTTTTTATGAAATTATATTTTCCGCATTGCATGAAATATTATATTAAATAATTACATTAATATACATCAGTTGTTGCAGAACATAGTAATTATTATTTTTAAAATATAACATCTGAAATAGGTAGGTGTTCACAGTAATTCGGTATTATATGTGAGAATGTTAGGAAAATTCAAGTTAGGAAATACAAAGTTCAAGTTAGGAAATGAAAATACAAGTTAGGGAAATCGTTTAATAGCTATAAATAAATTATGTATTGTGTTTATTTGCAACTATTTGTCATACAGATGTAACGTCTCAATATTCTCATTACAGCATGTCATTTACCTTCGTGAAACACAGTATATTCCTACGGATAAAGAAAGTGTATAAACAGAGTATACAAAGTCGGGTCCTGCTTCAAGACACATAACTTTTCCCGATCCCCTTAACGTCACGGGAAGAAACACAAATTCTCTTTAGAACGGAATGTCGTTACTTAGAGTCTCAGTCGAATACGTTGAATGCTTTTGTATATTGATCTCTCTCTCTGTCTCTTTCGCTTTGTTTATTGTGTGTGTGTGTGTGTGTGTGTGTGTGTGTGTGTTGCGAAATATCCCAAGTTGAATACAACATTTGCAAAGTATACGAGCATCATTATCATGAAATACCGGAAATTGAAAGTCGTGTTTCTTCAGATTGGGTTTGCATGTTTATGTTAGCTTACTGGTAGAGTACGGGCTTGGCAATGAAGAGGTCTTGAGTTCAAAGCCTTCAGCGAATTATGATTTTTTTGTTAGTAGAACTGCACAGAAATCGGATACAAGGAGTGATTTACTTCTAGAAATATTTTCAGAAGCGTTTAGATAGCCCTGAAAAGGACTGTTTTCGGAAGTTAAGGCGGGGACATTAATATTGTGTCCAAGACCCTTCTGAATTTATTACACGCCCCATTCTTCTGGGCATGGAATCTATTAAATGGGTGACAAATCTATCTCCTTCCCCTACCTCTAGACATGCTTCGGAAACAAGATGCCACAGGTCATCCTGAGTTCTTGGTGGACCTGCCTCAGGCCAACTGTCCCTTAGAGTACGCTTCACTTCTGTCCACATATTTTCCATGGGATTAAGGTCTGCTCCACGAGGCGGCCAGTCAATTAAATCAAACTCAAGCTGCCCTGCGAACCATTCCTGAGACACACGGGAAGTATGTATTGGCGACTGGTCTTGCTGGAAGTGAATTACACCATCAGGCTGAAATACTCGTATAGGTGACACCATGTAATTACTCATCATGTTTAAGTACTGAGCACTGTCCAGATGTCCTTCAATTCTGTGAAGCTGTCCTGCTCCACGACTGGAAATCCAACCCCAACATGAAATAGATCATGACAACTGCGATTGCAAGCAGCCACATATCCAGTGTCATGTCGGATGCCCCTCGGACGGCGTCCCTCATTTGATGTTGTGAATATGGATTCATCTGAGAAAACTACGTTTTCCCAATTGCGACCCTCATTCGCCTGTGTAAACGCGAGACGGTAAATTTTGTAGTCGTCTGAGAGTTTTTCCTTGACGGCAACAAAACGGCCACTTAACCCAGCATGACGAAGCCTTCGCAGAGCGTATGCTTACTACCAGGAAAGAGAGAAGCTTCCCTTAGCTGCCTAGACGTCCTTAGTGGGTCTAAACGGGCTTCGTTTACTATTCTCGCATCTTCGGCTTCGGTTGACACATGCGGACGACCAGGAGATCGTAAATTACCAGTCTGACCTGTAGCACCATATTTCCGAATCCATCGCCTTCCTGTAGAGGCCGGGATACCTACTCGCCTGCTAGCTGCACTTGCAGAATAGCCTTCCAACTCCCATAAGTAATTACTGCTGTATGTCTATCCATAGCTACCAATGTTCTGAACTGTGAGCAGGTTGCAATAGGTAAAAGCTAGTACCTGACGTGTGATTGGTAACTTGCACGACACGCCTATTGTAGGGAACGACTTGGTCAACGACTCGCGAAAGAAATCTGAAAATGGTGCGCCATAATAATAATATTAAAAACAGTTTTTATAAAGGAATATTAATACATACCAAAAGCTGTTTAAATACTGACTTTACACGTATAAAAACATATACCATATATCAAACAGATTGATCGATATGATGATAGCTGTTTTGAGACGAACACTTTCGAAGTCTCACTTTGGGTATCTTCGGAAAACAGTAAACTAAAGCTGCTGGTTAGAACCTCCAAGCCAACCTTAGAAATCGAGAAAAAATGTACAGATATGTTTTTCCTTCTGTTAAATATAATAAGACATGTTGAAATGTTATTAAGTGTAGAAAAAATTAACATTGATTGAAATACTTAATGATACAATATTTGAAAACTATATATTCACACTCTCGTTTCGTCATTGTGATTTCCATACGGAAAAGAGCATTTACGTATGAGCTCAATTATATATTTCAGAAGCAGCTTCCGAAAAGCGATCATGTTAGCTCAGTGGTGCACCCTCGAGCGTTTAAATCGTGAGTTCGATACCCGTTCAGGTGAGATTCTTTTATGATATTCTACTTTCCTCAATACATGAAAAATATGTAAAATAGTTACAATTCATCAGTTATATATATATCAGTTGAATATATATATTCATTTCATCAGTTGTATATATATCTGTTGAATATATATATTCATATCATTTCACGACATAAGTAATTCTTATCTTTAAAATATAACATCTGAGGTATTGACAGAACGTCGGTATGTTATATGTGAATATTAAATACAAATTAAGAAAATTGTGTAATAGCAATAAATAAGTTATATAATCTATTTATTTGTAGCTATTTTCATACGCAGATAACTTCTCAATATTCGCAATACAGCATTTAGGTAGAGAATACCGAAAATCGGATCGTGATTCAAGACAAAAAACTAGCTAGCCCCAAACTGTCGCGTAAGAAATTCACGAATCGCAAAAGTAAAGTGAAGAGATTGAGAGCGGTAATACTTTAATCGCTCTCTTTCAACTCTCTCTTATCTGCATTTATACATATAAAAGTGTATGTAGGTCTATGCATGTTCCAACATAACTCATGTATGCCTAGAGCAGGGTTTCTCAACCTTGAAGTCGCGGCCCCTAGGGGGTCGCGAAAATAAGCGAAAGAGATAAATATAGTTAGAATCTAATACCGGAAATTATTTTTAAATATTATTTTGAATTTTGTTTTGATAGGCGTACTTTCATTTTTTATACACACTATAAAGAACAATAAGAAATAAGTCTGGTGATTTTCCATGCCCCGGGTGCTGATTTTCCATGCCACGGCACTGTTGACTATAAACAAGAAATGGATTCTACGTATGTTAAATGGAAATACGTATGTTAAAAATCCCACACAAGCTTATTATAAAACACAAATTATAAAAGGGTCGCTGGCAAGAGGATGTGATAAAAGGGGATCGTGATAGGAATTAGATTGAGAACCACTGGCCTAGAGTACACAATAACACACTGAGCAAGGCTATGTGATAATATGTAAAAAAAAAACAGTTTGAACACAATAGCTGTGTCTTCATCAGATTTCCACTCCTTCTGGCTCCTTGGGAGTTGGTCATTACTTATATACTCTTTGGAGATCAACTTTTAATTAGGCTCCGCCTCTTCATTAAAAAGTTACACCTTTGTGGCTTTCACTTTCACTTTTTAGCTTCACACGTATCCAATTAAAAGTTTACTTTTTTTTCGTTGGATACATTCTGTCCTCTAATTATACTTATTTTCCTTATTAATTTTTGCTCTTTCTTTCTTCTTTCTTTTCATTTCTTCTTCTTTATGCAGAATCTTCCCCCACTCTTTATTTATCGAGAATCCTGCATTCCAATTCATCACCTTGTCTCCTGTCTTCATAATATCCCTGGCTTCATTCCATTTTCTCACCGATGTTCTGTTCTCTACTTCTATGACCTCTGCTCCTTCCCACCATATCCTGTGGTTTGTCTCTTTGTGATGCTTGTATATCGCATTGTTGTCCCTTTTCAATCTTACATCATCCTGGTGCTGTTTAATCCTTTCTTGCATTTTCTTTTTTGTTTCTCCTATGTAAATTTTGTAACACTCCGCGCATCCTACTCTATATATTACTCCCCTTTGGTC
Organism: Thermobia domestica; assembly: GCF_964235325.1. Taxonomy (NCBI): domain Eukaryota; kingdom Metazoa; phylum Arthropoda; class Insecta; order Zygentoma; family Lepismatidae; genus Thermobia; species Thermobia domestica. The sequence continues at coordinate 108,905,622 of NC_137456.1, read as the reverse complement.
TTTGTCCGCTACTGCTTTTCTGTTGCTTCTTCTTACTTGTTCAATTATTCTGCTTCCTCCTTTCCTTTACGTCCTAATTCCTGCTTTCCGAAGCATTCTCTTTATCTTCTCTGTTTCTCTGCCTAGGCTTTCTATTCCAAACCATTTTTTGTTCTTGTCTTCTTCCTCTTTCTTTCTCTTGCTATGTCTCTTGTGATTTTATACTCTTCGTTGTATCCATTTCTCCTTAGCTGTGTCCAGAACTTCTTTAATGTAATTTTAATCACCTTTCTTATACTCTGAAAAAGAGTGCTGTCGGGTTACCTATGGTGAAGGGGAGGGGGATACGTATAAAAGATTGCCAGAATATGATCGATATTAGTGTCGAATTCATAGTTTTCGGGGTCGCTTAGATAAATAGTGTGACTTTCGATTTCGCTTAACTCCGATTAAGCTCTCATTAGTAGGGATGGGCACGAGCGACTTTTCTTTGAAACTCGACTCGACTCGAAACAGATATCTTTGAGGTCTATTCTAGGACTCGGCGCGAAAAATATCCTCCAACTCGACTCGGATTAGAGTCGAGTCGAACCATAATGAGCCAAATCATTTGTGTAGTCCTACCTAGACAATACATAGACAATATAATTATTCTATTATCAATTATACTACTATTACTACAAATAATAATAATAATAATAATAATAATTATTATTATTATTATTATTATTATTATTATTATGACAACACCGTGTATAAACATGAACGATAGACGGTTAGTAAAGGAATACTAAAAGCTAGTTGACTGCCGACGTCGGTAGTCATGAAGTCTATGAGGCAAAGACATCGTTCATTACCCTAAGCTGTAAGCGTCGGTGGACTACAGGTGGTCAACTATTGACCTCTTGTCAAAAATTAGTGGCCCAGCGGTGGCACCAGTTCCATATTGAAAACTTTACTACCAGCGGAAGAGACGCGATGAAACGCCAACGAATCACAAAAGTACTCTCCCAAAATATGATAAAATGCCTATATGTGTGATTTGTTTATATTTAGGTGAGTCAAAAAAACACGAAACAAATACCCCGGGGTGGACGCGAACTATCAATATTACGATTACTAGGTACATGTTCCTCTGACTTCCCCACGGAAACGATCATAAAAAGCTTGCTTGTTGAAGGATAAATTATTGACGTCTTAATTTAGCCAATCAGACAAACCCCTACATCTCGAGTTCTAGGAGGTGATACCGTGAACCGTTTGAGATTTATTGCTTTCTGTTGGGGTACTATCTATGTGCAAAATTTGACCATAATAGCCGACATGCATCTTCAGTGCCTCTTATCTTTAGTACAATTTTAACCAGAGATGGTGTGGGTCAATGAAAATTTGATCCACGACCCACCACCCAAATGAGCCATTGGCCAACTCTGACCCATCATCCATCTTGATCCACTCTGATCCATCACCAACTATGAACCACTCTGAACCATTGCGACCAACTCCGAGCCACCAAAACCCATTGACATCAACTCTGACCCATGATCCACGTCCTCCTCTCCATTGACTAAAGAGGTTACACTTGTAATAAAACAAGACTAAAATAATCACTTATCGGAGTTTGAATTCCTACCGTCAATGGCTCAAGCACCTCTCTGTTACAATACTAGTGGATCTGACCTTTACGATATGGCAAAATGTTTCTCATCTTTCGAATTAAAATGAATTTAAATTTATCATATATAATTATTTCTTTGTTGCCTTACAGACACATTTCAGTAGAAAATAGGATGAAATTTGAAAGTCTCAAACCAAGGAAAAGTAGACCAACGTAAAAAAAGAAAGAAAAATTAATTTTCTATATAATTAAGCATGCCGTACTAATCCAAATGCCCATGTAATTAAGTTTACAATACAAATTTATGGCCATTTTTCTCAACTTTATGGCTTGTTTACCTTATGCTCTGAACGCTCCACATATTAAACACCAGCTTCAGCGATTATAAATAGAAAGCAGTGAGTATAAAATTCGAAGAACTGTAGTTTTCATTATTCGATTTGTTTCTCAACTAATATCAATCGTTTTCGATTATTTTTACAAATCAACCCACTACCAATTTCCAATATATAGAAAATGCACCCCCAACCCCGCTCATAAAAGACAATTTTAAAAAAGGCCAGGACATATTCTGTTTATTTTTAATAAATAGTTATATGCTGAATTTCAGCTCTTAGTTGAACGGCTTGTGAGATACTAAATTTTTCGCAAAAACTCGAACTTCTACTCCCCCTAAGGATATGTATTATAATGAAAATGATACGCATGTGATAACTTCCCAGTTGGGATTGGGGCCTGATTATATACCAAACGTCATTTCATTTGACTTTGCAATTTGACCGTGATGATTACTAAGACATAGTTACTTTCAATTTTTAATAATATAATTAATATGTTACAGGTGATTCAAAAATATTTTTTCAAGCAGTTAGCTCCTCTAGAAGCTCACAGTCTGCATCCCAAAATCCAACTCCTACTATCCTATGAAAATCCAAAAGTGACTGAATTTTTTTCATTAGAAACAAATGACAAAAGACATAAAATGGAGATCTTGAAAGTAAAATGTAGAAAAGCTCACCAGTGTTCAGAAGATGTTGTCTACAATGCACTGAACAGAATGGGTCGGAGGGTGAGTGTGAGTCACGGTGAGTGGTGTTTCGCAGTAGGTCACGTCCTTTTGACCCAAGATCCACTGACCCACTCACAAATCTTGACCCATTTCACCCACTTAGCAACCGACCAATTGACCAACTCCATCTTTGATATTAATATGTCTTCTTTCATTTAAAAGACGAAACATATATCCACACAATTTTTTCGTCGATTGCGAAGCTTGACTTCATATAGTAGTTGAAATGGTCATTTTTCTCACGGTGAGAAATTGATATGATTAAAACACCGATCTTGAAGTGGGTACAAACTACCTTCCAAAGTTATTAGAAACGCTCTCTCAACCCCGAAATCTATAAATTCGACAAATATTTCAGTAATTTTTGAGATTCTATTTTTCTCTCTCCCAGGCCATCATCCTGTAAAGATGGGGATGAATTTGGATGTAAACTCCATTCTGCGCATCACTATCCATCTCAACGACAGAGAAAATTATGGATAAAACACTAAGCTCAGTCGTTTTACATTATTTTTACATGTCACACCTCAGAACTTCCGTAACTTCATACTACCACAATATTTTCTTCTTAGATTGAAAGTAATATGTCCCCCGAGTTTGGTAAATGTTGCCCCAGACATTAAGGACTTACGCAGGAATATACACTTGTACACAAACATTAAAATACTTAGAGCTGTGCGACCAATGCCTTCGATGCTGCCCCTGTGAATTCAAAATCCAGCTATGTTCGTTCAAAAGTATTGCTATTTATCTCGGTGATAACGAAACTATGGACTCTACACTAATATCGGTCGTTTTAAATAATTGTATATGTTACTCGACTCTTGACTCTCCTTAATAGATGTGCTAGGGGATTTTACTCCTACTGGAAGTTGAACTTAAAGGTCATCAGAACTGCTCCCAATGAACTTGGGGACTCCGAAAGATATGGATTCGACCCTAACATTGGTCATTTTCAATTACTTCTACATGTCAAAATTTCACACACCCCTTCAGGGTGCTAATGAGGGCTTAACTTACGTGGCACTGGAGTGCCACTCTTTATCTAACCCACCCCGTAAATTATAGATTCGACACTAATATCGGTCTTTTTTATAATTTTGATGTCAGCCCCTTTCATTTCTCCTAGGAGAGCAAACGGATACTGCCACCGTTAGGACTAAATTTGGTCTTAAATTACATTAAAATTTCTACCAAATAATTTAGCGACCAGTGTTGTATTTAAAAGCTCGGCGTCCCTACGCACTTTTGCTCTCGGCGTCCCCAATAACTACATATTTCTCCGCCCCTTCATCTCTAACTTAAAAATAAAACTTAATTCGAATATGCTTAATTAGTGAATTTATTACAGTTAAATATCACTCACTACATGCTACAGCTACAACTACGTAACAAAAAATAACAAATGTAAAACATGTTCTTAATTATTTTTTAGATTTCTTACGCTATTATTAAACATATTAGAATAGTAAAAGAGGATTGTTCATGAAATAGTATATTTGCTCTTGATTTTTAACTTTTTCATACGGAAAAAAATAAAATATTATTCAAGTTTTAAACTTTGCACTCAGCAAATATGTTGCCCTCTAGGCAATGGGACTAATGTGAAATGTGGACTAATGTGGACTAATGAGAAATGCGGCACTGTTAGCGGCGCTGAAAACTTACGATTCGATTCTAATATCGGTTGATTTCGATATTTTTATGTGGCTACGTAACCACCCTGGGTGCTAATGGGAGCTTAACTGGACTTGAATTGAAAGTACAACTATTCACCTAAGCGACCACGAAACTATGGATTCGATACTAATATCGACCCGTTTCTAGTATTTTTGATATGTATCCCGAAAGTACTCTTTTCCAGATTGTAAGAAATATAGTTAAAATTGCTCTAGATATATCAGAATTATGTTGAAACACACACATACATCCATTTTTATATTCTGTATAAATAGAGAGTGAGCGAGCGAGCGAGAGAGAGCGACTCAAGGCATCACCACTTCCACATTGCAAAAGCATATATCAGGAATTGAATTGAAAATCTATGTAAAGACTTTCTGCTGTGGCATGCTTCATAAGGACAATTCCAGTCTGCTCAAGTGACTTTTGGGGTTCATGAATTTCTTGCGAGCGTTGCGACTTTGGATTCACTGTTTATACCCTCTGTGTATGCATCGAATAATTTTTCAAGAACATAAATGACATGCTGTATTATGAATGTTGAGAAATACCCTCTATATGACAAATAGCTGCAAATAAATACACTATATGATTATTTATTGCTATTGAACGAGTTTTTTAACTTCTATTTAGCATTCTCATATATAATACCGGCCTACTGTGAACACCTATCTATATCAGATGTTATATTTTAAACATAATAATTACTATGTTCTGTAACGATTATGTTATATATATATACAACTGATGTATTTTAATGTAATTATTTTATATAATTTTTCATGCATTGAGGAAAATATAATTTAAAAAAAAGCATTGGCCCAGAAGAGAATCGAACTCACAACCTTAAGATTTGAAATCCGACAGCTTACCAGTGAGCTAACACAAGGACTTCTGAAAACATGCTTCCAGCGATGTATAACGGTTCTATGACATTCATATCCACTACAAACGCTGTTTTTGTTCTACTTTGACTTTTATTTAGTACTCAGGAGATAGTTATATTCTATGTCTTAACTTTGAGCATTCTTTTACCTAGGGAAAGATTCGTTTACGTATCTAAATGTTCCATTACGTATGGAGAGCTAAATGACAAACAAGCATGTGCTGACATTAATACAAGGTTTCGAAATATTGTATCATTAAGTATTTCAATGAATGTTGTTTTTCTTCCTACACTTGGTAACAAGTCTTATTATATTTAAAAGAAGAAAAACACATCTGCAAACTTTTTCCCGATTGTAAAAACTGGCTTGGAGGTCCGAACCTGGTTTACTACTTTCCAAAGATACCCGAAGTTGGACTTAGAAATTTTTTGCCTCAAAACACCAATAAAGAATGCGCTCAACCTTTTTGAGACAAGGTGTACCTATGTCTTATGATAGGAAATGAATTCGCATACGTGACCATATAACCATATAAGGTAATAGGACCTCTCCAAGGGGATAAATTGAGTCAAAACCAAACACGTGGTTGTACTAAAATGTGGCAATTTCGTACCCATGAAAGGAAACGAGGTGAACCACCAAAATTTATAGTAATCTATATTAGGCTCCTATACTATAATACCAAACATATGAAAGGGACAATTTCCAAAATTAAAGGGGTGGGCCAAAGTACCCCTTCCAAAAATTTAAACGGGTGCACAAATGTACCTATATCTTATGATAGGAAATAAATCCCCATACGTGACCATATAACCATACAAGGTAATAGGACCTCACCCAAGGGGATAAATTGAGCCAAAGCCAAACACATTGTTGTACTAAAATTTGGCAATTTCGTACCCATGAAAGGAAACGAGGTGAACCACCAAAATTTATAGTAATCTATATTAGGCTCTATACTATAATACCAAACATATAAAAGGGACAATTTCCAAAATTAAAGGGGTGGGCCAAAGTACCCCTTTCCAAAAAAATTAAACGGGTGCACAAATGTACCTATGTCTTATAATAGGAAATGAATCCCCATACGTGACCATATAACCATATAAGGTAATAGGACCTCATCCAATGGAATAAATTAGGTAAAAAACGAAACACGTAGTACAACGTATTGCTTACGTTTATATGTTGGCAATTTTGTACCCCTAAAAGGGAACGAATTTATAGTAATATATATTAGGGTCCTATACTATTATAACAAATGTTTAAATTGGACAATTTCCAAAATTAAAGGGGTGGGCCAAGGTACCACTCCCAAATTTTTCAAGGGGTGCATTAATATACCCATGTTTTATGAAAGGTAATGAACCCCTGTATACGCCCATATAACCATATAGGATAATAACACCTCATCAAAGGCGATAAATTAGGTCAAAAGACCAAACACGTGGTTGTACTAAAATTTGGCAATTTTGTACCCATGAAAGGGAACGAGGTGGACCACCCAAATTTATAGTGACACATACTAGGGCTCTATACTATTATACCAAATGTTTAAATGGTTGATTTCTAAAATTGAAGGGGTGGGCCAAGGTACCACTACCAAATTTTTAAAGGGGTGCACCAATATACTGATGTCTTGTGAAAGGTAATAGACTCCTTTATACGCTCATATAAACATATAAGGTAATAGGACCTCATTCAAGGGGATAACTTAGGTGAAAACCAAACACGTGGTACAACGTATTGTTTACGTTTATATTTTTGGCAATTTTGTACCCCTAAAAGGGAATGAGGTGGACCACCCAAATTTATTATAATACATATTAGGGTCCTGTACTATAATACCCTATGTTTAAATTGGTCAATTTCCAAAATTTAAGGGGTGGGCCAAGGTACCCGTCCCAAATTTTTCAAGGGCTGCATTAATATACCCATGTCTTGTGAAAGGGAATGAACCCCTGTATACGCCCATATAACTATATAAGGTAATAACACCTCATCAAAGGGGATAAATTAGGTCAAAAACCCCCGAAATTTGAATTTTTGGCAATTTTTTTACCCATGAAAGGGAACGACATAGACCCCCAATACTGATAGGGGTACATACTGTGGTCCTAGGCTACCATACCAAATTTTTAGATTTGGCAATTTCTAAAATTTAAGGGGGTGGTCCTATGTATTCCTGCCAAAATTTAGGGGGTGGGCCAAGGTTCCCCTGCCAAAATTTAGAGGGGGTGGTCCTTGGCATCCCTAGGTCATTGACCCCTGGCCAAGGTCATTGACCTTTGATCTATGACGTCACAAATGTCGGGGTCAAAGTCCAAATTTGCCTCAAGTGGGGCAATTACTACTACTATAATAATAATAATAATATCTTAATATCAGACTTTAAGCAATTTTTATATGATGCATATATTCATGAAAATAGTCATTACTTGTTATGTAATCATTTGGTGTTTGCCTAGGGTTACTAGGAATTGAAATCAGTATCTCTGACTCCGCAGTCCAGTATACTAACCGTATCACCACAGAGCACGGGTCTGACAAACCCATTTTCATAACGTTTGGTACCCCTCGTTTTTCCATTTCGATTGAAGTGCTATCCGTGAAGGAATTGTTTTCAATTCTGGGTGAAATCAGTCACTTTTTTTCTGGAGAATCCAAATGTGCAATAAGAAATTAGGGTCTTACTTTAAAATTTTAAAGTTACCCCCTACGGCCGAAGAGGGTGGGGATAAAGGATTGTGTTTGGTATCATTGAACTATACATATAAAGCAGAAACATATATTCTCATTTTGGGCGTGTGGTTTCAATTTGATATTAACTTAGAAATCTATTTGAACTTTGGTAGTGCTAGCATTTCCATAGGTCATCTTCATATACAAACAGATGGCGAATAAAAGTGACAGAGGTTTGAAAGCTGACTGTTTATCTGATTTTGTTTTTATAACCAGTTCAAATGTTCAAAATAAATCGTTATATTTAGAAAAAATAAAATATCCTTATATTGAAAGAAAACCGGACTGGGAACCGAACCGTCAATCATCATTACTGTAATTTAAAGCGCCTCGCTAATCTCACTTATTTTCTTCTTAAGTTACATCGCGAAAGGCGGCCCTGAAGTTCACTTACCAAAGTCTGCTTTCCCTTTATCAGTAATTTGTGTATATTTCCTACTCGGTTATACACGTTTTACAGTAACCTTGAATTATAGGGACACAAACACAGACACATAGAGAACATTTAAAATTCCAAAAGTTCTCCCACCGGGAACCGAAGCCTATAAACCACAAACGCACATACTAGCCACTAGACCACACACCTATGTTATAAAGCCAGCGCGTTTTAATAGTTCTACTGGAATTGCACGAGATATGCACTTGTAATACATTGAGTGATTTATTCGAGAGAGGCAAAACACTTTGAGTTCTTTTCCTTGTTTCGTTTTTACTGTGTTTATTGTTTGTATTTTTCGTACAGTGCTTGGAAAAGCAAATACATTTTTCGCTACGGTGTCCAGAAATACTATTTTAACTGATCATAAAACAGAAATCTGTCGGTGAAGTAATATGGGGTAATGTGTGGCATTTTAGTTTCATACCGAGTTCTTTCGTAGCCTAGCGGTTAGCGTATGCACCTTTGACGTAAGAGAGCTGGTTCGATTCCCGGTGTGAGTTCATGTAGTTCGAATTCCACACTAATCAGTAGGTAAACGTCTCATATAGCCTCGCTCCTGAAAGGGATGTTAAAAACAACTCAACATTATTTTTATACAATCAATGGAAGCAAAAGGTAGACGATACCATCCTGCTAAAACATGCATTTATTTCTTTAGCACATATTACAAACTATCGGACTATTTGCGACATTAATTACAAAAACTTCAAGAAAAAGAAGCTTTATGAATATTAAGTCGCTTCAAGCGTTCAAATCTCTTTATAAAAATCCAGATTATGAATTACAATAACTTTTTTTCGTTGTAATTAAAAATACAAGCATATATTGTTTTGTATCTCTCTCACATACTCTCTCTCTCTTTCTCTCTCTCTCTCTACATATACACCTGTATATTACAATAAGTATCAGGAACATGAATAATTTTAATTTTGGACGTGTGATTTAAGGTTGGTATTCAAATCAGAAATCTGTTCCCATGATAACAATGTTAACGTTCCTCATTTTAGCGTCTTCGTGTATAAATGATGACAGGGTGAATAAATGTAACTGGCTTTTCAAACGTGATAGTTCATCTGATTTTTTTAAACACTTCAAAATAGAACTTTATATTTAGAGAAATGTTTCCATATATTGAAAAAACAAACTCCCCGGAGGCAGATTCGAACTGCAGCCCTCCGATGCCAGAATTTCAAGAGCACTACTAAACACGTTTAACCACCGAGACAACTTACGAAAGAGCACCTTGTAATAATGCTAATATATCGCTCCAAGCGCAGGTTCACACTTGAAGTTTTAAATAGTCATTTCTCCCTATATCAGTAATTTCAACTGAAGATATTGACTGATTTTGCATATTGGAACTGTGCATGAAGTGTGAATTGCATATTCAACGCAGAAATACGTAGTTGACTGTTCAGTTCATGTTTCTGTTCAATAGCTTCCCATGTTACTGAGTGTTCATAATACCTCTGCACTGTGTCGTCATTTTCGCTGTAATTTCCCGCGGGATATTCTTCGCGTAATTATTTGACAGACTAAGGTTTCATAAGAATAATGGTTTTCTGCTTATAATTTTCTTATTTTGCTTTATTTTTTCTCCAAAATAATAAATAATTATTCATTATTACACTGCCTTGTTAAGGAAAGCACAAAGAAGCGATAATATAGTAAGAAAACTGAGTTATTAATAAAAATGTGGAAGTTACAGTACATGCGAACTTTTTTTGCGGATGACGATACATAAGGCACATACTGGATACATTCCCACGTACCTGAGGGATCATGATAGACATACCTGTATGCCTGCTATGTAATTGTGCTGTTAGGGAGGCTAGATCCGCCACTGCTTAATTGCAACACTTGGCCCTTGATGTAGAAATAACATGTAAAAGTGTTAGTCGCGCTGAGGCCACTGGCCTGTGTTAAAATTGAGTTTAATTAACACAGTTTTTTTACTGTGTAGCAGTAATAATCAACAGGGGAATAACATAAAGTCGCGTGGTAAACTTTGCGCACATGCAAATACGTAGTCAGAAAGACCAGTGTAGTTACAGGGTCGATATAAGATTATCTTTATAAAATATTTTGACTTATACTTTGTCCAGAGCCACTTGAAATTTACACTTGTGCCTTGCAAGATGACGTTTGTATTGGTTTAGACAATTTGTCCTTCCTTTCATGATATTTGAATATGGAGCATATTAACTCGAGACTTAGGTTTCCTCATCAGATGTAAATATTGCACAATTACGGGATTTACGGTCCCGGAAGAAACGTTGCACTGCCCTTGCTATTGTTCTTTGGAACTGTGACTTTTTGTGTCGCACCAAGGAACGCATCTCTTACACAACATCGAGAGTAGACCCGGGTTTTCGATATCAGCGATGTACAATACAGTAAAAGCTCTTTATTCGCGGGGTATATGTTCCATAAATATGCCGCGAACACAGAAACCGTGAATACGGAATGGTAATTTATGTGGGATTATAGGGGATACGTTTCTAGGTGACAAAATAAAAAACAAATACATATATAAAAAATCAATTTACTGTAATTGAAGTTTTTGACCATATTGATTAATTATTATCTTCAGGCTTAGGCAATGGTTTGAAGAATTTTGTATTTTTTTCATGCTTGGCAGTTTTTAAAAGCTACTTCAATTCAGACTGATATTCAGCAGTGGCATTAGCAATTTGCCTCTTAAAAATAAGACTTCGTTCCATAGACGGATCAATTTTCATAAAGAAATCACAAATCTCATTTGCCATTCTTAAACCTTCACTAAGATTTTTCAAATTAAATGTCACGTTTCCAGTGCTTGTTGAAGCCTCTTCTTCAATGGGCTGTGAATTTAACATTTCCTCCAAGTCGGTTTCACTCAAATCTTCATCTTGCGATTCAAGCAATTCCTAAATGTCACTTGATTGTATCTGTTCGAACCCATCTCGTCCTATTCCATTCGCAATTTCGGCTATGTTTGCAGTCAAAGTTTGAATTTACACACATTCTTCGTCATTTTCCGCAGTCAGAGCAGGCCACAGCTTTTTCCAGCATGACTTCAATGTGTGTGGCTTCAGTTCTTCCAATGATTCTTTTATGTTTACGATGCATTTTGCTATGTCAAATTTCTTCCAGCATTCCATAACGTTCATATCAGGATTACATTCCATATTATCCAATACGATTTTGAAGGTTCGTCTAATGTAATAGAGCTTAAAGGCCTGGATTATTCCTTGGTCCATAGGTTGAAGCAAAGCCGTCGTGTTGGGAGGTAAAATGTCACTTTTATATTTGGATGCATAGTTTCAAGTTCGCGAGGATGACCTGGTGCATTGTCCAAAACTAGAACTGATTTAAAGTCTAAATTCTGTTTTTTTTAAATAAGTTTCAACTTCAGAAACAAAACAATTCCGGAACCAGTCACAAAAAAATAGCGCTTGTTACCCACGCTTTCTTATTAGCACTCCAAAACACTGGCAGGTCGTCCTTGTTTTGATTTTTTAAAGCCCGATTATTTAACGATCTGTAAAGCATCAGTGGTTAATGACACAATCTCCAGATGCATTAGAACATAGCAGTAGTGTAACTCTATCCTTTGCTGCCTTAAAACCAGGAGCAGACTTTTCGCTTTTAGAAATGAATGTTTTGTTTGGCATTCCCTTCCAAAACAGTGCAGTTTAGTGTGCATTAAATACTTGCTCAGGTTTGTATCCTCCATCAGCTACTAAGTTGGCAAATTCTTCTGGATATCGTTCTGCTGCAGCAGTGTCTGCAGATGCAGCTTCTCCAACGATTTTAATGTTATACAATGATTGTCTCACCTTAAATTTATTGAACCAACCTTCCGATGCTAGAAATCCTCCATCTGTACATTCACCACTACAACTACTCTCTTTCCAGCCTTAGAACAAAGTAGACGTAAACAAAGCGAAATGTATTACTTCGCGGCACACACGTGTTTCGGCAGCGAGAGACGTGAACAGCAAGATCGTCTGCTAGCTTACTATCGTCGCATAATTTCCAAAGTGTAAGGCTACGGTTGATTGGTAAGTAATTAACGCACTGACACTGACTACTGCTGTGTTGAAAATATGTATTTTCTTAAACCATTATATAAACGAGATTGCCTCTGTTCCTGCTGTCCTCTTTTATGTTGTATAACACGAAACGAAGAAGGATTATTGTCACTCATCGTCGCCATGAAACTGCATTCTACAATTTCAAATGAGCGGGGTCGTCGCGTGAATGCATACGCATGCGCAGTACATGCTATATGTCCAAGTAAAGGTTAGGTTGAAATAAAACTACATCTGTTGTTGAATATTATATATATATTGCGTTTATCATCACAAAAGACAGAATAATTTCAGATATCTTTATTAGAAATTATTATTTTAGTAGGGATTATATTGCGGTAGGATACTAGTGTAGTGAGACCAACAACCAATCACTGGTCATCGACTCACTGGTAGTCAGGTGGGTTTGTTTACATCCACTTTTTTCTAAGGCTGGAAAGAGATTACCATCAGGTTCTTTAAAATGAGCGTAAAGACACTTTCCCTTCTCCCGGACCATTGGACCACTCAGGGGCACCCTTTTTTGGTTGCGGTCTTCGATCCATAATGACAACGCCACTTGCATCTTTTCTATTGCTGGATCACGAACAATTTTCGCCGACAGTGAAGTTGAAGCTACAAACGACCTTATTTTATCTTCGGATTTTTTTTATCGATCGTACAGTTGATTCGTTGACATTGAATGAGCGTGATATGGATGCAAACGACTCTCCAAGGCGTAAACGATCAAACATTTCTATTTTCACTTTATGCGGTAACACAGATTTTTTTTCGTGTCGAAACTCGTTTCTCATTTTTTTGTTGACATTACTGTATAAATTAGGAACACAGCGATAGAGACGTGTTACTCGATCACAATTTTTGTAATTAATGGAAAGACGAAACAATAAAACACGCAAAGCGGCTTTTACCAAAGGACGGAACGTCTAATAATGTGGCGGCATTTTAAAAATACTTTAGTCATTGAGTAATAAGGTTGCTTTCATTCTGTTTGTTTACGTTCTCAAAAACACCGATCGCGGCGAAGGCGGCTTATGTCAAAGTCCGAACCAATACAGCGGCGATATCATTTAACAACATACTTTAGGCAAAGTTGTAATAAGGTCTATTTTACATTTTATTAGTCCATTTGACGGCGTTTACAAAGGATATTGGGTTGGATACCTATTGGAATCCTTTTTATTATTATGTATGTAAATACTGATTAGATCCGCTAATAAAAAAATCTTTAGCCGTGAATATAGGAATTGTGTCGCATTTTTTTAAATCCGCGAATAGTGAAAACGGGAATGAAGGAAGCGCGAATAAGGAGCTTTTACTGTATTGGCACACTTGTGCCCGTTATGTTACGATTCAAAAGTTTCCACTGTTTTCTTTGACACATAGAAACTATTGTCATTCACCGTTTACTCATTACGCTTTATCCAAAACAACTGTTAGAAATACACCAAATTAGCACTCATCAAACGTCTTAATTTTGGACCTTATGACGTCTTACAAAGTATCAAATAGCCCTTTACCCTGCAAGTTAACACACAACAATTTCAAACTATACCAGACCAGCAGTAACTTCTCGGGCGTATTCACTCAAGCTGCAATCTAGCGATCCAATTTGGTACCATAAATCTGAAAAGACCTTCTGTTTGAAACACACGTATAATTCATAATTCAAATTACCGAAATGGATAGAGTAGGATTTATTTCCTTGCCTCATAGGCTTAAAAATTAAAATATAACAACTGTTCACATTCTGCATGTGTCATTTGCTGAACTGAAATTAGATAAAATTATATGTGTTATGCAACAGTTATGGACGTTAGGATAAAGAATGCAATACAGGTACCAACGCAGTTAGTGATGGTAGAAGAATTTGTGGAATTATTCATGAGAATAAAGGCGATAACACCAAGCATTTTTAATAGACGGGATTCATTGACAAGGAACTCTGAAATCAGTTCGTGTCAAATCAATGCTTTCTACAGGATTTTTAAAACGAGGGAATGATGAACAAGTTCTGTGAGTATATGTAATTTCAGCCAAGGTCTTGTGGCTAAGTGGGAGACATTAGGTAGAGCGCTCCTTTGTTCGTAGGGTTCCTTAAGAAAATTTCCCTCAAATGACTCAAACCTTTCTCTGATTTGTTGAGTGTTCAATTGCTATGACAGAAGTTATGTGATAAGATTAATTTAGCTATATTAAAGCAAGCGGCAACCTCATTTGTTTTATTCATTTGCTTTCTGCTTTCAGTTTTTAAAACGTATTTGTTCACTAACTAACTAACTAACTCCATGGCCTATGGAACCCAGAAGTTCAATGCAGCGTTCACAAAAGCTCTCCACTGACTTCTATCCTTAGCTAACTGCATCCAGTTTCTACTTTGTATTCCAATCTCTGCGAGGTCCATCTTAATATTGTCCTCCCATCTGCGCCTAGATCATCCTAATGGTCGTTTTCCGATTGGTCGTCCAGTCAAGACTTTGAAGGCGTTTCTACTTTCTTCCATTCTAAGTACATGACCTGCCCACCTAGGCCTCCTAGACTTGACGACCCTAACAATGTTGGGTAAACCGTATACATTATGTAGTTCCTCGTTATGAAGTTTCCGCCATTCCCGTTCCTCTTGGATCCGAATATTCGTCTCAGGATCTTGTTCTCAAATACTTTCAGTCTAAGTTCTTCCCTCAGAGTAAGCGACCATGTTTCGCAACCATACAGAGCAACAGGCATGATTATAGTTTTGTATATTTTAAGCTTCAAATTCCTCGACAGAATTCGCGACGACAAGAGATTTTGAATCGAGTAGTAACACGAATTCCCTGCTTTTAGTCGACATTTACAAAAAACAACAGCCAGTCAACAATGGGTGCAAATTATGCTGCTTTGAACAGAAACACACGAACTATTGCTAATTGTATTGCTTTATTTCCGAAGAAAAAGGAAATTTTAAACATTTGTGTTGGTCAGTCAATCAGCACGAGAATTTCCGTGGATTTTCACGCTTTATCGAAAAACTCCCAGTTTTTCTTTTTGCTAAATTTAGCTACGAAATTTCACGAAAATTTTCTTTAAGATACAAACACTGGATCGCTCTTTCTTTAACGACTATAGTAAAGTTGAATTGAGAATAAATTCGAGAACAGACCGAAAAGAAAAACATTAACAAGAGTACTCTGTAGTCTGCTTCGGATGTTTTATGTTGAAGGCAAGGGCGCCATTTAGGAGAGCAGGAGGGGCAATTGACCGGCCCCAATAGTTTGAGAAATAATCGATTGTCTTCTAATATACTAGTACAAAACTGTGAAAGTTTTATGTCGGTGGTGCTCTTGCCTCCCTCAAGCGAAATCTGAAATGACGCCCCTGGTTGAAGGGAGACTCCAACGCGATCTCGAAGCAGACATCAAATATTATTCGTGTTGCTAAATGTTGCTAAATTTGACATTTATTTCAAGAAGGAAGATGAAAAGTAAACATTTTCTATACAAATTTATAGAACTCTCATGAACGTATATGCACACATAGGTCGGAAGGCTAAAACACGGAAAACCACAAGTTACACCAAAAACTCCAAAAATGCAAAAGAAGCCATATACGATCGAGCGCCTTCTCTCAGAAAACATGTTCTTCCTTCATCACAGACGAGACTGAAGTCGTTTGGCGGTTGTCACAGCACCTCTACCATAAATCTATCGGTATAAAAATTTCAAGCAGAGGTGAAGCTTAAAGACAAAATGACAGTACATTCTACTCGTTTGTTTCGCTATTGTCCGACTTTGATGATGATGATTGTCCTATATACGATGGCATGTTATTTTGTATGAAAGTTTTAGACTTTTTGTTTTAAAGCAAAATGCCTCACATTTAAATGTAGTTGTTTTTTTCCTTAATTATTTTCGTATCACACTCAATATCTCAATAAATTAGTAGTTTAGACAAACAGAAAAAATAGTAAACATTAAAATGTCTATATTCAAACACTCACAAAAGTTGAAGAAAGTTCATGTCAAATAGTTCATTATTTATTGCACATTTAGTTTTCTCATTTGGTAACAAAAAAGAGATCAAATTGAGAGGTATTTTCACTACCAGAATTATAGGATGGAATCAAGATGGATAATAACGGTCACTTACCATAATTTTGACGCTGCCCGATAGAATGCATTAAACAATAACTTGGCGGTCACTGTTCATTAATGCGATGATACAGGCATGCAGGTTTGACATAATTGAAATGCACAATATTTATTTGAAAACGTTTACATTGGCAAGCAAATCTAAAGAATTGAGGTGGAACTATCTTGTGCTTAATACAATCAGAAAGAGTATTGTATTTTATAATGTACCAAAGTTTGTAATCTGCACTTTATAATTAATGGTTAAGTGCTGTATCGCCGAACAAATTTTAGGAAATTTACCGGGTCAATTGGAGAATTTATTGAAGTTTGTGAGGAAGAATGTGTGAAAGTCAGGAAGGAGATAGTAAAAGTTAGGAAAATGGTTGAATTTGTTGGTTGTTTTTGATGTAAGCGGCACTGTATGTGGAGGGGGATGGATTATTTCGTGGAGAGATACACTTCTTTTACTATACGGATCCGTATATGTTAAAATGTACAGAAAAATTTGAGCAAATCTTTAATTTGTCTATTTCATGCCGAGAACAGAACCCAACCAACCTCTGCGGGGCTTCTAACCCCTTCTTCTTCTTCTTCTTCTTCTTCTACTACTACTACCACTACTTAAACCATGGATTCGTATAGTAATACTGCGTGCCTGATGTAACGTAATCTAACGTAGCTTATTGTAATCCAACCGAACATAACCGAATGCAGTACATTTTCGTACTTTTTTTTCGATTTTGAAATTGGTCCGGCGATACAGCACTGCCATAATTACTACTTATAACTAGCGCTAAACGAATTAAATTATGTAGTCTCAAATAATTTCATTATTAAATAATAAACGGTGTCCGATGAAGAACACAACTTTTGAAATAGCCACCATTTCTTTTGTAGTAAGTTGGCAGAACTAAACGTTACAAGATTTTCATATGTTGTCTTTGTGGTTATTGGATGCGGAGCGCCGAATAGCTCATGATCATAATCTGTATTTTGTAGGAATGGAGGCCTTCAAGACAGAACAGCGTGTTGTCATAATGAAAACTTAATACAAATGTTATAGATGTTGTGCGGAGATTAATCGCAAACTCCGTGGAATGTTTGGTCAACGTAATGCATCCGATTAGTGGACTGTGATAAGACTGATTGCTACATTTGAGAAAACTGATTCAGTTTTGAACATTAAACCTCGGAGCGTCCTCGTGTTAGTCGTCTACGGAAAACATCGCCACCGTGAACGATAATGTTGCTGTAAGTCCGGTCCAGAAAACAGATGACGATCATGCGCTACTCGGTTCTCCGTGACTACTAACTACAAAGACAATAGTTGAAAATCGTGTTAGGTTCAGTGCTGCCAACTTACTAGAATTGAGATGGCGGGCATTACAGAAGTTGCGTTCTTTATCAAACACCCTTTATAATATGCTTTTACCTTTTCAAGTATGATGGTCCATCTTATAACGTACATAGTCCCAAATACGAAATGAAAGGTAAAAAATGGTACCTGAGGAAGATATTTGTGATTCTGATGAAGGAGTTAAATGTTACGTAAGTAAATATATTGACCAACAATTTGTTGTGTTAATAGTTATTATATTCAGTAATGCATTATAATAGATGTATTTATGTACTCAATAATAGTAAATGAAACAATAAGTATTGTAATGATATGCAAAATGAGGGAGTGAATCTCATTTGGACTCTTTCGTTCTGCTAAGCAAGCAAGACGATTTAATGTAAACTGAATGTGCCGAGTAACATCGCGAAGGTAGATCTATTTAGAGAGATAATAAACAACAAGGTCGTCAACATACGATAGACAACGGACAGGAGTCTGGGTTTGAGGTAGAACACTTTTGATGGAAACAGAAAACTGTGTCATAATAGGAAATCTCTCTTGCAGAACACAATTTTGCTTTGTAGAAGTCAGTCTGGGGAATAAAAACCCCACACACTTTTTTAAAAAAATACATCCATCCGCGCAGTTCTTTATGATTTCAGCCATGCGGTCATGAAGACCAGTTATGAAGTCGTTTTAGAATTCTGTAACGCCACTAAGAACCAGATGCATTTATACAAATGTAATAATATAGCCTGTGAATCACGTATAATATACTAGACTATCTTGGGTGACTCACAAATTGCAGACCTCAACTGTGGAGCCGAGAAAGGAATGTTATAATACTCAATATTGGCGATTCAGAACTACAAAGTGTTCGTCTCAGTACGAATACGAAAGCAATTAAACTCGATGGGATATTGTATCAGACTCAATGTCTCATACATAGAAAAAAGTATTGGCCCGATATGTTGGCTGTCACTGTGCGGTTAGTTTTTAGGATCCCGTTTATCCCGTAGGCACTCCAGTTGTTAAGTACTGTACATTTGGTGAGCGCACTCGATGCAAATAATAATTAATCAAGGAGAGATATTACGTAATCTCCCCAATTTTGATTCTTCATAAATTTAATCAGGTATCTAGCACGGGAGCGAAAAATGGGAAAGTTTTGAGTATTCCTACCAGGTGGATAAGGATTAAAATTGGTAAGAGCACAAAGACGACGAACAGTAATAGTTCACGAAATTCTTCAGAGCAGCGATGAACTCATTACCTTGGGCCATTGCCTCCACATTCTTGAAAAGAACTACGTGTATTCATCGAACAGCTCTACGATAGCATATATGAAGATAGCATGAGGAGGTCCAAATTAACTTAGCTTCCTAAATGTTCAAAAACGACATTTCAGTGATAAATTTAACTCCTGAATCCCGTTAAACACGCGTTCCATTTAATGTAGTACGACATCTTCAAATTCCAATTTTTACTAGCTCAGAATTTTGTACTATTTTTGTACCTGATTATATTACCAAGAAGAAATATACCATTCAAATAAAAGGGGGCCATTTCAAACGGACTCATGGTGCGTCATCCTGAAATCCAAATTTTGACCTGCCCAGAATTTCTTTACTATTACAGAGATCCCACAGATCTCAAAAATCGAGGAATTTAATTTTTGTCAGAGAAAGAAACAATATTGAAAACTTCTTTAATGTCAGGAAAATAATTGGTAAGTTCTGTAATGTTATTGAAACAATCATTTTCAAAAATTTAGGCATCTTTGAAGTAACAAGGTTATTTCTGATTTAGAGATCGTGCATTAAGTTACATCAAGATTTGCTGTGTCACGATTGGTGATTGGTGCTTTGAAATCAGTTGTGCTACAGCATCTTGAATCCCTTAATGTAGACAGAGGTCTTTTGAACTGATATACATATTTTTAACTGACTTCAATAAGGTGAATGTCCTCAATTTAACCCTTTCACGTTACTCATCTAAAAATTAGCTCAATTCAATAATACGTATAAAATGATGCACAAAGTGACCTCAAGCATTGTATGCTTTTACAAGTACTCAATATGAGGCAAAGGTATCTCGTTAATTTGGGAAGAAAATTATGTTTGCAATTTACTAAACAGATATTATGAAGGTTATAACTACTTTATTAATGCATACAATACGTTTTTCGAACGCCCATCATGGCTACGAATATTTAAGAACATGCCCGAATCTCGATTATTGTATTCGGTAAGTGTCGGAATTACTGCACAAAAGGCAGCTGGATTTTGTTTTTACCTACAGGTGGCTCTATTGTCTGCTGAAAGCGGGTAGAAGACAATTGAGGTTATGGACGCATCTGATTCAGGTACATTGATTGAATAATTTCTCAGAAAATAAAACATAGTGCAGTAAATTTCAAGTTTAATGATTTACATATTTTATGCTTACCTTACGAAGAGAAATCTACAATTTTCCTTGTGTATTGTATGCAATACTTAGCAATTTGACACCCAAAGTACTGCATACAATTCGACCCATTACCGATCAATAGGAAAGCAGTATGGCAAAATGGTTTTTAAATATGTACTATTGGGTCTATTGTTACCTAATATACAAAATTTCATCAAAAGTTCTTCACAAATAAGTGCTCGGGTCTCAGGAGGTTAAACGGAGAGATAAGTTGGAAGTACGTTGGATGTGTGTTTGTGGTGAAAAACTAACTCAAAACAATAGTTCAGATGACCCCCTTTCTATTAAACATTATGGATCTGAATCCAATATGGAAGTCTTCAAGGTGACTGCCATGATGGAATTACACAGTAATAAATACGGTTATACTACCATTACCCCTATCCATAATATTGTGTTACCCTCTCTAGCCTTTCAGAACGTCAGAATTATCAACTTTCAGAAATGTCATAGTGCGTGACTATTATCTTTTATGTAAATTGTAATTGAAATATAGATAATAACATCTATCACAACTAAACCTTCACTCGCTACTACGTAACGACCAGTCTAACTTTAGCCCAGTCTTTTCAACATCTCACTCGGAATCCTAGCAACTCCGAGAGAAGCTGAGAAGATGGTGATATGCGCAACGGAGATTTCTTTTATTTAAGACTAAATTTAATTGAATTTTGAAACCAAGATCTTACCTAACGAGGATGCAGCACGGATAGAGGAGCAGCAGACAGAAAGAAAAAATCGATAGCACTACTACTTTGCTTACTACTAACTTCAGTTACTTTGTATTATCAAAGGGTTTTCAAACTTTTAAATGATCTCGTCAATATCTCTTGGAATATACATTTATTAAGAAACAAATTAGTATCAAGTATCGCACTCAAAGCTTATCACAGAATTAGGTATCACAGTAAGTTCCATATACTATTGCAAATATTCAAGTGCAAAGCAAAGAAAAAACCAATAACAGATAATTAAATTGGTGTATACTTGCATGACTATTGTCTGGTTAAATTTTAATTAATGTCAGCGAAATTCACATAATGTTTCCTCCGCTAAAATGCAATATTAATTCAGCCAGAATAGCTTCCAGATAACTCAGATAGTTAATAGACGATGGATAATTTAGTTAACTTCAAACTCATTCAAGTTCCACATAGCTACTATGTTATAATTCTGGAATTCGTAGTCACCATCGACTGCCTATTTACCTTTCAGTTGTTTACATACTTATGTTGAACATCATAAAATCCTGTACCTTACATAACACGTTACGTACACTCTGAAAATCAAACAGGACAATTTATTAATATTCGCCCGAACGCACGTCGGGAAGCGGAAGAGCGAAACTCCTTATTGAGTCTAGGCGTTCCCAAATAGAAGTATAATAAACAGAGGATATTTATCACTACCTTAGTCGTATCTTTTACAACTATGCAACACTAGCGCACATTACCATTTAGTTACTTGAATGTAGATAAGCCATAGACTCACCTGAAAGTACCAAATAGCAATTTCCACACAACTATGGATTCCCGTTTAATAACTGACGTGAATAACTTTGAATCAAGGTTCGTGGTAATACTGCGGACAGCCGAAGTAACGCACGACGATCGACAATGATAGTGGTGTTTGTGGTTTACAAAATGCTATGACCAATCTACCATAATATTGTAACTATTATGTTGACGAGTGAAAGGAATTTAGAATAGCTTAAGTCCTGATGGAAGAACATTCTGATTCTCAAAACCAAGCGAACATTATCTGTACAACACGTAAATATAGCATCGTTATTGATATTTAAGCATTAACTATTCTTGTGTGATACCATGCATTTGTTTTTTTTTTATCGAAACTGGTAACATTGTAACCCTAGACAAACAAGATACTAAACGATACATTATTATTCATCACCAGCTATATTCCGTATGACGAGAACGAGAGAGAGAGAGAGAGAGAGAGTTATGAAAAATGAGAGCATTCGTCTGAACTATTACAAAACCCAGCGCTAGGCTAGCGACCCTGGTAGAGGTCTCCTCCAATTGGAAAGGGATTTACTCAGACATGATGCTATCAGCAGAACACAACATAACAATAGCCATATTTTAACTTACCATTTTAATTTATGAAGGCACTAGACACTTCTATATTGATTATTTATGATTATTACTTTACGTTTAGATTGACGGATATTCTCTGGAATGTCAAATCTAATACTTCTGATTAACTTTAAATATTTGAAATCTTCGTTATATTACTGTTTAGACTTAATTCAATACGACACTGTGAAGTTTTACATGAATCCCTTCCAACAGCCTCTTTGTTGACCTTTTTATTCGACTTTCCATTTAAAATTCATAATCATCCTGAATAACAATATTCCCTGGATCATGCAAAATAATTGTAAATGTTACCTGAGCTGCGATGACTAGGAGATTGTAAGTAAAAAACCACTTGTATGCTTAAGTCACCCAAAGATTGATTGATTGATTTTGAGTTTTACGTCCCGTTCAGCAGCGAGGCTATATGAGACGTGGACCTACTGATTAACGTGGAATCCGAACCACATGAGCTCCCGTCGGGAATTCACCCAAACGTGTGACTTACTTTGTCCTTACAATGTTTTACCGATTATCACTAATTAAATAATTGTAAATTTCACTTCACTGTTCGAATCTTCCACTCGGTATATACTCTTCAGTCAGTTATATTGTAAGTCTCCTTCGAACTGATGAAAACGGATAATCTAATATAAATCCAGTCAGGCAGTACGATTTAACTTCGTAAATCCATGTTTCGTTTTTAGTTCAGTTCACAGAGTGGGCCTTATGCAGAGTCGTTTTGAAGCCTGATTAACGCCATACTACGGGGTTGACTAACGGATGGTTATCAAAATTGTATTCAGAGTCTCTGATTAGGACGTAGTATTTGACGAAGTTAATCACATGTGACTAATTAATCTAAAGCAGAGGCTAATCTTTTACCCACGGTTTAGCGTGCCACACAACATTTCGTATTTCATGTGTTTTCATTTTTACAGACTACACATGCGCTGATCTACTTTTCCGTAGTTGCCACATTTATTTTTCTCACCCGATGCATTGGGGTTATAAAAGTTAATCATATTTTAGGTGTACTCAAAGTAGACTCTGAATACCAAAAAGTGCACCTTCCTTAGTAAAGATTTAGTATGCAACTAACTAGACTGTGAGTAACACTCGATTAACGAATTATCTCTGAATACCGCCCAGTATATCCAAGTACGACTACTCTGCCGAAATCGAATGCAATCGATTACTGTTCTTCTCGTCACCGGATAACTGGGTGTAAAACAAATTAAACATATAAATGAAGACTAAATAAAGGATACTATCCATGAGATAAATACCAAATACAAAGAACACAACATATAAAGAAGGAAAAATAACGACAGAAGTAAATAATACCATTCTAAGAGTTGGCCTCATTCCAGAAGAGACAGGCTCATTCCGTGCTTTTCACGGATTCTAATTCTCGACACATCAACTTGAATAGAAGAACGAAATAAGCAAATCAACTTAACGCATCGCAAAAATTGCACAATAATAATACTCAACACAAAACATTTATGCATAAGTGATTGAAATTTTATTTAATAAAGAAAATATGGGATATATATATATATATATATATATATATATATATATATATATATATATATATATATATATATATATATATACTTTGCAGTGAGCTTACTTTAAACATTCTGGAACAGACAGGGTATGTTGTACACATTATATCGTTTTCATTCAATTAATCTCACAATATTTTTTATTGCAGAGGAACAGTATTTCCGGCTCAGGGAAAAGGAGTAGGTGGGCAGTTATCCAACGGTAGCTATACAGGATGGATTGGAATGCTAATTTCAAACCAAACATCTCTGTTAATTACTTGGCTTTTAATAACATCTGAACGAGCAAAACTCGTAGATTTTACGACACCTTTCTTTAATATTGGGTAAGAAAAAAAATAATTACTGAAATATATACCAATTTATGCATACAAAAACTACAAAATAAAAGTTCTTTTTGTGATATTGATAATAATTGATATATGAAAAGCAGAACATAACTGAAGTATCTATATAGAAGGAGTAGATTTATATGCACACTAGTTTATATCTTTCAATATCATCCAATAGCACTTGCAATGAAAGAAAACAAAATGATCTAATCGATATCAGCGAACACTTGAGAATTTTTTGCTTATTGCACTATATTTTGTTTTGAATAAATTAATTTCATCTAAAAAATTTTCAATGGTAGAAATGATTGGTTTGTTTGTTTGTTTGATTCTAACGTCCGTTTCAGCACAGAGACAGTGCGAGAGACATACATTTACATCTTAACATGGAATCTACGCCACGTAACTTTGGACGAAAATTTTAACTTGTGTACGTTAAACGTATAGCTATGAGAGAGATTCTACAAAGGAAACTATTATTAAACATATCCGTTTTGAGCCATATCAGGCCCGAAACATACGGGGTGCAAGATCGCCATCCCGGAAAGACGAATCTGGCGCCTTGGTAATTTAAGGGCAAAATATGTAGTCCTATGACTCATATTAGATTTCTATTATTATGGACTAGCTTTGAAAACTAGCGTCTAAGTCTGAAGAATTTTCGAGCATTGGTGCACATGCAAAATGAAAATTGGACATATAGATCAACATGGAATGGAGAAAGCTGTACGTATACTCTCGCTTGTAATCCAACTCATGAAACATTAACACTGATATTTGGAAGACCTTTGATCAATGGTCAAATGGAACTGAAAGGCGCTGATTGTTTGCACTACGAAAAATATGACGTTTTTAAGAGTTGGGTACACACACACACACACACCACACACACACACACACACACACACACACAGAGAGAGAGAGAGAGAGGGGGGGGAGGAAACACTGTACATTTTTACTTCCGAACTTTTAATATTAGGAAATTTTCTGGTTTCCGAAAGCTTATTGGAAAATGATAATTTGTTGCTGTCTAACTTTCCCCTACAGGAATTTAATTTTATAATTGAATGTGCAGTTAAATATAGTGGAGAATTTTCCACCTAACATCATTATACATAATATCTAAAATTGTCCGGCTTTTGAAAAGTTTTTCACTTGTTTCTACATCGTGATGAAATTTTGCCGATTCATGAAAATTCCTTTCACTTGTTTCTACAGAGTAATAAAACTTTCCGAATCACAAAAAGTTGTTTTTCTTTTTGCTTCAAAATGATGAAAATTTTCCGACTCATAAAAAGTTCTTCAATTTTTCCATACAAGACATAAAATATTTCGATTCATGAAAAATTGTTTAACTTGTTCCTACATAGTACTGAAAATTGTCTGAGCCATGAAAGTTTTCAGATTCTTTAAACGATCTTTCACTTTCTAACATCTCTGTACATGATTTCAATCAATTTTATGAATGCTGAGGAACTGTTACTTGATCACTGATATTTGTTAAGAACGGAAAATTTTCCGGAAAAAATATAGAAGAAAATTTTCCGTCTCACATTACGGCTAAACAACGATGTAGGAATAAGTGGAATATACTTTTATAAATCGGAAAATTTTCCGTTCCAAAATTTTCCGGAAAATTTTCATCACTGTACAGGACAGACAATTTTCCGATTCATGAAAAATTGTTTCACTTGTTCCTATATAGTACTGAAAATTGTCTGACCCATGAAAATTTTCAGATTCTTTAAACGATCTTTCACTTTTTAACATTTCTATACATAAATTCAATCAATTTTATGAATACTGAGGAATTGTTACTTGATCACTGATATTTGTTAAGAACGGAAAATTTTCCGGAAAAATATAGAAGAAAATTTTCCACCTCATATCACGGCTAAACAACGATGTAGGAATAAGTGGAGTATGTTTTTATGAATCGGAAAATTTTCCGAAAAATTTTCATCACTGTCCGTGGTATTGCTAAGCTAAAATATAGCCCCTCGACCTCGGCATCGAAATGCTTTCGTTGCGAACTGCAAAGAGATTACGTAAGTAGTACCCTCGAGGTGAGGCGTAAACTGGTCGGTGTAAATATACCACTGTGCGTGCTAGAAGCCAGGAAAGGCGTTTGTTTCCCAGAGAGCAAGCAAAATTGGAAACAAAATAACATTGACTGTAAAGGACTACCAAATTAGTCCTAACAGTATGTAAATAAGCTGCGGGTGGGGACAACAGGTGGACAATGGTCACAACGATGCTACATAGCGTATCTTTGTTGATAAGTCGAAAATAAATCCGTGCGGAATAATGAATACTATACAGTCTTTCATTGGTGTGGATCAACTGATGCAACATCTCATACCACTCGGCTTGCATCGGTATCGCGATCGTCTTCAGAAGTCTTTTGGCCACTCTCCTGTTTCACATGTTTCATTATGTAGTCAGAATAATTCTTTCTTGCACTTGTCTCCCATATTCTTAATGAATTAAATTGGTATATCACCTGGTATCTATCCCGTTTGGCCTTCCATTCATAATCTCGGATATAACTTTTTCAAACTCATCCCGAGAAATACTAAACCTTCTATCATCCTGGTGTACTTCACTTTCTTTATAGCTACACGGTCTATCCCTACTCTCATATAAGTTCTCAACATATTCTTTCCGTCTTAAGATTTCACTTCGCTTGCTCATTACCTTCGCATTCTTATTTTCTACTGCCATCATAATATCTGGCCATCCAAGTAACTAAATAACTATAATATTTCCTCTAAACAAGTGTGAAATACAATTCAGTAAAATGTATCTGTGTATTCTCCCGACAAGAATGCGATTTTCTTTCTCGAAAAGTGTCATTGTCATTGATGTAGCTTGACCAAACTATATTATTATGTCGCTGGTCTAACAAGCAAGGTTTTCCAAGTGTCACACTCCGATTTGCTTGAAACTTCTGGAGTGAATAAAGGAATCAAAAATAGGACATACGTCTTTCTTCTATATCGGCCAACCTGGGTATGAAGGGGGTAAACACCCCTAAGTTGCCAACATGTATAGCTGAAGCTTGATCCAATTAGTATCTACACGAAATTTCATCCAACTCGGACTGGGATTACATAGTAGTCTTATGTTGCATTCTGTTTTGCATCACCCTGTATATCTCGTAAATTACGCAAAAGCGAATCGAATGAATATTTCCAGATTATTTACCGACCTTCAATTAGTATCTATACGAAATTTCGTTGAACTCGAACTCGTCAGGTTGAAACCATTCCCTTGTGAGCTAATTGAACTGACAACTCACACATGCACAATAGAACATTTTGCCCTCATTTCCTTGAACAAGCGTAATATTCGAAAAAGTTAAAATATCTGTTTAATTTATTTTTAATTAAGAGTTTATGTAACAAATTTCACACCTCCAAGTTAAGCGAATTTTTGCATTAAGTTATTTTTTAAAATAAATAATGGGAAATCCTAATATTGTAGAAAACGGCCCCTCACCCATTTCGGAAGCGAAATTTCCAGAGATGCTGAAATGCGTATTTAATTGTTATCTAAGAGTTTATATGTCAATTTCACATCTCACACTTAAGCAAATCTTTGCAATGGGCACTTTCTCGAAAAAGGAAATGGGATTTTAGATGTAACAATATCGATCCCAGTTTTCCCTCTTAGGACAGGAATTGTCTAAAACCCTGAAATACATTTTACAACTTAAAGAAACCCTCACATTGGACATTTTCTGGGAAAAGAAAACGATATTTAGATCTTGTAAAATCGACTATAGTTTTCCATCTTAGGAGCGGAACTTTTGAAAATGTTGAATTCCCTTATTTTTACGTATATAAAAAGTTTATGAACCGAGTACCTCATCTCCAAATTAAGCAAATCCCCACATTCGAAACTTTGTATACAAATAAGGAAAACTTCAATATCATAGAAATTGGCTCTCATCTCCTTAAGAGAAGAATTTTCGAAAACAGTGAACATGTATTCCTTATTTTTACTCAAGAGTATTTAAACCGAATTTAACATCACCAATTTAAGTGAATTCTCACATTCAACACTTTGTCAAATAATGAAGGAAAATGTATATCTTTTGAAAGAAATTGCTCCCCCTCTTTCTTCATTTACAAGCGAAATTTTCAAAAGGGCTGAAACATGTGTGCTTTTATCTTTAAGAGTTTATGTACCGAATTTCAGATCTCCAACTTAAGCAAATCCTCACATACAACACTTTCTGATTAAACAAAGAGAAATGTGAGTATTTTGAAAATTTTTTTCTCCCTCTTTGGAGCGGAATTTTCGAAAACGCTAAAACGCTTTATTTTTGATAAAGAGTTGATATACCGATTTCCATATTTCTAATGTCAGTATTCGTGACAAACACTTTTACTGGAAGAAATTTTGAATCCTTTTCATCTCTTAGACTGTATTATTTCCCAAAAAATCCTTATTCCATACTTTCATGACAAAAAGAGTTGAGTTGATTTTGAGTTTAACGTGCGTTTTAGCAGCAAGGCTATATGAGACGGGAACATGCTGATTCATGTGGAATCCGAAACACATGAGCTCCCTCCGGGAATCGAACCCGGGACTCCCACGCCAAAGGTGCGTACGCAAACCACTTTTTAAAGACTTTATTCACAATTTAATTATAGTGACATTGGGCAGTCACATAACTAATACAGAAGCAATAATGTGGTTGAAAAAAATATAAAGTAAATTGAAAAAAATTGAAAGAAAAAAAATTAAAAAATAAATAAAAAAGAAACTGATGAATGGTAAACATAAGTGTTATGAAGGTAAGAGAATCAAATTATTGCAAAGAGTTTATAGTCATTACAGTGGGTTGTTATTCTGTCGACAGAAAACAAGGTTAAAATATAGATAACAATGTACAATTAAGAAAAGTGCATACTAGTTTATGAAGCTAAGACAACCAAATAGTTTGCAAAATGTTTGTGTTTATACTGCACCGGAATTTTCTGCAAATGGAGTCGGAGATAAGACGAATACACATCAATATGATACTGTCGATGTGTGGTAAGCACATATAGAAACTCATGTAGAAGCACATATGCAGCGAGCCAAATTATACTGTTATTTTTTCTTTAGGAAAATAATTAAAATCTGGATAAATAAGAATATTGATAGCCTTAATGTAGCGACGAGAGGAGCGACAAATCTTACTTATAAGTAGGCTAAAATGTTGCCAGAAATCTTGAATCTCTGTACAAAATTGAAAGCGATGCTCAAGAGTATCTATGTTATTGCAGTGAAAACATATTGTGATCCACAATTCCTACTTCAAAGAGTCGGTCTAGCGTTTCGTATTTATTGTTTTCTATAGAATACCAAAGCGATTTCTGTTGAGTAGTTAAGAAAGGAGCATTAATATTTCGCCAAATATAAGCCCAGTGAAGGTGTGGTTCTTTATATAGAATATGAGTCGTGACGAAGTATTGTGTCTGTATGTAACGGCGATAAATTGCTCTAACAGGCATGAGGTCTAAATTGCTTCGGGCAATCAACCCATAGGCTATATCAAGAACTGGTTCTCACAAGTGTGGGAATTTATATCCCCAAGGAAAAACATTAATAGGTGTTTCGAGATCAACGCAAGCTAAACAAACATAGATAACATTACTGGATACACTATTCGTATCGTTCGTAAACACGTCGATGGTTATTTTCCATAGTGGTGCTTGAGCTTGTTTCGAAAGATCTTGAAATGCGATTCCAACTTGTGCCGGGGGTAGCACGAGTTGCTCACGTGCCACACGAAGTACTTTATTTTGCCACAAAAAGAACAAAGCCTGACTAGTGAGGAATTTGTATGTTTGTAGGGGAGAGGAAAAATAGGGCAAACAAACCACAGAAGGCTGGGTATTTTCTCTGAGAAAGAAATGTCTACTAATCAGGTTCATATTGGGAAGCTCATGTCGTATTAGAAGACCGCGTATTTTGTGTGCTATTATATCATAATTGAAAGTAATGGTTAGTTTGACGTTATTGAACCATTCAATACCCAGCATTTTGACTGAATTAACAACAGTGTAGTACGCACTATATTGTTCCTGGTATTTCGGATGAATACAGAGGAGCATAGTTTTTTTGTTTATTTAATCTTGCTCCTGAAATACTTTGATACGAGTCTGAAAGACTCTGAATATCTTCGATAGTGGAAATACTGTTTACATAGAAGTGTACGTCGTCTAAATAGCTCGCAACTGAGATAGAATCGTGGTAAATTTCGATGTCATTCAGTTTGGTCTGCGCCGCGTATATTAGAGGTGCGATTGAGACACTAAATAGAAAAAGGAACATGGTGTCACCTAGAAGAATTCCAGTACGCAAAGGCATAACTGAGCTTACAGCATCATTAACTTTTAGCTTAGTTATTCTGTTGTGATACACTCCCTGAAGCATGGAGAGAAAAGTACCACTAAATCTAAATTTGTGGAGAACTTTAAAGAGATAGTCGTGGAGACCCTGTCAAAAGCTTGTGAGAAATCTGTGGATAAAATGGCCACAGGAGTGGGTGCGGCAGTCTCATGATAGGATATAAAATTTCTTACGTTAGCTAAAGCTTCATAAAATAACGCATGGCGTCCATGACCGTATTGACAGGAACTAAGTAACTCTCCCATATAATTCTTCATACGAAGCGCTTGACATCGGGTTAAGATTTTTAAGTCTGCACGTTTATCAATAGATAGAGTTAGGCTTTTTAGGTAGTAAAATAGTAATACCCGTAGAGAGAGATTCTCCTAAAGTAAAATTTTCTCGTTATTCATTGAAAAGATCCGTGAGAAAGGGGCAAAGAATATCAATGAAATTAAGATAAAATGCTAATGGAAGAGAGTCAATTCCAGTAGATTTACCACGTTTGCCTAATCTAATGGAGGTCTCAACTTAATCGACGGTAAAGGGGCTGTTTAGATACTCTTGAGCATTAACATCTAGGATTGAATGGATAAAGTCTAAAAGAAATTCATCCACATTCGTTACCTGAGGTGCAGAATAGCGTTTTTTTTATAACGCTGAACAAATTGGGGAAGTACCTGCAAACCTTCATATATTTGGCCATTCTTGCCCTTAATGGACGAGATCAACTTTTGTTTGCCCCTAAGTCGTTCTTTTTGAATTTGTACAATGTAGTCTGTTCCGTGTCATCGGCTGGGACAATTTTGCTTCGGACAAAAAAACCACGCACTCGTTGTTTATGTATTGACAATAGATGGGCTTTGATTTATGTATTTGAGGCCTGGCCAGACGGCCTCCCATATGTTCTTGCATGTATTCTTTGAGTAGGCGCGAGTAATAGTTGTATTGAGTATATGCTTGGTTTCTTTGGATAAAATATTGCTTAATGATGGATCGAAATCTAGATTTAACTTGCTTCTCCCAAAAATACACGTTTGCCCTGATAGCGTGATATTAAAGGAAACAAGATCCTCAATTCCTCTCTAATTAAAAGCTGATATTCAGGGTCCATAAGTATAGAAGTGTTAAAATATCAAACGGGACAACTTCTAAACAATTTTGACACTGGTAGGGTTTTTCTCATAATAAGAGCATGTAATGCTCCACTTTGTTCTTCCGGTACATCGATCATCCATTCCGTCGACCGAAGGCGATGTTAATACAATTGAACCGTTTGGCCCTTGCATGTAGACTGAGTCGGCACCACAAATGAAAACCGTGGAAAGATTTTGTACTTTAGATCCATTTGTACTTTAGATCCAAGTTCGGTGATGAGGATGTAAATGCAATCACGATGATTTCTCTATCAAACCGCAAAGGACTAGATAACTACCGTGACTGACGACATGAATGAATACAGTCATTGGAGGAACATTCAAATTCTCAGAAATTAAATGTAAGTAAGAACGCAAAAAATATTACATATACAAGAATTTCGTTGTACATATTTTATAGTATGATCAATTGGTAAGTATTTATTTATTTCATGTTTCCATATGAAGCCGCAGATCAGATGAATTAACCTACTTGTAGTTAAAACTGCGTAATATGTATTTTAAATATTATGTCTACGAATAGTGTTTATACAATGTTTGTAGCACATATATTGGCCTTGTTCCGATATTTCATGATATCTGCATATAGATAGATTACCAAGCGGTAGAAACCAGCACCATGTTATTTATAGTGATATTAAAATTCTCCTTTCAGCTTCCGTACATGTCCTGTTTCAGTTAGCATCTCAGGTTACAACAGTTCAGCAAAAGACAATATTTCCACACGGGACATATTTATTCACTATATACAATAATAATAGCATTATTTTATTTACTCTTTAATACATATATATTTAAATTATTATCATAATCTCGTATATTATTATAAGATTATTATAAAAAATAGAATTTGGATAATGATTATTTCTTAACTCATGAAGTTAAATTTTCATTTATTTGGCGGCATAGCAAGGAGTAGAAGGGCTTAAGCGTCCAGAAGAAACTCTTTATTTAGCCATACACGTTATTTTCTCGCTCTCCATGATTAAAAATAATATTTTGTGTATTTAAATTAATAATTATGTAGAATAGTTGCTATCAGAACTAATTAATTATTTATGAATATATATTACCAGATTAAAATATCGTAGATCCTTATTTTTGTAGGCCTGCAATTCCAAATAACGTATTTTAATCAAATATTTTAAGAGAATAATAACCTTTTTCTAAAATAATCTCTTACGTTTCTGTTTGAAGTATATTATCTCTTTTATTTTGTATCAAATTAATTATCTTTCTTCTTCTTCTTCTTGTTCCGGGAAAGAAAGCTATTTCGCCAATTGACACTTAGTAATTATAAATTAAGCCATATCTTCAACGGTACAGATATATGATATACGGTATCGCATTTAAAATAAACATTAACAATGTAATTCGTAATATTGCTTGGTGCAGGTCTGGAACAGATTAACATTTCAATAAAACATAAATTCCAACTTTGTAGAAAATTGAACTTGTACGAAATGGCATCACAAACAATAAATAACAAACAAGTAAACAAAATATCAACAGAGCTGTTGTGGCCAGTTGCGGGGCATAACAAGCATAGTGATCGCTAGAACAGATAGGCTCGAGGATAACATCTCGTACTTGTGCAACCAGTGAGCGACTTGTGTAAAAACGGTCCAAGCGACTGGATGATTTTGACGTATGAAATAAGTGACCTAGGTCAATGGGTCGAAAGTGACGCCACACATTAACTAGACTATATGTGTCTACTATTCGCTGGAGCTCAGGAGGGAAGTTAAAGTTTGGAGTCTGGTCAATAGGCTATAAAACGGAATTATAATCTCCACCTAATATACAAGGGTTGGTACCATTAAATAAAGCCTGTGCAAGGTCAGTATTGAAGAAATCCTGTCTCTCTCGTTTTTTTGTGAGAACGAGACGGAACGTAAATATTATATAATTTGATATGTTGAAGCATTCCAACGGAGATTCGTTCATTTGGGTAATCATTAACAGCCTTAAACTCTAGATCAATACGATAGACGATAGCTGTACTTAGCTCATTCTCCGTGAAACAAGAATAGCATGTATGATTTGAAAGATAACCATACTCTTGAAGGACCATTTCTTGAGCGAACAACACATCAATATCTGCTTTGTAAATAAAGCCTCTTAATGCTTCTTGTTTAAAAGGAGATGCAAATCCATTTAAGTTAATGGTGGTAAAACTAAAACTATACATAAAGTTAAACAAGAACAAAAATAGAGTGAAGTGAAATGGTAAACACTGCATAAAAGGCTGAAATAGAGACCACAATATAACAAGGAAGATAATTATAAGTCATCCCCAACAGGGATACCAGCTTTCAACTTTCTCAAAGTGGCCCGGGTTCGTGCACTTGAACAGAGATGGGCACCATCACTCATTTTTGCACTCACGAGAGCCACCTCACCCTCATTCATCCTCATTTTGGTAGACGAGGATGAGGGTGTCTGAGAGTGAGGGTGGCTGAGGGTGAGGGCAAGGGAGTCGATTGAGGATGAAGGTGGCTGAGGGTAAGGGTGGCTGAGGGTAAGAGTGAGGGAATCGATTGAGGGTGAGGGTGAGGGTAACTGAGGGTAAGAGTGAGGGAATCGACTGACAGTGAGGGTGGCTGAGGGTGAAGATGACGGAATCGACAGAGGGTGAGGATGTCCACTGAGGGTGAAGGTGAAGGAATCGACTAAGGGTGATTGTGAGGGAGTAGATTGAGGGTGAAGGGTGGCTGAGGGTGAGGGAATTGATTGAGGGTAAGGGTGTTTGAGGGTTAGCAAAAATGCCCATCACCAGAATGAATTCCTGAAGGATGTTTGAAAGTTATTTGTTTGGAAAATGGTTCGAATAGCACTTTCCTGCGAACTTCAAATAGAGTAGCAACCTGGTTCGCACAGAGTGGCGTAATTAGGTCATTAAACATCAGCTGGTCCAGTGTACGAATTGACGAGGAAGGTGAAAGGGAAATTCCCTCTGACAAAAATTTAGTTCCCTTCCTGAAGAACATTTTCATTTTTCCCCCTCTCTAGGATTTTTTCGAGTGGTCATATAGCTAGAAAAGATAACGTATTTTATCTAACCAAACATAAACATAATATTTATATCTGACTTAAAACAGGTTACAAACATTTTTGGAGTCGTTAGAATCACACACTTTGTTTCTTGGAATAGTTACTTACTCATGCGGAGAATACATTTTTGTGTCAGAAGCAAACTATAGAGGCTCGAGAGGGGTGGAAAGGTAACGAAAATTCTGTAATTATTGAAAAGCATTCCTTGTAAGACGTGCCAAAGTCACAAAGTCTCATAACATTCGTTGTAACGAATGATCTAAATTTAATAGTTTGACGTATTAGCTTCTATATGCCTGTTTAGCAGTATATATACTGATAACTGGCATATAGGGTCTCCTTTAGCCTAACCGGCAAGTAGTAGAAAATGGATCGATCTAGGACAACATAGAACATTATTGGCCAACTCACAAGCCCCTGGGAAATTGACCACCGTACACCGTGAGCCCACGGTCTTTTACGACCTCCATTTTAGGGGTGAATTTATTCCCTTTTATGACCACTTTTTAGGGGGTGTATTCGTTCTCTTTTACGAGCACATTTTAGGGGGTGAACTCGTTCCCTTTTATGAGCACTTTTCCAACCCCTATGTTAATTACGAATACATAGAAGAGAAGATAACACATAACACTACGTAACACATAGCAGAACAGATAACACATAAGAGTACGTAACATAACAAGGGTGTACTCGTTCTCTTTTATGACCACTTTTTAAGGGGTGAACTCGTTCCCTTTTCCAACCCCTATTTTAACATAGCAGAAATTACACTGAGACTATGAACACACAACAGAACAGATAATACATAAGACTCGTTCCCTTTTATGAACACTTTTTCAGGGGTGAACTCGTTCTCTTTTATGAGCACATTTTTCAACCCCTTAGCATCAGACTACATAGCGCATCAGACAAAGACTACGAAACATAGCAGGGGTGAACATAACGAACATAGCAGAGAATAGGGGTGGACTCGATTACGAACACACAGCAGTTGAACACAGCACAGATAATAAAAGAGTATGGTATATTTTTCAACCCCTATTTTAACATAGGAGATAACACATAGAATTACGAAACATGGCAAGGGTGAACTCGTTTTCAACCCCTTAGCATAAGACAATATAACATAGCAGAAATTACGAACACATAAAAGAGCAGATAACACATAAGAGTACGTAACATAACAAGGGTGTATTCGTTCTCTTTTATGAGCACATTTTAAGGGTGAACTCGTTTCCTTTTACGAGCATATTTTCCAACCCCTATTTTAACATAGCATAGAATACATGGAGACTATGAACACACAACAGAACAGATAATACATAAGAATACGTAACATAGCAAGGGTGTATTCATTCCCTTTTATAAGCATATTTTCCAACCCCTATTTTAACATAGCAGAAATTACACTGAGACTATGAACACACAGCAGAACAGATAATACATAGCACAGCTAATAAAAGAACATGGCTTATTTTCCAACCCCTATTTTAACATATCAGAAATTACACTGAGACTATGAACTCATAGCAGAGCAAATAATAAACACAACAATCTCCATTTTAGGGGTGTATTCATTCCCTTTTATGATTACTTTTCCAACCCCTATTTTACCATAGCAGAAATGACATAAGCATGTCCTCAAACTACTGACCATCGTGAACAAAGGTCAAACTCGAAAACGAAACAACATATCGAGGTGCTGTTTCCACATTTAGCAATTGGTCATCAAAAAAGTACTGACCATCAAGGTCAAAAATTAAAACTTGAAAACAGAGCCACATTTAGTAATTGGTCATCAGGTACTACATGTAACAAAATTAGTGGCCATCGAGGTCAAAGGTCAACATACTTAGAACCTAATAACTCAAAACAAGAGCCACATATTGAGGTGTTGTTTCCACATTTAGTAATCGGCCACCAACTACTACAAGTTCCAAAATAATGACCATCGAGGTCAAAGGTCAACATACTTAAAACCTAATTACTCGAAAATGGATCCACATATTGAGGTGGTGTTTCCACATTTAGCAATTTGTCATCAGGTACTACAAGTTCCAAAATAATGACCATCGAGGTCAAAGGTCAACATACTTAAAACCTAATATCTCGAAAACGAAGCCACATACTCAGGTGCTGTTTCCAAATCTAGTAATTGGTCATCAGATACTACAAGTTCCAAAATAATGATCATCGAGGTCAAAGGTCAACATACTTAAAACCTAATAACACGAAAACTGAGCCTCATATTGAGGTGGTGTTTCCACATTTAGTAATCGGCCACCAACTACTACAAGTTCCAAAATAATGACCATCGAGGTCAAAGGTCATCATACTTAAAACCTAATAACACGAAAACGGAGCCACATACTCAGGTGCTGTTTCCACATTTAGCAATAGGTCATCAGGTACGACAAGTTCCAAAATAGTGGTCATCGAGGTCAAAGGTCAACATACTTAAAACAAAATAACTCCTAAATGGATCCACATATTGAGGTGCTGTTTCCAAATCTAGTAACTGGTCATCAACTACTACAAGTTCCAAAATAATGATCATCGAGGTCAAAGGTCAACATACTTAAAACCTAATAACACGAAAACTGTGCCACATATTGAGATGCTGTTTCCACATTTAGTAATCGACCACCAACTACTAGAAGTTCCAAAATAATGACCATCGAGGTCAAAGGTCAAAGTACTTAAAACCTAATAACTCGAAAACGAAGCCAAATATTGAGGTGCTGTTTCCACATTTAGCAAGAGGTCATCAACTAGTACAAGTTCCAAAATAATGACCATCGAGGTTAAAAGTCAACATACTTAAAACCTAATAACTCAAAACCAGAGCCACATATTGAGGTGCTGTTTCCACATTTAGTAATCGGTCACAAACTACTACAAGTTCCAAAATAATGACCATCGAGGTCAAAGGTCAAAACTCGAAAACGGATCCAAGTATTGAGGTGGTGTTTTCCAAATTTGGTAATTGGTCATCAACCACTACAAGTTCCAAAAATAACGTTTCCTCCTTTAGTAAATTTGTGTGATCTATTCAATTTTGTACAAAGCAGAAAAATAAGTGAAGATGGAATACATTTGAGAACATAATTTTAACTAGCGCAGAATTTCTGTACCTTTTTGGGCTATTCAAAAGAAAGCAAAGATATGCCATAATAACTAGCTGAGAATTATTTAAGCAAAACGAAGAAAGCGAACATGGACCATTTTACTCAAATTTGGTTGGAGTATTTATATTTGTATGAACCAGAAAAAAATGAAGAAAGTCCGTTTTGACTAGTTCAATATTTCTGTACAATTTTGTACTACCCAAATAATCACAAGTAAATCAAAGAAGGGTCATTTTATACCTTTCTGTGCTATTCAAATAATAGAGGCAACAAATTTCAGTGGTCTATTTTATTTTTGTACCAATCAGAAGAAAAGCAAAGATATGCCATTCTCAGACTTTTATACCATTTTGTACTACTCTAATAAACGAAGGAATACCAGTCAGGAAAAAAGAAGTGAAGATCAGGTGGATTATTTTCTTTTGTACCAACTGGAAAAGAGAAGAAGGGCTACTTTAACTAGCCCATTATGTACTGTTTAAACAAACGAAAATTGCCCTTTTTGTAACTTTTGAAATACTGAAATGTTCTATTTTTTTATCAATCTGAAAAACTCGAAGAAGGGCCATTCTAAGAAGTTCATAATTTCGATGTTCTACTTTTTTATACCAACGAGGAAAAAATGAACTAGCTGAATTTACGAAAGAATAAATTTAAGTGACCTATTCAATTTTGTACTACTCAAATAAACAATGGAATATTTAGTTTTGCACCATTTTGGAGTATTCAAATAAACAAGGGTATTATAACTTGTGTCAACTCTAAAATTAATTAAACGAAGTAATGCATTTGAAAAACCGAATTTGAGTATTTTATACCATTTTGTATTATTTCAACAAACAAAGGAATAAGCAAAAACAAAGGATCATTTTATATCATTTTAAACTAGTCTAATAAACGAAGGCATAAATATGAGTGAGCTATTTAATTTTGTAGCTGAGTATTTTAACGAAAGAACAAAATTATACTAACCAGAAAAAACCGAAGAAGTTCCATTTTAACTAACTGAGAATTTCTGTACCTTTTTTGTAAATTTGAGTGGCCTGTTTTTTGTACTAACCAGAAAAATCGAAGGAGGTCCAATTTAGCTAACTCAGAATTTTATACCATTTTGTACTACTCAAATAAACGAAAGAAAAAACGAAAAAAGACCAATTTAACTAGCAGCTCAGAATTTATATACGTTTTGTTTAGGTGTTCTACTTTTTGTACCAGCGTGAAGTACCTTTTTAACCAGCTCAGTAGTATTCAAATAAACAAAGAAACCGAAGAAGGATCATTTTAACTAGCTCAGAATTTCTGTACTTTTGTGCCATTCAAACAAATGAAAAAACTAAATTTGAATGGAGTATTATTTTTTGTGCCAAGCAGAAAAAGGAAAGAATTTGTACTGACCAGAAAAGGCAAAGAAGGATCATTTTATACCTTTATGTGCTATTTAAATAAACGAAGGAATAAATTTGAGTGATCTATTCAATTTTATACCAATCAGAAGAAAAGCAAAGAAGAGCCATTTTAACTAGCTGAGTATTTTTGTGATACACAAATCAACAAATGAATAAATTTGAGTGACCTATTCAATTTGGTATCAATAAGAAATACCATTTTAAATAACTCAGCATCTTATACCTTTTTGTGCTATTTAAATAAACGAAGAAAGCGAAGGAGGTTCAATTTAGCTAACTCAGAATTTTATACCATTTTGTACTAATCAAATAAACGAAGGAATAAATTTTTATGACCTATTCAGTTTTGAAAACAAGCAGGAAAAGAA
Source organism: Thermobia domestica (assembly GCF_964235325.1). Classification (NCBI taxonomy): domain Eukaryota; kingdom Metazoa; phylum Arthropoda; class Insecta; order Zygentoma; family Lepismatidae; genus Thermobia; species Thermobia domestica. The sequence continues at coordinate 108,865,710 of NC_137456.1, read as the reverse complement.
AAGAATTAACATTTTGTACTGTGCTATTAAAACTGAGTGATCTATTCAATTTTATACCAAGTAGAAAAAATTTTATTTGCAATTAAAAAAACTGAGAAGGTCTATTTGATGTACATTTTGTACTACTCAAATTCTACTTTCTGTACCAACCAGAGAAAAACAAAGAAATACCATATTCTGCTACTCAAACAAACGACGGAATAAGCTCAGAATTTCTATACCTTTTTGTGTTATTCAAATAAACGAAGGAATAAATTTGTGTGACCTATTCACTTTTATACCAACCATGAAGGTCCATTATAACAAGCTCGGTATGTTTATATCATTTTGTATTACTCTATTTCATTTTTGTAACAATCAGAAGAAAACAGCTCAGAATTTTATACCTTTGTGGTGTTACATTTTGTATATTTTTGTGTCATCCAGAGAACAATTTAAATTGACTCTCCCGTCAATAAGAAAGGCTCATAAAATATTGAACGTGAGATTTAACAAACCAGAGTTGAGTCATAATTGTGTAGAACAGACTATATAGCAATTTGTGTACTAAAGAAAAAAAGAAGAAACAGCATACTTGAAAATTTTGAATCACAGCAGAAGAAGAGATTATATCAAAGTAAGAGAAGTTTTCAAAGTTCCATGTTTCATACCATCTATAAAGAGTGCTGCAGATATTTAAACAACGTTACGAATGCGTTACCTAACGTTTGTATTGCTAGTATAATGAGAGTCCTAAGGTACTGCGTATTGCTCAACGATTCAATAATTTTTAAAACTTTTTCCTCGTCTAAGGTAAACTTCAAATATATATTTTTGCATTTATGTATTTTATTATAATGGAATATAAGTTTATAGAGTATATTTGGAAAATAATAGAACATACATCATGATGTTTTTATTGCTTGAAACATATTATTAAACACGGAGAATGCATAGAATGCTTGTATTGTAGATATATAAAATTACTTATTTGATTTGTTTTTGCTCAAGAGCGTGGAGAATGTTTATGTTTCACCTAGAGAAAAAGAAATTCAGCGTGAAAACGAAAAACCTATACTGTTAATTCACCCGTCTGACCCCGATTTGCCAGATGAATTACGTGATAAAGTGAGAATCATATATCCAACACAGGAAATAGAAGATGTGTATTATTTTAGACGCTATAATAGATATAATGATGAAATACTCCCGGAAAGTGATGATGACAGTGTTTCAAATATTACCTGTTTTGAACTGGAAGCTAATGAGTGCGAGTGTACTAGTGAAAGTATTAGTCATACATGTGTTATACAATTATTTAATGAGTATACACCAAATTCAGTATTATTATGTGAAGCATGTTCTAAACATAATGAGAATGAAAAAGATCACAACTGTTTGCTGCAGTATGATTACGAATTATTGCAAAAGGTGTGGACGATCTTAATTAAATATGAAATGAGAGAGAAAATCTATAAACTTTATATAAAGAAGCATTTTAAAGGTTGTAATATTAAGAACACTTATACTTTGGAGAAAAAATTTAATCTGGTATATGAATACATTACAGAGTGTAATTATTATATCAACAAAATAGTAGAAATGTTTTTAGAGAAAGATAAACAATTATTTAATTCTGTAAATGAACACTGAGCCCACTGTAGCATATGCATTTGATTGTGTAAGAATAGAAGAACTTGAATTGTTAACTGGATCAATTTGTAGCACTGTAATATTAAGAATTTAATAGATAACTAACATTGGACTCTGGCAACTGAATTGTCAGGGAGAGTCAATTTAAATTGTTCTCTGGATGACACAAAAATATGCAAAATGTAACACCACAAAGGTATAAAATTCTGAGCTGTTTTCTTCTGATTGTTACAAAAATGAAATAGAGTAATACAAAATGATATAAACATACCGTGCTTGTTATAATGGACCTTCATGGTTGGTATAAAAGTGAATAGGTCACACAAATTTATTCCTTCGTTTATTTGAATAACACAAAAAGGTATAGAAATTCTGAGCTTATTCCGTCGTTTGTTTGAGTAGCAGAATATGGTATTTCTTTGTTTTTCTCTGGTTGGTACAGAAAGTAGAATTTGAGTAGTACAAAATGTACATCAAATAGACCTTCTCAGTTTTTTTAATTGCAAATAAAATTTTTTCTACTTGGTATAAAATTGAATAGATCACTCAGTTTTAATAGCACAGTACAAAATGTTAATTCTTTTCTTTTCCTGCTTGTTTTCAAAACTGAATAGGTCATAAAAATTTATTCCTTCGTTTATTTGATTAGTACAAAATGGTATAAAATTCTGAGTTAGCTAAATTGAACCTCCTTCGCTTTCTTCGTTTATTTAAATAGCACAAAAAGGTATAAGATGCTGAGTTATTTAAAATGGTATTTCTTATTGATACCAAATTGAATAGGTCACTCAAATTTATTCATTTGTTGATTTGTGTATCACAAAAATACTCAGCTAGTTAAAATGGCTCTTCTTTGCTTTTCTTCTGATTGGTATAAAATTGAATAGATCACTCAAATTTATTCCTTCGTTTATTTAAATAGCACATAAAGGTATAAAATGATCCTTCTTTGCCTTTTCTGGTCAGTACAAATTCTTTCCTTTTTCTGCTTGGCACAAAAAATAATACTCCATTCAAATTTAGTTTTTTCATTTGTTTGAATGGCACAAAAGTACAGAAATTCTGAGCTAGTTAAAATGATCCTTCTTCGGTTTCTTTGTTTATTTGAATACTACTGAGCTGGTTAAAAAGGCACTTCACGCTGGTACAAAAAGTAGAACACCTAAACAAAACGTATATAAATTCTGAGCTGCTAGTTAAATTGGTCTTTTTTCGTTTTTTCTTTCGTTTATTTGAGTAGTACAAAATGGTATAAAATTCTGAGTTAGCTAAATTGGACCTCCTTCGATTTTTCTGGTTAGTACAAAAAACAGGCCACTCAAATTTACAAAAAAGGTACAGAAATTCTCAGTTAGTTAAAATGGAACTTCGGTTTTTTCTGGTTAGTATAATTTTGTTCTTTCGTTAAAATACTCAGCTACAAAATTAAATAGCTCACTCATATTTATGCCTTCGTTTATTAGACTAGTTTAAAATGATATAAAATGATCCTTTGTTTTTGCTTATTCCTTTGTTTGTTGAAATAATACAAAATGGTATAAAATACTCAACTTCGGTTTTTCAAATGCATTACTTCGTTTAATTAATTTTAGAGTTGACACAAGTTATAATACCCTTGTTTATTTGAATACTCCAAAATGGAATGAAAACTAAATATTCCATTGTTTATTTGAGTAGTACAAAATTGAATAGGTCACTTAAATTTATTCTTTCGTATATTCAGCTAGTTCATTTTTTCCTCGTTGGTATAAAAAAGTAGAACATCGAAATTATGAACTTCTTAGAATGGCCCTTCTTCGAGTTTTTCAGATTGATAAAAAAATAGAACATTTCAGTATTTCAAAAGTTACAAAAAGGGCAATTTTCGTTTGTTTAAACAGTACATAATGGGCTAGTTAAAGTAGCTCTTCTTCTCTTTTCCAGTTGGTACAAAAGAAAATAATCCACCTGATCTTCACTTCTTTTTTTCTGACTGGTATTCCTTCGTTTATTAGAGTAGTACAAAATGGTATAAAAGTCTGAGAATGGCATATCTTTGCTTTTCTTCTGATTGGTACAAAAAAAATAGACCACTGAAATTTGTTGCCTCTATTATTTGAATAGCACAGAAAGGTATAAAATGACCCTTCTTTGATTTACTTGTGATTATTTGGGTAGTACAAAATTGTACAGAAATATTGAACTAGTCAAAACGGACTTTCTTCATTTTTTTCTGGTTCATACAAATATAAATACTCCAACCAAATTTGAGTAAAATGGTCCATGTTCGCTTTCTTCGTTTTGCTTAAATAATTCTCAGCTAGTTAATATGGCATATCTTTGCTTTCTTTTGAATAGCCCAAAAAGGTACAGAAATTCTGCGCTAGTTAAAATTATGTTCTCAAATTTATTCTTTCTTCACTTATTTTTCTGCTTTGTAATAAATTGTATAGATCACACAAATTTACTAAATGAGGAAACGTTATCTCAATATGTGGTTTCATTTACGAGATTGACCTTTGACCTCGATGGTCATTATTTTTGGAACTTGTAGTGGTTGATGACCAATTACCAAATTTGGAAAACACCACCTCAATACTTGGATCCGTTTTCGAGTTTTGACCTTTGACCTCGATGGTCATTATTTTGGAACTTGTAGTAGTTGATGACCTCTTGCTAAATGTGGAAACATCACCTCAGTATGTCGATCCATTTAAGAGTTATTTGGTTTTAAGTATTTTGACCTTTGGCCTCGATGACCATTCTCGATGACCATTATTTTTGAAACTTGTACTAGTTGATGACGAATTACCAAATTTGGAAAACAGCACCTCAATACTTGGATCCGTTTGACCTTTGACGTCGATGATCATTATTTTGGAACTTGTAGTAGTTTGTGACCGATTACTAAATGTGGAAACAGCACCTCAATATGTGGCTCTGGTTTTGAGTTATTAGGTTTTAAGTATGTTGACCTTTAACCTCGATGGTCATTATTTTGGAACTTGTACTAGTTGATGACCTCTTGCTAAATGTGGAAACAGCACCTCAATATTTGGCTCCGTTTTCGAGTTATTTGGCTTTAAGTACTTTGACCTTTCACCTCGATGGTCATTATTTTGGAACTTGTAGTAGTTGGTGGTCGATTACTAAATGTGGAAACAGCATCTCAATATGTGGCTCAGTTTTCGTGTTATTAGGTTTTAAGTATGTTGACCTTTGACCTCGATGATCATTATTTTGGAACTTGTAGTAGTTGATGACCAGTTACTAGATTTGGAAACAGCACATCAATATGTGGATCCATTTAAGAGTTATTTGGTTTTAAGTATGTTGACCTTTGACCTCGATGACCACTATTTTGGAACTTGTCGTACCTGATGACCTATTGCTAAATGTGGAAACAGCACCTGAGTATGTGGCTCCGTTTTCGTGTTATTAGGTTTTAAGTATGTTGACCTTTGACCTCGATGGTCATTATTTTGGAACTTGTAGTAGTTGGTGGCCGATTACTAAATGTGGAAACACCACCTCAATATGTGGCTCAGTTTTCGTGTTATTAGGTTTTAAGTATGTTGACCTTTGACCTCGATGATCATTATTTTGGAACTTGTAGTATCTGATGACCAATTACTAGATTTGGAAACAGCACCTGAGTATGTGGCTCCGTTTTCGAGATATTAGGTTTTAAGTATGTTGACCTTTGACCTCGATGGTCATTATTTTGGAACTTGTAGTACCTGATGACCAATTGCTAAATGTGGAAACACCACCTCAATATGTGGATCCATTTTCGAGTAATTAGGTTTTAAGTATGTTGACCTTTGACCTCGATGGTCATTATTTTGGAACTTGTAGTAGTTGGTGGCCGATTACTAAATGTGGAAACAACACCTCAATATGTGGCTCTAGTTTTGAGTTATTAGGTTCTAAGTATGTTGACCTTTGACCTCGATGGCCACTAATTTTGGGACATGTAGTACCTGATGACCAATTACTAAATGTGGCTTTGTTTTCAAGTTTTAATTTTTGACCTTGATGGTCAGTACTTTTTTGATGACCAATTGCTAAATGTGGAAACAGCACCTCGATATGTTGTTTCGTTTTCGAGTTTGACCTTTGTTCACGATGGTCAGTAGTTTGAGGACATGCTTATGTCATTTCTGCTATGGTAAAATAGGGGTTGGAAAAGTAATCATAAAAGTGAATGAATACACCCCTAAAATGGAGGTTGTTGTGTTTATTATCTGCTCTGCTATGAGTTCATAGTCTCAGTGTAATTTCTGATATGTTAAAATAGGGGTTGGAAAATAAGCCATGTTCTTTTATTAGCTGTGCTATGTATTATCTGTTCTGCTGTGTGTTCATAGTCTCAGTGTAATTTCTGCTATGTTAAAATAGGGGTTGGAAAATATGCTCATAAAAGGGAATGAATACACCCTTGCTATGTTACGTATTCTTATGTATTATCTGTTCTGTTGTGTGTTCATAGTCTCCATGTATTCTATGCTATGTTAAAATAGGGGTTGGAAAATATGCTCATAAAAGGAAACGAGTTCACCCTTAAAATGTGCTCATAAAAGAGAACGAATACACCCTTGTTATGTTACGTACTCTTATGTGTTATCTGCTCTTCTATGTGTTCGTAATTTCTGCTATGTTATATAGTCTTATGCTAAGGGGTTGAAAACGAGTTCACCCTTGCCATGTTTCGTAATCTTATGTGTTATCTCCTATGTTAAAATAGGGGTTGAAAAATATACCATACTCTTTTATTATCTGTGCTGTGTTCAACTGCTGTGTGTTCGTAATCGAGTCCACCCCTATTCTCTGCTATGTTCGTTATGTTCACCCCTGCTATGTTTCGTAGTCTCTGTCTGATGCGCTATGTAGTCTGATGCTAAGGGGTTGAAAAATGTGCTCATAAAAGAGAACGAGTTCACCCCTGAAAAAGTGTTCATAAAAGGGAACGAGTCTTATGTATTATCTGCTCTGTTGTGTGTTCATAGTCTCAGTGTAATTTCTGCTATGTTAAAATAGGGGTTGGAAAAGGGAACGAGTTCACCCCTTAAAAAGTGGTCATAAAAGAGAACGAGTACACCCTTGTTATGTTACGTACTCTTATGTGTTATCTGTTCTGCTATGTGTTACGTAGAGTTATGTGTTATCTTCTCTTCTATGTGTTCGTAATTAACATAGGGGTTGGAAAAGTGCTCATAAAAGGGAACGAGTTCACCCCCTAAAATGTGCTCGTAAAAGAGAACGAATACACTCCCTAAAAAGTGGTCATAAAAGGGAATAAATTCACCCCTAAAATGGAGGTCGTAAAAGACCGTGGGCTCACGGTGTACGGTGGTCAATTTCCCAGGGGCTTGTGAGTTGGCCAATACTGTTCTATGTTGTCCCAGATCGATCCATTTTCTACTACTCCGGCTTAATCGTGGAACGTAAAACCTAAAGGCATATAGGGTGGCCCATTTTAACTTTCCACGGAAATATCTCGAAAACGGTTGAACATAAATGAACTAAACAAAACTCAAATAGGAAATACTTTGGAGCAAATCGGATGGTGATGTCGCGCTCCCCAGGGCCGCTCTTCAAGGGGGCTCGGGACCCAACTTTAAAATTTTAAATAGAAACATGGGGCGAGTGACACCTCGTTCGATAGATCTTCAAAAACTGAAAAGCAATGTGACAAAAAATTTCATATCGGTCACCGTATTCAAAATGGCCGCCAAGATATGTTACCTGTATCAGATAAATGTCCAATACCACTAATATGAAAACGGATGAACATAAATAAACCAGACAATTACTCAGATAGGAAAGCTATGGAGCAAATCAAATGATGTTGTCGCGGTGCTCCCCAGGGCTGCCTTTCATGGGGCCCAGGCCGAATTTAAAAATTTTAAACGAAAATATGGATTAAGTGATACCTCGTTCGATAGATCTTCATACATTAAACAGCGTTGTGGCAAAAGATTGTTCATTTGGGTCGCCGTTTTCAAAATGGCCGCCAAGACATGGTGCTTTTATCAGATAAAACGTCCAGTACCACTAATATGAAAACGCTTGGAGATAAATTAACAGGATAAAACTCGTATAGGAAATCACAGAGGGTATTTATCATTCCACGCGTCGAGAATAATAAAACGGAGAAAAAGTTTCTTAAAGTATATAAGACATAATGCTAAAGAGGAAATGTAATTGTTAGAAAATTTTCTGTAAAATCTCAAATGAGAACCCCACTTTTACTTGCAATAGATGTGGTTTGTCTAAAACACTTTGGTGTACAAGTGACTGGTACTGTAATGAACTGATATTGTGCAGACGACTTTTTGAGCAAAACTAACGTTTGTACACGTTCTAAAATTGCATTGTTCAACAAATTGGTTTCGCAGTTCAGTTGATTCATTTTTGTACAAATCATTGCCTGCAATCAAAACGAAAGGTACCATTTAACAAGAATTTTACCTACTTTTTTCCATTACAGACATCTATTTCTTATAAAAATACATTTCAGATAATTTTGATGTGTAGATACAATTTGCTAAATCTAAGATTTACAGTTTTCAATTTCACCGTTCCTTCCCGTCCCGCTTCATCCACTTACGGAGGACATTGGAACGATGATTGTCTAGGAATTAGATTTCCTCCTTTGCATTATGGCACTTTTACTCTAATCATCTTCTCCACTGTTGCAATATTTTCAAGTCCTGAAATGATAAATACCCTCTGTGATTTCTATAGGAGTTTTATTCTGTTCATCCGTTATTAACTTCAACCGTTTTCATTAGTGATGCACGGGAGACGAGACGAGACGAGACATGAAAAGTCTCGTCTCGTCTCGCAGCCTCAAATGTTGTCTCGTCTCGCATAAAATTTTGAGTCTCGTCTCGCGTCTCGCGCGAGACTTTCTCGCATGGCCTCGCAGTCTCGCATATATTCTGGATCAAAATTTTGCAATGTGTTATTCTATGGCTGTTAATGAATGATGATGTGATATTCTGTAAGAAGGCAGGTGTTTGACCTAAAAGTCTCTTGGCAAGGTGAATCCATGGTGGTTTGCCATTGCTTTCCATGGGTTCCATGGGATGAATGTTCATAACTTCCTAAGGAGATGGAACCTAGAGTTCAACATGGTATCCGAACTTGTGTTCCCTCCGCTCCAAATTAAAAGAAAAGTTGTGCTGGAATTTGATTGCTGGACCATTAATTCTCGTCAAATTAATAGCATAATTTACAGCAAAACCAGCATAAATTGTTGCTGGATCCAACATTGTTTTCCAGCTTAGAGGTCTCCACCAATATTTTCCAGTATGCCATGCGGACACATTTTTGCACCGAATAGACTGATAATTGGAGCGTTCGTTTTGAAGTCGGAAGTGTATGTGGTGAGGGTAGGATGGGGCCATTCAAACATCCAATTGTAGGCAATTTGAAGCCGAAAGTAGGCGGATAGACACATCCTATTCTCACTCTAAATCACTAATTGTCTGACGGAGGAAATTAATGTGTAGGGGAAACTGTTGTACCATGGAACACTTTTTGCGTTTTTCAAGTTATAATATTACCAACAGTTATTTCTGCAATTGTATTGCAGTGCATTTAAACTTGGATGTCTTCTGAGAGAAACTGTATTATTATTTAAGTTCTTATTTCTGTTCTTCGTTATGTTTTTAAGTTTTCAAAAATTCCCAAGAAAGTGTTCCGTGGTACAAATACTCATGTACCTTGGAACACAGCCTCATGTACCTTGAAACATATATTTCTAATATGGTAATTCACAGAAATAAAGTCACAAATAATTATTCTAAGATTTATTTTGTACATCCAGATTTGTTGTTTTTGATATACAAAAGCGTGTGAAAAGAAAGAGAATGGAAATTTTAATACTTACTCTAATCAGACAAGTTTTTACCTTCATATTTAACCTATTATTAATCGGAAGGCTAACCTTAATTATTTATTGAAAAATTCGTAAACTTAGCAATAACTAAAGTATGAAAAGAACACTATAACAATATTCTATTAGTTATTCTATTCTTAAAATCCTGAAGAAAAAACAAAGAACAAAGGCTCTAAAACAGTTACAAAATTGATCATATGTTGGGCATACTATGTTCTAATTCTTTCAACGTAAAGTAGACAGACCTATCAGAAGATAACATAAGGAATTACTAAATCGGGAAATATTGACTTATTCGTGGAAATGGTCTCGACCTACGTCATCTATTACTTATGTAACTCAATGTTACTCAATTATAAGAACGAAATCCACTTGAAACCACAATTGTTCAGACATTCTACTGGAGCCTATTGGCCAAAGGTGTGGTGGCAGTTCCACTATAATATCAGATGCATTCACTTCAGACTGTCTTGCAAACTCTTCATAAAATTTATTTGCAGTACCTGAAATATGCTTAAATAACTTGATTTTAAATTTGTTGAAATTAGATTCAACTGAACAAATCTATTCTGCATAAAATTCAATGCTTCGTTTTTTCTTAAACTGCACCAACACATAGTCATCCAGATTGACATTATGGCTTCAATGCTTTAGTCTAATTCAACTTCTGTGTCCATCTGTTCTGCAAGCATAACATCACTATCATAATTTTCACACAGGCTTATGTTCTCAGATTCTTCATCAGATGTTTCGAAACTATTTTTTCTATTGGATTTGTTCTTTCCTTTTCTTTGCTGTTCTTGCTTCTTATTTCCTTTCTATGTGGCTCTGTGCTTTTTCTTATCTTTCAATACTTGCTTTGCAAGTGTCTCTCTTACTACCCTACTTCTACCTGTGACAGTCTTTCTTCGACATTTTGTACTTTACCAAGTTTGTGCTTTCTGGTTTGACTGTACGTCCTCTTTAAAGACTGATGTAGAAGGCAAAACTTGCACGAGTTGCACAATTGTTTCGTTTCGTTCATGTATCAGACAGTTGTCCTTTTCACGTATATCATTTAGATGACAATTCGGCCAATGGTCTGTTAGTGAAGCTGAAGAACTCCAAGAAAATGATTTTATGTATAGGATAACTTCCTGAAAAGCGAAAACCACTGGTGATATTTGATGTGCTGAAGGCACGCGTGGATAGATAATTCCCAACACTTCGGCCACAGCATAAATATCAAAACGTTTCCCCGGATTATTATGTAAACATTCTTCCACAGCTTAGTTATAAAAACATTTAAAAGGACCGTAAACAGCCACATCCAGTGATTGTAGTCCTGATGTATGCGAATGGGGAGTCAGCATGACAACTCCAGCTTCAGCAACCATCTCAACAGCCTCGACAGATAAGTGCGTTTCATAGTTATTGATGTGGCCATTGGGCATATTTGTCATGTATGTAGTAAATATCTCCCCTCCGTCCTCACATTTCACACTATACTCAAATGTTTCTTTCCCTGACTGTCTAAAATATTTCAGATGTCGGGATAAAGTAGCTAAAGACACTTGGCAAACTTTGCAAACTTCACGAATTGAAATACGCTTCCCAGGCTCGGGAATGACTGCTTTAATTGCGTTCTTGATTGAATTTGGGTTAATGGCAGGCCTTTTCTTTCCTATCTTGCCTCTTGGCATTTCGATTCCTGCAACGATAGTAAAAGAATGTTCAAAAAATACACTTGACAATGAGTTCATGTACCTTGGAACATGTTCCAAGGTACAAGATATGTTTCTGTTTCATGGTACAAGAGGCTGTAGACAATTATTAAAATGGCACAATAATGATAACGCTACATTCAGAGTAGGAAAGCAAGTCACAAAAATGCTCACCTAATCCCTCTGAACTAATAGATTATTACAAATTATACAAACAACAAACAGTAATGGCACTAAAAAACAATATTTCAATTTCTAAATAGTTCGTTTTATCCCTGAAAAAAGTTTTTCACTTTCATAAATTACATACACTTCTTAGCACAATGAAAGCCACGATGGCACTGTCTGACAATGTTAAAGCATCATATAGTTCGTTGAATCACCTCTAGATAGTATAGGAGCTCAGAAACATGCGAGTGTTCCAAGGTACACTATGCTCAAGGTACAACGGTTTCCCCTACAGTACGTTACCCAGTGTCTATACAGTAGAGTAATTGTACAGTGGGTAATTGGATTAAATATAGGTAACTGCTGCAAATAATAAAATTTAAACTCCGCCCAACTTACCTTGTACTCCGCCTTCCTTCACCAAATTTTAGATTCATCCGGCTTCATCCTGCCAAATGCTTTTGAGATAAGGGCTGGAGGTCTATTCTTTAGTTCAATGTCTGGGCTCAAATCAGGGTACCGCAATTTGTTGCGGTACTCATCGCGGAATGCTCTCCGTATAAGTGAGGAACGTACCACAAGAAACCTCTCCTTTTTTTTAAGTAGCTTCATTTACACTTATACGGTTTACTATTACACGCCACAATTAACATATACTAATATACTAACCTAAATAACTGATATACAACATAATTATATTATATACTGTAAGGATCCCCACGTTGCCGTACCAGGCAATAACCACGTGTGAACTACAAGTGTTAGTAATAAATAAAAACAAACAGACGACGGTCCCGAAGAGGAGTCGATCACCATCGCCAACAGTCGGAAGGACGAGAATCAACGAAGGAAGCCGACAATAGAGGATAAAACGGACCTACACGCCTCGACCAACATCAATCTTCCCGGATTGATCTAAACACCTAAAACCCCTCTCACGACGCTTGGTCACCGAGAGGTACCCATCCTTATACCCACGACGCTTGGTCACCGGGTTCCTTTCCTCTTTCTCACGACGCACGGTTACCGAGAGAGAGATACCTAATCTACACCCCTCGCACGACGCTTGGTCACCGAGAGTACCTCACCTCAAAGCCCACGACGCTTGGTCACTGGGCTCCTATCTAATCTTACCTAAATATTAGTGGAATTTCTTATTATAATTTGTATACATAAACTTTTTATAATAAAAAGGTGAAGGGAAAAGTCCAAATCCCGAGTACATTTATTGCTCTACCCAAGAAATTTTACAATACTAATAACAATTATATCAATGGCTCGCAACCGGAGTGCCGCTGGGAATAGTGATAATTAATTTTCAACACTTTAGACACTGTCAAGTATGCTATACACCTACCTTAGTTTCCTTCTTCTGAGAGAAATATATTGTTATATCCTCCTTCCTGCACCTACTCTCCTGATCTTTGTCGCTGTCGCGGCAGAGAATCGCGTACTCTTTCTTGTGAATATTTTGCAAGTGTTTCTTCAGTCCCGTTGTATTACGAGAATGCATTTTCAATTCTATCTTCTTAGGCTTACATAATTTACAAATAGCCAACTCAGCATTCGTCGCAATTTCAAAGTAATCCTGGAACTTACTTTTACGCCCTGCTCTTTTGGGTGGGTCAAGACTCGAACTTGCAGAAACATTACTTGAATCCGTTTCACTTTCAACTGGGTCCCCATTTGGCTCTTCTAAAATATCGTCGCCACTATCAACATTTACACGTTTTGGTCGTTTCATTGAAGGGTGATTTTCCATTATAAAGATGTTTTTATACAACCAAAAGCGCTTGTAAACAACAAAAGAACTCCTCACAACACAATACGACCCAATTTTTTCGGTTCGTTCGCGCTTGTAGCAATGTTGCATTATCGCATTTTATCAACTTTCGCTTTCAACTTAAATAGTGTTGCCAGATTTAGAAAATAAAATTACTGACAGATATAGGGCCATTCCTACCATCTCCCACCAAACCTATAGGGCCATTCCTACCATCTCCCACCAAAACTATAGAACCCATCCTACCAAACCAGTGTTTGAATTAAATTTCCGAACTAGAGAGGGATGTTTTTGATAAATATATCCTACTTATTCCATGTAAAAATATCATGTTATTTCTGCGAGCCGGGCCGGGGATAAACTTTGACGAGAGGGGATTTCCCGCCATCCTCCAACATTACTCGCTAGTAGTAATGTGAAAAAGACAGAAACAACAGAAATATCACATTTCACAGCAATAGGGAGTCTTATTCGCTTTTCAGACCAAAAACATAAGTTCATGTATGTGTTTGTGTCGCAAAATAAAGTCCTAAATCGATGCTGTAATAAATTTCCAATTTACAAAGCTTTTCTTTCTTAGTGATGTTTAGAAACTAAAGAAGGCTTTAATTCTGAAAATCAACCTTGAATAATAATAAATCTCATAAAATGTCTATTGCCCCAATCACTTTTTTGTTCCTGGAGGCATTAACGCTCAACTTAGAAAATTCAATAAATGTAAAATCACTAAATATACAATTAAATGTAATTCATAAATGTTGCGAGACTGCGAGAAGTCTCGCGAGCCTTAACAGAGTCTCGTCTCGCATAAAATTTTCAGCCTCGTCTCGTGTCTCGTCTCGCAAATGCGAGACGAGACGCGAGACGAGACGAGACTTCTCGCGTCTCGCGTGCATCCCTAGTTTTCATATCAGTGGTACTGGACATTTTATCTCATAAAGGCACCATGTCTTGATGGCCATTTTGAAAATGGTTACCCATATGAACAATATTTTGCCACATCGCTTTTTAGCTTTTAAAGATCTATCGAACGAGGTGTCACTCGCCCCATGTTTCCTTTTAAAATTTTAAGGTTGGGCCCTGTGCCCCCTTGAAGAGCGGCCCTTGGGGGCACCGCGACATAATCGTTCGATTTGCAATATGGTATTTCCTTTTTGAGTTTTTGTTCAGCTTATTTATGTGTAACCGTTTTCGAGATATTTCCGTGGAAAGATTAAAATGGGCCACCCTGTATATATATATCAGGGCGCAAAATTTCAAAGTGAGACGCACTCGTCAATCCAAAACTGATGGTTGCCAGTATCTCTCACGTACAAATGAGAGTCCCGCTCCCATAACCTTTGGTTTGACAAAGAAAAAGATTACATGAGGGCTTAAAATTTCTAAGCCAGACAATTAGATTCTGGATTATCAGTTTCGAATTGGACAATTCATGTTACATATAAAAAAATCTTACTTAAGACTTCATGTTGGTGTAACGCTCTCTGACTCTGGACTGAAGCACCAGTAGTCGACTGCAGTTTTCGGATCAAAGTTCTTAAGTGAATTTAGGCAGAAACTTTTCTACTGAACACTGGTAGCCAGCTCTAAATTTCTAGTCACTAATGGCGACCTGGCGACCGGAAATTTTGCGCCCTGTAGGTGTAAAAGTGTATCTGAAAAGGTAGGGGGACGATAGGTAGCGGCATGAAATCACGCAGTCCCCCTGCCTATCTCTGCCCATTGTAATTTTTTTATTAACTGAGGGGACGTGTTATATATTTTTTGGAGGTGGGTGAAGGCATTCCACCGCACTTTTACCCCGATATATATACCTAGATTTAACTCGTTTATCCCAAAAATACACGTTTGCCCTGATAGCGTGATATTAAAGGAAACAAGATCCTCAATTCCTCTCTAATTAAAAGCTGATATTCAGGGTCCATAAGTATAGAAGTATTAACATATCAAACGGAATACTTCTAAACAATTTTGACACTGGTAGGGTTGTTCTCATAATAAGAGCATGTAATGCTCCACTTTGTTCTTCCGGTACATCGATCATCCATTCCGTCGATCGAAGGCGATGTTAATACAATTGAACCGTTTGGCCCTTGCATGTAGACTGAGTCGGCACCACAAATGAAAACCGTGGAAAGATTTTGCATTTTAGATCCAAGTTCGGTGATGAGGATGTAAATGCAATCACGATGATTTCTCTATCAAACCGCACATGACTAGATAACTACCGTGACTGACGACATGAATGAATACAGTCATTGGAGGAACATTCAAATTCTCATAAATTAAATATAAGTAAGAAGGCAAAATCTTGTTTTAGCTTGTTTATAAAGATGAGTAATTAAGACATCATACATAGAATTAACTGTAGAAAGGAGAATATAGTTGAGTAATGAATATTATCTGTCAGGAAAGTAAATGTACACCTGTTTTTTGAGTCTGGCATTCCTGCGCTCCATCCATGGAGAGTACGAGAATTAAATCAATCAAATGTTTACTGAGGGACAAGAAGAAAAGTCTCATCTGAATAAGACATTGCAGAGAGGCACAAGCTGTGAATACGAATAGTGCATAGTGTAAATAAAGGACGACACCCAAAGAGAAAGCCAGAAACAGCTGCTAAACGAAAAAAAAGAGTAAAAATTGTCGAAGTGGGAACATAAAATACAAATACAACAAATATGCCAACAACTAAGCGTCTAACAAGCAACGATCTTGGTGTAGTGGTTAAGACGCTAGATTACAAATCCAAAAAACTGCCGTTCGAATCTGCTCCAGGTAGTATATATTTTTTTAAATAATGCATACAGCACATGAAAGGTGGTAAAAGAGAACGTATTACCCGTTTAATATGTTAAGTAGAAACGAGTTAAAAATTTCGGTGAAATTTATTAGAGAAGTGAGACAATGAAAAGGAGGAAGCAAATATATTTAATCAGGGGCTGTATCAGAGAGTGGTGACCGGAAAAACTGGAGATTTTCCCGAATTTCGCCCATGTGAATCTCTACGATAGATAAATTTCTTCAGAAATGTGCCTATTGCAGACAGAGAGAGAGAGAGAGAGAGAGATGCTCCCGGAACTGAGAGTGTGCTGCTTCCATTCAAATCAACGAGATGACAGACGCTTACATTATAAGAATGCCGAATACAAACAGCCATAAAACAGCAAAGTAATAATTGCAAGCGTTATCACCTAAGGTTCCAAGATCCGAACAACATATCACTAATATCCCGAATGCCAAAATATTGTGACTTACACAACTCCCCCTCTCCCCAAATGTGTTCTGTGGAAACAAACACAAGTTTTGGGATGAGGGACCATATTGAGACTACAATATTAAACTATATAAATATACTTTTAGCAGATTGGTATTCAGTTATTTTTTTCCACAACCAGTTTTATTGATATTCAAGACAGCAAAAGCACTATATTTGTTAACGACAAAGCGAAGTTATTGCAACACAGTCTTACACAGTGAGTCATGCATATTACACTCGTGAGTTTTGCTGTGCACAGTCTAGCTACCGAGGCACGCTGAATAACGCCTGAAGGAAGCAACGAGGATGGCGATACAGTAAACGGAACAAGCAATGCATTACAGACATTTCAAGAGAAAAAAAGAAAGATCCCTCTTTCCACACTTCATGATGTAGTTTTAACTTCCATTTCCCCATCAACGTTACATGCCTAGACTATCATACAGTTCCATTGCACTTAATCCAGGGCCTTCAAACAACTTTGTTCTACGAAGGAAAATGTAGAACACTACACTGTTAGATATTCCATACATAGACAGTTAAGTAGTAATAGATGAATGCAATTAACCCCACACAATATCGATTGTCTAAATATACATTAGTTTCAAACAATTAGACACATAACAAACATTCACAACACCATTATAACCTATCATATGTTAATTCCACAAGTGGTAGAATGAAAACCGTAGACTGACCGTGGAATGAAAACCGTAGAAAATAAAATGAATTGTTTTTAAAATTACAATTATAAACACAAGTTAGTGAAGGAAACAATGACAGTCAATGAAAGGAAGATGATCCGAGGTCGGATTTCGAGAAATAACTTGATAATGAGATGAAAACAGAATTTTATAAAAGGAATGGTTATGATACGCTAGACACAACATGGTTGCCTGTTTCGTCTCGTCATGTGAAAATGTATCGTTTTAGAGAGGCGAGAAAAAGCCTGTGTTTCGTCTTTGCAGTGGCGGATCTAGATCGGGGGCCTAGGACCTCCCACTTTCAGATTGACGAAAATAATTTAAGCTATTATTTATATAGTTTTGAAAATTTATAGTAAGGTCATGATATACTTATCATACTCTAAATTCAGTCAGCTCCCCCAGTTTTTACCATCTAGATCCGCCACTGGTTTCGTGGCTATCCCGGTGTCATCTCGTGTTTCCGAAACGAGACAAATTGTTATCTAGTCTCCTTTCGTCTAATTTTGTTTCGTAAACCTCATAATAATAGAAGTAAAATTGGAAGCCATGCGGCTTCGAAATGTAACGAAGTTTACAAGTTAGATTTGATAATCGGACAAGAGAGGGCTATGGAATGCTTTCAAGACATTTAAAACGCGACGAGTCCAGACAAGGACCTGTCACGTCTTGTCTAGGAAAACGAGACGAGACAGACGCTTTGTCTCATCTCGTCTTGGATTTAACAAAATCTATATTGTTTCACCCATGCTGGATTGAAAGCCTCTCACCAGAGATGAAGTAGATCGTGGGCCGTGGGTCAACAGGACTTGACCCATTGCAACTCAGCATCCGCCATGACCCACCATAACCTACATACCCACTGCGACCCACCAACACACTCTGCTTAGTGCATTGTATATAGCATCCTCTGAAGAGTGTCGAATTTGTCTAAATTTTACTTTTAGGATCTCCATTTTCTTCTTCTTCTTCTTCTTCTTTTGCATTTGTTTCTGTTTACTTACATGAGATGAATATATCTAACAAGGACAAGGCAGACTTTGTTAAATGAATTTAGGGGCCATCTTTCGCGAGGTAGTAGTGCACATTTAAACTGGGAGAGCGCAATAGCCAGAAATAGCTTAGAGAAAGCGTCTCAAAGTTTCGGCTCGCCGTATATATGGTATGACGCCTAAAATTATCAAGTGGCGGTGTGGCAGAGTGTGGAGCATTTACGACTCTTGTGTAAAGGGTCCAGCGTTCGATTCCCGCTCGAGTCAACTTGTTTTTGCTTTTTACCAATAAAGTAGTCATTTATAACTACAAGTAAAATATTAATTCACTATATGTTCATATATTCTAAACGATAGGAATATTCAAATCAGTTGTAGAAGTTTTCAATGTTTTATGTGAACTAGATACAAAATAAAATTTATTTCATAAATATATTGATATCAATAGCTGTACTACGGTTACAACAGTCGTTGTGTCCGAAGTTTCGTGTCTATATCTATGGACTGTGCGAATTGCAAGGGGGATGAGGGGGAAATCCGCTAGGGAATACTGGATGTATGCTATAGCCAAAGGGGATTTCCGAATATTCCCCGTTGCAATTCGCAATGTGTCCACAGATATAGACACGAATCATCAAGAAAATTTTTCATTTAACGACTTTACGAAATAGGTTATATTTGTATCTAGTTCACATGAAGCATTGAAAAGTTTTACTACTGACTTAGAAATTCCTATTGTTTCATGCATTATAAACATATGGTGAATTAATATTTAACTTGTAGTTATAAATGTCTAATTTATTGGTAAAAGCAAAAACAAGTTGACTCGAGCGGGAATCGAACTTTCGATCCTTTACACGTGAATCATGAACGCTACACTCTCTGCCACACCGTCACTTGGGAATTTTAGGTCGTATAATATATAAGGCGAGTCGAAACTTTAAGACGCACTTTCTAGGCAATTTCTGGTTATTGCGTTCTCCGAGTTTGTAATATTAACACTTTAAATATGCACTACTACCTCGCGAAAGTTCATTTAACAAAGTCTGCTATTTCCTTGTAAGATATAGTCATCTCAGGTAAGTAAATAGAAACAAATGCCAAAAGAAGAAAAAAAGAAAAAAAGAGACCCTAAAAGTAAAATGTAGACATATTCACCACAGTTCAGAGGATGCTATATACAATGCACTAAGCAGAGTGTGTCGATGGGTCGTAGTGAGTCTGTAGGTTATGGTGGATCGCTGGTTTATGGTGGGTCACGGTGAGTGGTGGATTGCAGTGGGTCACATCTTCTTGACCTACGACCCACTAAGCGACTTACACATCTTAACCCACATGTCTCACTTGACACAAGACCCACTTCAATTCTGGTGAGAGGTGTCCAATTCAGCATAGGAGAGACAATATAGGCTTTGTTAAATCCGAGACGAGACGAGACAAAGCGACTGTCTCGTCTCGTTTTCCGACACAAGACGTGACATGTCCTTGTCTGGACTCATCGCGTTTTAAATGTCTCGAAAGCATTCCATAGCCCTCTCTTGTCCGATTATCAATTGTAACTTGTAAAGTTCGTTACATTTCGAATTCGCATGGCTTTGAATTTTACTTCTATTGTAATGAGGTTTACGAAAGGAAATTAGAGGAAAGGAGACGAGATAACAATTTGTCTTGTTTCAGAAACACGCGATGACACTGGTTTAGCCACGACACGAGACACAGGCTTCGTTTCGCATCGCTAAAATGAAACAATTTAACATGGGGAGAAGAAACAGGCAATCATGTTGTGTCTAGTGCATCATAATAATTTCTTTTCTAAAGTTCTGTTTTCATTTCATTATCAAATTATTTCTCGACGTCCGACATCGGATCATGTTTAACTGACCGTCACGGTTCCGGAACTTTAGGTGATAATGCTTGCTTTTATCACTTTGATGTTTTATAGTTGTTTGTATTCCGCGTTCTCATTATGTAAGCGTCTATTTGTAGACTCGTTGATTTGAATGGAAGCACCTCACTCTCAGTTCCGGGAACATCTCTCTCTTTCTCTCTCTCTCTCTTTCCGTTTCAGAGGTGATGATAGACAAAAGGGCAAAATTGCATAGAAATTTTACGGCATTTCTGGCAAGATGGTCTCTGCGATAGGCACATTTCAGAAGAAATTTGCCTATCGGAGAGACTCGCATGTGCAAAATTCGGGAAAATTTGCAGTTTTTGACATTACCACCCTCTGATACATACCCCTGATTAAATATACCTGCTTCCTCGTTTCCATTGTTTTACTTCTCTAATAAATTTCACCGAAATTTTTAACTCTTTTTCGCTTAACGTATTAAACGTATAATACGTTCTCTTTCACCACCGCTCATGTGCTCTATGCATTATTTTTAAAACCTGAAAAAATATACTCCTTGAAGCAATTCGAACCGCCGTCCTTTAGATTTGTAATCTAGCGCCTTAACCACTACACGAAGATCGTTGCTTGGTAAACGTTTAGTTGTTGGAATATATGCTAGTATTTGTATTTTATGTTCCCACTTCGACAATTTCTACTTTCTTTTTCTCCGCTTTCTCTGTATTGATTTAATTCTCATATTCTACATGGTTAGAACGCAGAAATGTAGTGGCTTAGACGCTAGATTGAAAATACAAAGGACGTAAGTTCGAATCCACTCCATATAGAATGATTTTTTAATAATGCATACAGCACGCGAGAGGTGGTAAAAGAGAGGGTACTACCCGTTTGTGATGTTAAGTGAAAACTTGGTAAAAATTCCACTGATATTTATTAGAGAAGTGATACAATGAAAATGAGGAAGCAAGTATATCTAATCAGGGTTATGAATCAGAGGGCGGTGATCGATAAAACGAAATTGTTCCGAATTTCATACATGTGAGTCTCTATAATAGGCAAACTTCTTCAAAAATGTGCCTATTACAGACACGATCATATTCCACCGATTGCGCTAGCCAAAGTTAGTTTAACAATAACTAATGGTGTAGTGTATTTTCCTTAGAACGATAAATTAAAAAGTGCATACTGCAGATGAACGAAGTGTTTCGAATGTCCTAGTAATTTCCTTGCCCTTTCCCAATTAACATGCGTAAATCGTCTCTATCATGATACAAGTGTTTGCGTCCACTTTCTTAAGAATTGCTCATTTAGTATGAGAAGTCACTCTTTGATTCTTCACGATTGCTTTGACAATAAAATAACTTGAAAAGGATTTGAAGCTATATTGATTAGCTGTATTACTCACAAGTCCAACACTTCACCCCTACATTATCTTCTCATGCAATATCATAAGCTAAATATTGCTAAGTTCAGCTCTGATGTTTGGAACGAACCTGTAATGCTCCTGTAATGATATTTCCGCCAAAGTGCATGCCGAAGTTAATTTATTTGATGATCTGGAGACAATTTAGTGCCCATTAATAAACTAAATAATATACAATGGAGTAAAATTACAGAAATGATATCGTATTATACAGTAATTACGCCGTGCAAGTTCAATAATATAATAATACTAATAAAATAATAATAATAATAATAATAATAATAATAATAATAATAATAATAATAATAATTTTTCATCGGTTCTGCGCGGAAAGTGAGATTTAAACCAATGACATGTGTAGTCAAGGTAAGGAGAAAAGCCTAAACTGAATAAGACATTGAAGCGGGTCACAAGCTGGGAATAAGAATAGTGTATGGTGTAAATAAAGGACGACACCAACAGAGAAATCCAGAAACAGTAGGTAAACGGAGAAAAACAGAGTAGAAATTGTTGAAGTGGAAACAAAATACAAATATGAATACGGATGAGCACGAGTCGAGCCAAAATTCGACTCGATTCGAGTTCAATCCGAGTCGAGTCAAAGCCATTTTTCTTGAGTTGAGTTCCGAGCCAAGGCGCTGTTTTCGAGGTCGAGTTTCGAGTTGAGTAGAGGTTGATAATGGCTCGCTCGCTTGTTCAGCTCGTTTTAACTCGTTTTGAAATAATGGCCTGATTAGACTGGAAAGCGAAAGCCATGAGAAATGTAAGCAGTAATGTGGAATACTATTAGTGTTGCTCACGACAGGGGTGCATCTCGTCACGTAATTTTAGTGCATCTCGTGGGGCAATTTTAGTGTATCTCGTCTCGTCTACATGACGAGAGGACACGACTTTTTATTATTATTATTACGAGACAGCCTCAAATGTCGTAATCACCAATATAAGTATATACTGTAGTTCTTAAAATCAAGGCTGAGACCTGCACGGTCGAATTCTTGAGCCCAAGCAGAAGACCAACCTGGGTAGTGATATCAACCGGCTCGGCTTGTATCAACTGAGCGAACACCCATTTAAGCCGATGACCTGAGCCGGTTCAGTTGGAACGAGCCATCGACTCGGTTCAATTGAGCCGATGGCTCGAACTTTCTCGGTTGGGATGGGTCCTACTCGGCTCATGTGAACCGGTTCGAGCCAGCTAAGTTGAAACTAGTTCATCGGCACGGTTCGACTCAGCTCAACTAAGGCGATGGCTCAAATCGCCTCGGTTGGGTGAGCTGTTAGCTCGGCTCACTTCTCGGTTCGGTTCGGTAGTAAATGAGCTATAAGCCGAGTCGCTTGAGCCGTTGAGAAGCCTAAACCTGGTCCCAGCTGTTTTCAACATGTTTGGGTGAAGCCTCTAACTTTTAAAATTTTTTGTCTCGATCCCGAATACTTGCCCCTTCGGAATTCAAACCCAGAACGTGACCTACGTCCTTACCTCCTGAAGACTTCTCGACGACCGAGATCGACAGTCAATTAGCTTTTACTATTCAGATAAAACCGCATATCTTTTAAAGATTATACATGGTGTTCATATAATAATAATAATAATAATAATAATAATAATAATAATAATAATAATAATAATAATAATAAAAGTTTTAAACTTGCCCTAAAATTTGGCAAAACTTACTTAATTTAGAGATTTCGGGGAAAGGGTTCTGTACCTTCAAGACACACCTCTGCAACTACCAAAATTTTAAACTAGAGCGTTCCACTGAAGTTTCATGTAGAAAGTATTCTACTGTATGTTTTAAGGAAAATAACTGTAATAAAAATAACTGAATATCACGCAACAGTAAGGCATATAATATACTAATTTTTAGGATATGCAGAGGTAAATATAAAAGCTTTGCTACAAAAATAGCTACACAGACCATAATTTAATCAGCTCTGAAATACAATGTAACGAAATAGCCTATGAGATTCAGTCTACAGAGCAATTGTTACTTAAAGAATGGACATACACTATTTCAGGAATCGAGACAACACGGGAAATGTTTACGATACTTTTCGTCTCGTCTCGATTCTCATCTCCAAAGCGAGACGAAAATTTTGAGTTAGCCTTGTCCCGTCTCGAATGTAAAATGTTAATTCTCATGTTATTTTGTTTGTTTTAGAAACGAGATGAGAAATTCCTCTTCTCGTGGGCAACATTAAACCAAACCGAAATATTCTTTCCAAATGTCACGTTTCTGCTTGTAACGGTATGACCTAAGCGGTAATTAACTCCTAGCTTTTAATCTTCTACGAGTTAATAATAATTATTATTAGTTTATAATTATTACTATTATTATTCCTGAAGATTTGATAGTTCAAGTATTGAAACATCCGAGTATTAAAATATCTGAATATAATAAAACGTATGTCATCGCCAATCAATCGCCATCAAATCCTAAAGTAAAAATAAATAAATAAATGCGACGTGGATTCGCACAAGCCTCTTGACCACTGAACCGCGATCGCGGTAAACGATTCGTCTTTAGTCTGGTTACGTTAGGTTTCTTTGTCTCCGCTTGCAAACTTGTATGTTATATTTCTTCGATTCAAAATGTCTTTCGTATTTCTTTCATGATGTCGGCAAAGTTTACATTAATAACTTGAGCTGATCTTAAACCGTTGGTTCACAAGTTTGTTTTTTCTCCACACGAAACTACAGATATGACAGATTGAATACTCGTACTCTCCGTTTCTTTCAAAGCAGTCGCCATTACCTGGTCAAAGACTTATTTCCGGAATTTTCATTTCCGAAGACTTATTTCATCTTTCGGAAGCGGAATTTTCACTTTCCGGATTTCGGATAATTATGGAACTCAGTTAAACTCCGGAATTCAGAAGAATTCCGGAACTCGGAGAGAATGCGGAATTTAGAAAATTCCGGGATTGAGAAAAACTCCGGATTTCGACAAAATCCGGATTTTTTCGAATTCCGGAAAGTTAACGAAATCAGAAATTTCTAAATTTCGGATTTTCCGAATTCCGGAATTATTCCAAAATCGGAATTTTCCGAATTCCGGAGTTTGTCCGGTTTTACTTTCGAGAGTCCGGAAAGTAAAAATTCTGGAATTGGCCATCCCTAGTTTACACATAACCTTTCGGAACAATAAGCAAGTAGCTGTCTACAAACAAACAGGTAATGCAAAGCATTTTGTATCCTGCAAACGTCATGTATTATAAAATCCGACAGGAGTTTCAGTATCTAACCAGAAATTGCATGTATCTAGCTATTGGAAGCTGGGGTATGAAGAATTGTATTGTGTCTTATCTTTTTGTGTCTTATACAACCCTGCAAACCACTGAATATCTAAACGGCTTTCGTTAAATCCAAGTTGTAGTACTCACAGTTTCATCCATTTGTGTCTATATGATCTTGTTACTAAAGCTTATTATATGATAACGTTAGTAAGTCTTTCTCTGCTATCCCGTAAAGTTGTGATACGATCTACTACATGATACAGAACGAATTATCAATTTAACCAAGTTGTTGTATTACAACACATCTGCTTCCGCCTCTGTCAACTCTGGTCGATCTCGTTGATCGCGACATATTTGCTTTTTTATACCCCTTTCTTCGTTTTCTGAACTAAACAGTAACTATTCTGAATTATACTACTGCGCATGCCTCGTAGATAAATATTTCTGATGCCAATAGTTTCCGTTTTGTGCAAGCAATGTTCTTTTTCTTATTCTTTTTCTTATGACCCTTTTATTACATTATATGAAGAGCATGTAGGTCTAAATACCTCATGTATTACATAGAATGTAGGTTTATCTCTTCCAGCAAAGAAGGAACATGTGATCATAGTATACAGCCCACAGAAGTGATAGCTGGCAATACAGTGGTTGGAATCCCTAACGACACAGGGGGTGAGCGGTGTCCTATCCGCTAGTCTAGTGGCTAGAACGTGCGCCTTTGGTGTACGGTATCCCGGGTTCGATTCCCGGCGGGGGAGCATTTATTATTTTTAACTGTCCTCTATGTTTCTGTGTTCGTGTCCCTTCGTTATAAGTTATTAGAAAAAACAGTTAGACGAGTGAAGCAAATAAAATTAGAATAAGTAAGTTACTGAAACACGTTCGGTGAGTCAGTTAAAAAAAAGTGGACAAAGCACTGGCTTTTCGCGCCGTCCATGCGAGTTCGAATCTATCTCGGCTTGATTTTTTATCCATTTGAGAGAAAGTATTGTTTCTTTTCGCTACAAATAGTCACTCTCTCCGTATTTTTCGCCGTCCTTCACAGTTAAAGTAACTGGCTATTCTTATTCTTTCTACGAATGATGATCTTCTCTTTGGTGTCATGTCAAACATGCACACGTAATGAAAAGACGTTGTTCATAATAATAATAATAATAATAATAATAATAATAATAATAATAATAATAATAATAATAATAATAATAATAATAATAATAATATGAAATATTACTTACTAACTCGTCTGTGTATTTCGACAATATAATTTTATATTATTATGTTAAAATAAGTAAGGCTTTCTTGCGCCCCCCTTCTAATTTTTTCGATGCGCCTTATGGGTCCACGGTGTCCAACGTTGGTCCCATCCCACTTTCATCTCCTGTTCTCTCAATATAAGTTATCGACATTTTGCCTAAAGAGGGTACTGCCGTGACCCCATGACTCCCCATGACATGACTCTTCGTTCATTTTGCATTGAAATCGCTTATTTTTCTGAGTACTATGAGTGCATACTGTCCAACTTTGCTCCCATCACTATACAATTTCCCATTCTCTCGATATAAATTGCTAATATTTTGTTTGTAAGGGAGATATGGCGTTACAATAATTACGTTTGAAGAAGAATTGAGGAATATATTGCCTTGCTACAAACAACACCTATTATTATTATTATTATTATTATTATTATTATTATTATTATTATTATTATTATTATTATTATTATTATTATTATTATTGTTGTTGTTGTTTTTCTTACCACTAATGTTGCCTACCTTTATTTGCAATGCAATATGTTACTAAAAAGCAAATCAAATAACACTCCTCGGTCTTGCCATTCTCGCTCCCGAACTCGAAATACATGATTTACACTTCTCTATGTTAGAGGAAAGCACATTTATTATATTATTCTTTCAAATAACATTTTACAAGTCGCTTCACTTTCAATGTGTAATTTCATATCGTCACTAATAATCATCTTGTTCCGATAGGAAAATATCCCCCCTCCTGCAAAAAAAACCTGGCCGTAGCGAAAGGGCGTGAACCTTCTTTGGCGATTAATCGGGTCCAATATTTCAATAAAAGAGGATAAGTCTCTGCACACAAATATTTCAGTAAAAGAGGAAAAGTTACTCAAACTTTTTGAATACCTATTCATGGGCGAAATTTGGTTCCCTTGGAACTTTTTAAGAGTTTAAAGGGCCGCCATTTTGGACATTTTCATTTGATTTTTCTGGTTAACGAACTCATCAAGATATTTCAACAGTTAATGTTTGTGCCAAGTTTCGTCTCAATCCGCTGAAAATTAGGGTGGTTATGGCATTCTCAAATAGCGTTATATATATATATATATATATATATATATATATATATATATATATATATATATATATATATAAGATAGATAGATAAATAGACACACAGAGGGAGAGAGAAAAAAGTGTTTTGCTCCCTTCTCCCTTCTCGCACCTGTGTTGCGTCAGAGGTAAACCAGGCCTCTTTGCAAAACGTATTGACCAGCCAAACCTAAACACAAGCCTGTTATTTGTTAACGTAGAAACATGGTCGTGAGGTATAAGACATGTAGAGATTGTATTTTTAATAACCATGAGTATGGGTTCGAACCCCTCCAATTCCATTTTTTTTTACTTTTTCGAGCTACGTCGGAACGTTCAATTTTTATTCTTTACTAATTGCAAATGGCGTTTACATTCAAAATAAGAGGAATTTGGTTGCATTTGTTCGGATATTCTTCTCTTTCGAAATGAAGACAAGAATAAAAGCAATACGCAAAGACAAAGAGTATTATCAGTACTAAACATTACCAACAATAATTGCTACGAAAGACTAAATTCGACCTCTTTTACCATCTCTCATGAGCTGTATGTATTATTAACAAAAATTTTTAAAAATGTCCTTGCCGGGGATTCGAACTGACGTCCTTTGCATTTGTAAGCCAGCATCTTAAACACTACACCAAGATCATGGCGTGGCAAACGCTTAGTTGTCGGCGTATTTGTTGTATTTGTATTTTATGTTCCCACTTCGACAATTTTTACTCTTTTCTTTCGTTTAGCAGCTGTTTCTGGCTTTCTCTTTGGGTGTCGTCATTTATTTACACTATGCACTATTCGTATTCACAGCTTATGCCCCTCTGCAATGTCTTATTCAGATGAGACTTTTCTTCTTGTCCCTCAGTAAACATTTGATTGATTTAATTCTCGTACTCTCCACGGATGGAGCGCAGGAATGCCAGACTCGAAAAATAGGTGTACATTCACTTTTCTGGCAGATAATACCAATATTACATATACATGAATTTCGTTGTACATATTTTATAGTATGATCAATTGGTAAGTATTTATTTATTTCATGTTTCCATATGAAGCCGCAGACCAGATGAATTAACCTACTTGTAGTTAAAACTGCGTAATATGTATTTTAAATATTATGTCTATGAATAGTGTTTATATAATGATGCAGCACAAATATTGGTCTTGTTCCGATATTTCATTATATCTACATATATATAGATTAACAACAGGTTGAAACAGCACTATGTTATTTACAGTGTTATTAAAATTCTCCTTTCAGCTTCCGTACATGTTCTGTTTCAGTTAGCATCTCAGGTTACAACAGTTCAGCAAAAGACAATATTGCCACACGGGACATATTTATTCACTATATACAATAATAATAGCATTATTTTATTTACTCTTTAATACATATATATTTAAATTATTATCATAATCTTGTATATTAAATCAAGCCTTCTGTCTATGTTGTAAATATCCTTACCTCGTTGCCAAATAGACAAGATATGACTTCAAAACTACACAGAGAAGAAACGTTCGGGTAGTCTGAATTTACAACTTAAATAGAAATAAGCAGTGCTGTGTTGCTATGCGCTATGGATATCATCTCACTAATCAGAAATATTGTGCTGATAAATTGTCATAAATCTTTCTGACAGTAAATATTACACCAATGAAATATATAATAGTTTGAATATCCTTCGAAGTAGCTTCCATATTGACCAAAATATTATTATAAAATACTAGAATTTGGATAGTGATTATTTCTTAATTCATGAAGTTAAATTTTCATTTATTTGGCGGCATAGCAAGGAGTAGAAGGACTTAAGCCTCCAGAAGAAACTCTTTAGTTAGCCATACACGTTATTTTCTCGCTCTCCATGATGAAAAATTATATCTTGTGTATTTTAATTAAAAATTATGTAGAATATTTTCTGTCAGAACTAATTAATTATTTATGAATATATATTACCAGATTAAAATATCGTAGATCCTTATTTTCGTACGCCTGCAATTCCAAATAACGTATTTTAATCAAATATTTTATGAGAATATTAACCGTTTTTTAAAATGATCTCTTACGTTTCTGTTTGAAGTATATTATCTCCTTTCTTTTGCATCAAGTTGATCAAGGTATGAAGTTAATTATCTTTCTTCTTCTTCTTCTTGTTCCGGCGAAAGAAAGCTATTTCGCCAATTGACCCTTAGTAATTATAAATTAAGCCATATCTTCAACGGTACAGATATATGATATACGGTATCGCATTTAAAATAAATATTAACAATGTAATTCGTAATATTGCTTGGTGCAGGTCAAGAACAGATTAACATTTTAATAAAACAGAAATTCCAACTTTGAGAAAATTGAACTTGTACGAAATGGCATCACAAGCAATAAATAACAAACAAGTAAACAAAATATCAACAAAGCGGTTGTGACCAGTTGCGGGGCATAACAGTTGTCTCCTCTGAGAAAATTTTTAGTTCAGATAAAATTTTGTTGTTTATGCTAGTCTGTTATGCATCGTAATTTTGAAATAATTTCTCTTTTTGTATTTCAGACCATGCTAAGTTCTTTAAATCCCAATATATTGTTCTTTATAATATTTTATGTTGAAATTTAAAACTGCATAATTTGCGTAAAATTTACTTATTATATATGGGCCAGTCACTTCAGGTATTAGTTGCTAAGAAATTAAATTAATATAATAACAACAGAATAGCAATAACAAATAAATAAGATCAAAATAAATCATCGTCCATTAGTAGATGTGGATTTTCTTCTTTTCCTTCGCCAGCTCATCCTTTCATTATATTTCGGTTTATGTCTTTCTTTATTTCTATCCTTGTTTCTATCTTTTATTTGTTTAATCACTTTGGTTCTTTTTTTCTATGAGGTTTACATCTCTTAACCAGTTCACTTCTTCTCCGTCTCCTTTTCTGTAGGTTTCATAATTTATGAGTTTTACTCGTCTTCTTCCAATACTTCTTTCTGAGTTTCTTTCTAACTTTTTGTTGATTTTTACATGTCTGCTGCTGCTTCTTCTTAGATGTATTCATTTTGTTACGTTTCTTATGGGATTAAATTCTGTTCCTTTCATACTTTCTGAGATCTATTTCTACCATTGTATTCTGTCTTCTTTTCGTGCTGTGTTTGGCATCTCTTGTTTTCTTCTTTTCTTTTCTCCAATTTCTATATTTACTTCTTATCACATTATTTCTCTTTCCCAACTGTCGTACTTTGGTTTCTTGCTTAGTTTTCGTTATCTTAAATGGTATTTCATTTAGACCATTCGAAGTTCTCGTACTTTTATCTGTCAAAATGTCGTCTTCTTTTCTGCCATCCCATATATTCATATTTTCGATTATATGTGTTGTTCTCTCAGTGGCATTCTTCGGACTATCTTCTACTAACCTGTCATTTGGTTAATCCTCTTCTTGATCTTCTACAATTTCTTTCCTTAAATCTGTAACTGCTGGCATTCCACCGCACTTTTACCCCGATATATAAGGCTTGGTGCTATAAATATATATATATATATATATATATATATATATATATATATATATACAGTGGCGTATTTACTATTTTGTTTCGGGGGGCTTTGCTAACTTTCGGGACGGACTTTGCCTGAAAATGTGAAAATTCTGCAAGATATTTCATATACTTTACTATAGTTAGTAAGATTCCGGGAGGGGCTTAAGCCCGGAAGCCCCCCTAAATACGCCACTGTATATATATATATATATATATATATATATATATATATATATATATATATATATATATATATATGGGATATAAATAATTATATACCGTAGATATAATGTATACCTTTGTATATTATAATATATAAATTTCAACTACTTGAATGAGAATCATATTTACCCTTACTTATTGTTTATTTAGTACATGAAAGTAACTGTCAGTGTGAGGGAGTCGATTGAGGGTGAAGATAGCTGAGGGTGAGGGTGGCTGAGGGTGAAGGTAAGGGTATCAACTGAGGGTGAGGGTGTCTGAGGGTGAGGGACTCAACTGAGGGTGAGGGTGGCTGAGTGTGAGGGTAAGGGAGTTAATTGAGGGTGGCTGAGGGTGAGGGTAAGGGTGTCAACTGAGGGTGAGGGTGAGGGAGTCAACTGAGTTTGAGGGTAGCTGAGTGTGAGGGTGGCTGAGGATGACTGTGAGTGAGTCAACTGAGGGTGAGGATGGCTGAGGGTGAGGGTGAGTGAGGGTTAGTAAAAATGCCCATCTCTGCACCTGAAACTTGGTAACATGTTAAATACGGGCGTCTTTAGAATTTTTTGAAACTCCTCTAACATTTGCCTTTAGTTTGGAAAGTTTACGTTTTTCGTATATAGGGGCACTGAGATCAGATTCACTGGGAGAGTCACTGGTAAGTGGGAGTGCATTCCTGTCAAGAGTGATTTTTGAGTCTGCTTCCAAGTGCACGTCAGATTGATTATCATGGTCCATGGGAGTACTCGGATCAACTTTTAAATCCTGATCTGACGGTTGGTCACCTACCTGAGCAAGATGTCCTTCCTGGATAATTTCCTGGGCCTTGGGATCAGGATTAGATAGGGTATTGTAGCAGTTTCCATAGGGGCAAGAACTTCCCTGTCAGTAGAACGAACTCCTTCCATAGGTGGGCCGGGGCGAATGTCAGGATCGTGGGATGTTTCAACTGCTGGAACATCATGACTTGAAGAAGCACCAGGGCGAGCAGAAGTAAGCAGAGGAAATTCCGTGTAGTTATCTGTGTGCAAAGAATCTTTTTCTTGCGGAAGATTATGAGGTATACCAAGCGGTGGCGGATGGAAACTTCGAACTTGCGGCTTAACTTTGAATTGCGGACCTTTTTTGCGTGGGCACTCTAACAAAATGGTCCTGTGAATTGCACAACGCGCAAATTTGAATTTATCCTGAATAACTACAAAGTAGCCGTAAACCACACACTCTAATAAATGAAGGAATATTTTGTTTAACCTTCATTTTAATTAATTTACGTCCAGTACGGGTGACATACATATGGTCTGCAGAATACTGTTCGTCTAGGATTGACTGTATTTCACCATATTGAGAAAAAAAACTCGTGTTAACTGTTGATTACTAAGTTCCATGGGGCATGGGCGGCGATTAGGGGGAGCAAAGGGGGACAGTTGCCCCCGCACTTTTTGAAGTAACCCTTAATATATATAGTTTCATTTAGAAATGGAAAGTTTTTGCATGTACAGTAGGACGTCGATAATCCGAACGTCAAAAATCCGAACGCGATCCC
This sequence comes from Thermobia domestica, assembly GCF_964235325.1. Lineage (NCBI taxonomy): Eukaryota > Metazoa > Arthropoda > Insecta > Zygentoma > Lepismatidae > Thermobia > Thermobia domestica. The sequence goes on along the minus strand of NC_137456.1, from coordinate 108,833,481 downwards.
TAGGAGCTTTTTACATTTTGTCTTAGTGCTAGCGATACACAAACTTGTGTGAAGTCAGTGTTTGTACAAAAGCTCATTCATTAGAATTGTTTGTCATACATATTTTTATTTTTAATTTCTCTTAGGCCTATACAAGTTAAGTTTTAAGTGTGAGTTACAGAATAGTGTAATTTAGTATACGAGCAGGTTCTTCAGAAACATTAAGTGTATGTAGCTTTACGTACGGTATTGTAGTTACTGTATGTACTGTATAACCACTGTATCGATAAAAGAGCATACCATACAGTATAGTTAAGCCTAAGTGGCATTTTCTTGGTCATTTTCGAAAATGCGAAGAATTTGGAAATCCGAACTACCTGTGGTCCCAATAAGTTCGGATTATCGACGTCCTACTGTATTATTGGTTCATCAAAGAAATGGTGCCATATATTTGCCTTTCGGCGAGTGCGTATTGGTTGTGTTCCCGTAAAGTAAAGAAAACAACAGGAATGCGTTTTGATTGTCACAGAAAATAACCCAAAATTAACCTATTGGAGTACAACAATTTCAGCATACTTTCACTTCTTACAAGGGCTCGATAAGTTAGTCAGCCGCTTTCAAACTAATTGAGAGAACATTTTGAAAAAAAGAAAAAGTATTTCACAAGCTATTCTTTACTTGCACAAAGTTGACAGTTCCTAAAATGTAAGGGAAAACAGCGTAATAAGAAACAACTTCTACATTTTCCATTGTTTTGTGGTGTAATATACGAGTGAAGTGGTATGTTAGGGGTGTACGAGTGTATATACAATTAAATTTAGTGAATGCAACGTAATTCTAGGTTTTAGGATTATTTGATATAACTGGAGTATGGAGTGATTCTAAGTATTGTTGTGTTTTGATGTGCTCCAAGAAAGTGAAAACTGCACCTAATTGCAACGAACAAGTTTCGGGAAGTTGCAAAATCAAATATTTCTTTAAATGTAGTAGCTTGTAGCATATGCTTGTAGTATTTACTGTCTTTCATTTTCTAAGAGTAATAACGTACATTCAATAGCATGTGTGGAATTAAAAATGAAGTTGTTTATTAATCCCTGTTTCAATATAACTTTTGCAAAACAAGCATCATTATTCATTACTATGATTAATATTATCCTTTCTATTTATTTGTTTTGCTAATTTGTTATTCAATAATCTGATCACTCAGTTTTCCAGACAGAATTTTAGGATATTCATGAGCAAGCAATCAAATCTCTTCTTACACTTTCGTTGTTTAGGAGTACAAAGGGCTAGTCCTACTTGCGTTGCTCTTGTCAAGTTACTTAATAAAATATGAAATACGATATACGGCATTTTAACTGAAAAAGATAGTATCCTATTTGTTATACAACCTTTCGTCAAACAAAATGTCAGAAACAACCAGGAAAAGTAACTTTTATATGGAAATATTCAGATCATGTCTTGCCCCCCCCCCACTTTTAACGTCCAACCGCCGCCTCTGCCATGGGGCACAAAGACACTTTAACGACTGTAAAACTGTTGTCAGCGAGATCAATAGGAAGTAAATGTTCCTTGTCACTACCGGTGCATTTGACTTCACATTAGTGGAAGAAATAATTCGTTCACACAACACCTTGTTGACTAGCTTAATATACAGTTGTTTCCTTATGTAATCCAGTTCTATGCTATGGATTTGATCCATTGTTAATTTGAATGTGTTTCGTATCCATTCATGTATAAACATTGAAAAAGGCCTTTGATTTACTTGACCAAAATTGATACGTAAGGTTTGTATTATTGTTTGTATTGTTTGTATTGCTGTTTGTTACAACACAAACGGTTAGCGAGCGAGAGGCGATGTTACTAGCACGAAGTCTCACGAACGTATGACTTAGCCACGAAGGAGCTCTTCATGAGAAAGAGAGTATTCTATCCAAAACTCACATTAATATCTATAGTAGTATGGCTTGGACAAGACGAGTCACCCATTTCTACTTTTTTATAGATTAGTATAGATAAAAAAGAATATTAGGCAATTCTGACTACTACTAACATTTTATGGTGGTCAAACCTGTGTCCGTGAGTTTCCTTTGGGTTCTCTCGTTTCCAGGCATTTTCTTTCACCATTTCGTTTATTCTCATCATCTGAATCTCCCTTACCCTTGGAGCATAATAAAAAGATGCTAAAGTAATGAAATGAAACGCAATCTTTCAATTTAACGTCCAACGAATAAATGCGATATGTCCTCTAGGCTAAGCGAGATGGTTGCGATGCTAAAATAATAATAACAAATAGGTAAATCGTCTTATTCACTTGCCTTTTTATTTACTGTAACTCTAGCAGTGAGCAGACACTATATAAGATGAAACCTACAGTTTAAGGAGAGTAGGAGTTAGACCGATTGTCTCCTCCCTAAAGCGATATCATTTTAATTGAGGCTTTTCACGCTGTATTACCGGCTTTTAATAGTGCGGTGTTGCCAAATTAGGCCTTGAAAGGGTTGAAATTCCCTATATTTTGATTATTTATAGTGTAAATTAGACAACATTGTAAGATATAATTTAACTAGATTTTGATATCACACTCTTATCATTTTAATTAATCTTTAATCAAACTACAATTAATTTGATATTGAATTATATGACGTGTGTAAGATGATTCCGCTGGCACCATTACTGTCTGGCGACGTTGCGGCTTTTCCCTCATAGATACCGGCTCACTTTGTATGACCGCCCGCCAGGCCCGCTGCGCCACGCGCTAATGACATTTTTTGTTTGTCGGTTCTTTTATACTTTAGCTCAGGTAGGAAGAGAAAGTTATTACATACCATTTCACTTAGCTTTGATGACACGCCCGCTACTCAGGTGCCTATTTTCCTGGTTGTTTGTTGTCGCTCGCTGGTTTATTGATGTTGGCAATCTTCTTTATGACGTAAAAGAACTTGTTCCGCGAACCGAAAGCGAAGAAATTTTGCGATGGCGCAATTAAAATTTACGGTTTTAGGGTATACTTATAACCTCGGTTGAGTATTTTGATTCAGATTATTATTTAATTTAATAAATAATAATTAATTGCGTGATTATATGAATTTAATAATGTAATTTTATGAAAAGTATAAATATTGTGCATTATTTATTGAAGAAATTTTTTAAAAAGTACGAACAACTATATATTATTGCAATATGGATATTTTCTGTGATGCGTGTCAGACAAACGGATACTATCTGGAACTAGGTATGTTTACAAGCTGACATTGCATGCTGGTACTTGTATGTTGCTCTTTTACTGGAAGTATGACTTATTTGATACTGATTGCAGGCACAGCGTTTGATTGTAGGATATTTGCTGGTCCTTGCAAGTTTTTTACCATGTTCTTTTACACAATATTTCGGATTGATAATAGAGTTTGAATTGGAATTACCTCTTATTACGATTGATTATTATTATTATTATTATTATTATTATTATTATTATTATTACTGTTCGAATTATGAAAATAAGTATTATCTTACGTCAATAGGATTGGAACCTAGGCTCTCTGAGCTACTACTCCGCCATGATATTTAGTATTTGTCATGATATATATGGCTGAGAGAGAGAGAGTTAGTTTTTGTATGTTACAGGAAATTATTATAAGTATGTGATTGCGTTTTTACTATATGAAAGTGGATATAGAAATACCAGTACTTAACATGTAGATGCGATTTTTTTTATTGTATGTCCTATTATTTAAATGTGAAATTACGTTACAACTGATATGTATAATACAGTTAATAATTTTTATTACTAATTGCGGAGAGCATATGATTTTTGTTTACTTTGAGATTGTGTTATTTAGATTTTTAATGTTTACTGTGTGTATCCTAACAGATATAAAATCGGTAACAACGAACAAACAATTTGAAAATGCATAGAAGTCTTGTTCATTAAGCTAATGCCGTGCTGTTTAGATTTTATGTTGCATATGTATAAGAATAGACATTCCATACATAGAATGCATATATTTGAAACTAAAATTGTATTTTAGGAATTTTGGAGGGTGGATTTTTTAAAAGATATACACTTTTTGTTTTGTTAGATACTTATTTTTCTATTTATTATACAAAGAACGCAGTATTTTTTATTTTATCACATTAATGCGTATAAGAACCGAATTTAATATTCTTATAACTAATTTAATACAACTTGTATTCAAAATAATGGCTACGTTACGGACTATGTTAAACGTCAATTTTACTAATTAAACTTCGTATTTACTATTGGCACTACCTTATATGACGTGAAAAAGATATAGCAGCACATAACTATTTTACTAGAATTTACACTAGTTTCAAGCTGTTTTGATTGCGTGATATTCACTTTATTGGATGGAAGAGCAAACCGATGTATGGATTATGCTCTGAAATTAGAATTCTTTTGTTTATAGTGGGAAACTTTATATTTGTGATTACTTGGAAATCCATTTTTTGCGTCTGAACGTAATAGGAGTTTATTTCGTGATAATTCGTGATTCTTGTAGATGAAATAGATATCTGTATTTTGAAGAAAAATATGATTACAGAAATATTAGTTTTACCGATAGTTTCATTAGGAATTACACTAAGAATCACATGCGCTAGAGAAAAATACATCGTTCAGAATTGAACCATAAGTATTGGCGCTACCAATTAGGCAGTGTGTTCCCTAGAAGTAAGAATAGAGGATATTCTCTTGATTGAAAAATTGTTGATAATTCCAGGGATAAAAGTTATCCACTTTATATTTGACATAGGTTTAATTGAAATTGGGAATCAGAGATCCACACATTTACATGTGAGTATATATACAACACACTGATATTTGGTATATTGTACATATATATAAAGTTACAATGTACGGTAACATTAGAATTTGCCATAGCTCGTATTATATATATGTGGTAGAAGATTATCCTACAGAATCTCTATATGAAGATTTGGTTGACTACAGCTTGCATTTTGCTGAAGTAGGTTGTTTAGGAGATTATTTTTTTTGTATAGAGATACAGACTAACTACACAATGTTACTGTATGATGGTGAAAATGATTGATACTTTATTGTTTGGATATTAGATATATGATTGTTCAGTTTCTAGGAAAAGAATTCACGGAAACGTGTGTATTAAGATTTCAGAATTTCAGATTTCAAGGTAGAGCTTTGTTTGATGTTATTTGGTTTATCTATGGATATTGATTTAAATTTGTTGAATTATAATCACATTATTCAAACTTGAAAGCTCTTTACTGATTATATTAATGTAACAATGTCAAGAACAACTACAAATTAATTTGTTATATATCATGCCTTATTAGAAAATATTTCATCAGAATTGGTAACTATATTTGAAATAAGATTGAAGACAGGGAACTATGCATGAATTTACCAATGAATAATATTTGCTTACTATATTGACTAGAGCTTTAGTTATATGTTATGATACCTTTACTGTTTTACTACTTTATTGTATCCCATATTGCAGACATTTTAGGATAATTTAGTTTTTCCCGACTATTTGTTTGTAGATATTACAGTACGATTAGAATTAATTTTATATTTGAAATATGACACAATATTAAGTATGAACTATTGATAACTCATACTAACTACGACTTACTACGAACACAAGTTCAGACTATACTTTGTAGGTTTGAAATTACTACTCTTTTTTTTAAGAAATAGATGCTTACCATTTTTTAAGAGAAAGGACAATTGATTTCTACAGTAGTGACTGGATTGAAGATATGCTATCTATATAACTTTAATTTATTCGTATTGTAATTAGCAGATAGAAGTACATTATTTGTAAATATTTGGTGATACCGACTCTTTAAATCACCTATAAATGGTATGCTTATTAATGTCATTTAGATTTGTCTAACTGGAATCAACTTAAGTAAGAGCCTTAGCTATGACCTATATTATGATCTATTTGGATAGTGTTTTTAATTTGTGAGTTGATATCAGCGAAAATATACGGTAGGGACTTATTACGTACTTGAAATTATAGGTTTTACTCAGAAATGCTATGATTATGAATTATTACGATTTTGAGGGATATGTTGTTATGTTTTGCTTTTTATAATAAGATCTAAATAGTTTAGAATATCACGGATTGATTGGTGGTTGTTGGAATATTGTTATCTATTTATGGAGTAATGGATATTTCATCATGGAGTCATGGAGTAGAAGGATCTGCAGAGTAAGAGCTCCGTATTATATTTGTGTTTGAGTGGAATTCCTAAGATTTCTTAGCTGTTGAAGATAGTGAGGTGAACATGAAGTGTTACCGGTAATGATAACAGTTCTTGGTTGCAATATAGAGCTGGTGATTGATCCCTAGAACTGAAAACTTGGTGACTTCAGATCGTAAACAAACATTCTGTTGAGGCTGGTTGCTTGGCGCTGGAGGCTTGGAGTGTGCTTGTAAGAGAATAAGAAATTTAAAAATAAATAACATTTGTTTGTTTTTAATATTAACAACAACTGTGCAGTGTGGTATATATAATATATATACATATATATATGTTTCTTCATAACTATCTCAATAAGTAGGAAAAAGGCACATTTGAGGCAGTGTTCTGTTTTCTTTTGCATTAAGACAGTGTTTTGTTCCAGTAAGCAGGGTGCCAGTTCCTAGAAGTCAAGTAATTCACTACGTTCATCGTCCGCCATTTTGAATCCTGGGTTCTGCTTTAAATATAGCTATAATGTCATCCTGTACGAGGTGTAATTCGAAAATTAGTCGTTATGATGATGCATTACAATGCTCAAATAAGACTTGTAATAAACTGTTTCACATATCATGCTATAATATTTCGGTGGAAATGTATATTGATATGAAACAAACAGGTAATATAAGAGAATGGATTTGTAATGAGTGTAAACGTTGTTATGTGAGTGAAAATCCTATGAGAACTGAAGCAATATCCACGAGTACTGTAGCTTTAACAGGTGTTAATGATTCTACTACTTGTAACACGACTGGTAATCCTATTAGTATTACAGATATAGGAACAAAGCTTGAAGAGTTGTGTGTTCAGATTGCTCAACTAACATCAAGTGTCCAATTCATGTCCAATCAATATGATGAGTTACTTAAAAAGTTTGAAGTAGAGATTAGGGAGAACGTCAGACGGGATAAAGAAATCACGAAATTAAAAGCGGAAAATGTAGAGTTGAAAACTCAACTAAAACAACAGGCTATAGAATTGAATGATCTTAACCAATACGGGCGTAACAAAAACATAGAAATTCATGGAATCCAAGAGCGTGTTGGTGAGAATTTGAAGGAAATTGTAATTGACATGGCAGGAAAATTGCGATTAAATTGCGAAGAACAAGATATAGATGTAGTACATCGAATTCCAAATGGTACTAATAAAAGCAAGAGAAAAGGAATAATTGTGCAGTTCAAGACACGATCTGTAAGGGATAGGTAGTTAAGTAAAAGAAATACAGGGTTGGTTAGCAATAATTTAGTTTCTGGTGATCAAAAAATTTTTGTGAATGTAAATTTGTCCCCTAGAAATAGCCAACTTTTTTGGAAGGCAAGGAACGCTGCGAGAAATACTCACCACAAATTTTGTTGGGTTAGTTCTAGTGGCCAAATCTTAATTAGAAAAAATGAAAGTAGTTCGGTAATGATTATAAAAACTGAAGATGATTTGCCAGGTTTCCCTCATTCCATCAATGAAGGAGACAGCACTTTGCCCATTAATTGAGTAATATACTTGGATGATGATAGTAAGTAAACGAAAATTATGTCTAAAGAGTGTATTAAATATACGTATTTAATTATATATATTATGTGGAGTGAATTGAAAGGTGTAATGTTCAGAATAATAAGCAGATTAGTAATTTCAATATTTTTAATGATATTACACTATTTAAATCTATTTAAGTATGATGACTGGTACATAGTATTTTTAATGAATCTATATAGCATTATGGGAAAATATTTACTATTCTGTCGTGTAAGAAGAGCTCGAATACTTGTTCAAAAATAATCCACAACACTATTTCTTTATTGATATCAAAAACTATTCTAGTAGTATGTCAGTAGTTAATAGCACATTTGATATATTGTACCAAAATGTTAACGGTTTAAAAACAAAAGTTAATAATTTTTATCTGAGCTCAACTATGTATGATTTTGACTGTGTGGCTATTACTGAGTCATGGTTACAAGCTGAAATATTTAGTACTGAACTGTTTGATAACAAGTATCAAGTTTTTAGGAAGGATAGAGATCTGGAACGTTGCGGAATGCGTGATGGCGGTGGTGTGCTCTTAGCTGTTAACAATAATTATACTTCAGAGAGATTAAATGAATTTGAATTACCGAACTATGAAGATTTGTGGGTCAAAATTGAGTTATCTAATTCAGCTTTTATATACGTTTGTGTAATATATTTCCCTCCCTATAGCAAAGAAGAGTATTATTTAGATTTTTTAGAAATATTGAAAGATTCAAAGAACTATCATTGTCCCATAATGTTCTCATTATCGGTGATCTCAATCTTGGGTTCTTAACAGAATATATGAATGGTAATTATTTCGTAACTTTGTCTAATTTGGAAACTAATGTTTTACACAAATTGAGCTTCTTGAATTTTTCGCAATTAAATACTGTTAGAAACGTAAACAATAGAATTTTAGATATAGTATTAACTAACATACCTAATATTGAAGTTGCCAAATCAGACGTTTGCTTTGTCCAAGAAGATAGACATCACCCGAGTTTGAGTATTAGTATTCAGTTTCTAAAACACTGTAAAACCTATAACGAACTTGGTGACGCAGTTTATAATTTTAAGAAATGTGATTTTCTGAAGCTGTATCAGCTTCTTAAAGAAAAAAATTGGGATTCCTTGTACGTAATTAATGATGTAGATGAAGGTGTTAATTATTTTTATTCTGAATTGTACAAGGTACTTGATGAATGCGCACCAAAAAAGGTTAAGAGTAAACGTTCCTATCCGCCTTGGTTCACTGTTGAAATAATAAAAAATTTAAAGAAGAAAGATCGCATTAGACGTAAATTTAAAAAATCTAAGCGTTATTCTGATTACATGCACTTTGTAGATATTAGGAAACAAATTAAGTGTAGCATTGAATTAGCTTTTCAAAATTATAATTATCAGGTAGAAGCGAATATTGCTAATGAACCTAAGGAGTTTTGGAATTACATAAATAATAGAAGATGCTCAAAAGTTAATATGAATCAATCTATCCTTGAATATAACGACGAAAAAATTATTGATACTAAGTTAAAATGTGAAGCTTTTGCTACACACTTTCAATCTGTTTATAGTTGTGAACCATCTAATATAGATCTACATGAAATATGTTCTATTGAAATTCCTTCAAGTGTAGATATAATGATTTTAGACACGATCCGCGAAGCTGAAGTTGGAGAAGCAATAGACAAAATGAAAAGTAAAAGATCGTTTGGCCATGATAGTATACCGTCCTATATTTTCAAGGGTTGTAAAGAATATTTTATTAAACCATTGACTTATTTGTTTAACTTGTCTTTGACTCAATGTAAATTTCCTGCGAAATTTAAAATATCAGCGGTTTGCCCGGTTCCTAAGGTTAATCCGGTAAGATTAATACAAGATCACAGACCAATAAATCTAATATCATCTCCTGCTAAAATATTCGAAGCAATCATTTATAAACACATGTTTAATCATGTATCTACGAATTTATCGGATTCTCAATATGGCTTCAGACGCAATAGATCAACTATTTCAAATTTGCTGACTATAAATCAAGTAATTAATGATTCGTTTAATAAAAGGTCTCAAGTAGATGTAGTATATACAGATTTTAAACGTGCTTTTGATTTGGTTAATCATGGGGTACTTCTTAGTAAACTGAGAACATTTGGTATATCACAAGAACTGGTCAAATTGTTTCATTCATATTTGAATGAAAGAATTCAATATGTTATTTTTAATAATATTAAATCTAAGGAATTCACAGTGCGTTCTGGGGTACCTCAAGGATCAAATTTGGGTCCTTTACTCTTCCTTATTATGATAAATGATCTACCCAATATGTTTCAATATAGTTCATGCTTAATATTTGCAGATGATACCAAATTATACAAAGAAATCCGCACGGAAAGTGATTGTATTAAATTACAAACAGATGTTAATAGGCTTAATGAGTGGTGTAGGAGAAATAAATTTCAGTTGAATATTTCAAAATGTTATGTAATGACTTTTACTCTTAATAAAGCACGCACAATATTTGAATATACTATTGGCAATCAGACGTTAGAAAGAAAGGAAATTATAAGAGATTTAGGTGTTTGGTTTGATATTAATTTGAAATTTAAACATCATATAAATATAATAACTAACCAAGCTTTTAAAATGCTGGGTTTTATTAAGAGGTCAAGTCGTTATTTTAAAAATCAAGGTACTATTTTATCGTTGTATAATGCATTTGTTCGATCCAAACTAGAATATGCATCTATTGTTTGGGATCCATTTTATCAGTGTAGGAAACAGCAAATAGAGAAAGTTCAGAATAAGTTATTGAGATATACTGCGTATAAAATATATGGTATTCAAACTCATTATATTCCTTATGATGAACTTTTAAAAAAAATTCAAATTATTGTCACTTGAAAATAGGAGATTTATACAGCGAGTACTATATCTTAAAAAATGAATCGATAACAAGGAAGATAACGCATTCTTATTAAGTAGATTACCTTTTTATTGTCCTCGGCAAAATCTGAGAGGTAGACAGGTTTTTTTATATGCCTGAAAACAGAATAAATGTGAACAGGAATTCACCACTGTTTAAATTATGTGATGCAGGTAACAAAATTGAGTCTATGGGATTGGATTTATTTCAGTATGAATTAAGGACCTTTAAGCGAAAGTGTTTTCAGTTACTAAATGATAAATTGTAGAATATTTTTGTACAGCATATGTAAAGAGAAAAAACATTCCTATTCTAGTACTATTTCGTGTTACCAATGTTAGTTCCATATTTTTAGTTGGGTTGCATATCCTTCGATAATGATGTATAAGCTTTGTACTTTGTAATTGCCTTTGGGTGTAAAGTACAAATAAATTATTATTATTATTATTTAGAATAAATAAAAGGCAGCACAGCTAGTGACAAGAATTATCCTCTTGAACTATTAAATACATAACTGACAGACTGGCATGTATTGTTTTTATATTATAATATAAATGGGTTTTATGTAATGCTAGCTGAAGAGTACATTATTGACATTTATTTTAATAGATAGCCAATATTCTGTTTAAAGGTATTTCAGTATGATTGAGAGGGCTATGTTTTGCTTTTATAATAAAATATATTTTTTTACATTTATGAATACGCTTTTGTTATTGCATTAGTTACTTATTCATGTTAGATAGGAGGCAGCGCAACTAGCGACAACTATTGACTTATTTAAATTATTAAATTGGGTGAATGTCAGACTGATTTGTTTGCTTTATAATGCGATATAACAGGTTTCCATTTAAGGATTGGTATTTTGCTTAGTGCAATATTAAAATTAAATCATGTTAGATGGAAGGCAACACAAGTAGCGAAATCTACTAATTTATTTGAATTAATAAAATGCGTGAATGTCAAACCGAATTGTTTGCTTTTATAATAAGATATATTTGGTTTTCATTTATAGATAGGCTTTTTGATTACTCTACTAGTAATTTATGTTCGATATGAGGCAGCGCAACTAGCGACATGTATTATCCTATTTAAAGTATTAAATACGTGAATGTCAGACTGATTTGTCCTTTTTATTATAAGTTATATTTGCTTTACATTAAAGTTGGATATTTTGATTAGTACAATACTGAAATCTATATGTTAGATAGAAGACAATACAACTAGTGACATCTACTAACTTATTTGAATTATTAAAATGTGTGAATGTCAGATTGATTTGCTTCCTTTTTATTATAAGATATATCAGGTATACATTTAAGAATTGATATTTGATTAGTATACCAAGATTACTCATGTTCGATTAGCGGCAACTACCAACAACTATTGACTTACTTGAATTATTAAATGCATGAATGTCAGATTGAACTGTTTTACTTCAAATATTCGTTTATTAAACTGTAAGTACCTTTTAAAATGACTGCATAGTAACACGGTATATAGGCGTTAAATACGACTCAGTATACTCCATTTCCATGTCCTACATCGTGTTTAAATTATTCGATTCTTGAATGATAGACTAAGACGTTTTGGTTTCATACTAAAATACTAATTGTTTTGAATATTTAATCAATAAATAAATAAATATTGTTTTACATAACCATTTATTTTGTTGTTCATATCAGCTTGTTATTGTATACATTTTTCTTGTTAAAGAAATTTGATAAGGTAAATATTACGGTATAAATGAAGGTCAATTGAAATTATATATTTGTAGCGTATATATTGAATAAGTATTGGTTTGATTCACGAGTTGATGACGAAGAGTTGAACAAACACACTCTAAATTCTATATTTTCATATTAGTAAGCATAACAATATGGATAACTTTTAGGAATATGGAGTAATTTTCTTGTACTGAAGAACAATATATTTTTATAGGCAGAAGGTTTTTTTTCAAATACAGGAAATTTTATGAATCATAAGGATTATTTACAACGAACTGGTAATACTATATTGACGAGACTCGAGTTCATGATGTGGAGATATATCAGGAGAATACGATGGATGAGAAATATCTTATTATTTTTACTTATGAAGATTTTTTATGTATCTTTGTATAATAGGACATCAAGCATTTTTATTTCAGATTGATTACAGACAAAACTATAGACTATTTTCAGTACTGACGAATTACACGATGATTTAGTTATAATATAGATTATGGATTAGATTAATATACTGTATTAATTGATCTAAAGGTTTGAAATTCTACCAAAACAATGTTCGTGAATGGGTGAATGTTTTGATTATTTTTATAAACATTCCGATAAAGGTATTTTAATCAAAAGTATCAACACAATGTAGGATTTGTTCATAGTTTCAACACATACAAAGAATTAAGCAATTATTAGAAAACTATAGCCGTTTTTCATCTTACAGTTTTGAGAGTATATTAGCATTAACAATAGCACAGAACTGTTTCCTTTATGATGATTTGTTTTATTTTTCTGCAAGATGTGTTTTATGTTACATCTGTTGATCCTATTTAATCAATAAATATAGTGACAAATGTTTAACTGTGTTGTAACATTTGAATGAATTTGATAAAATGATGCCAACCAATTTGTTTATTAGACATTTATGATTGTTACCATTCTTACTATTGCTTTTAGATCATTTTGTGTAGAAAGAAAAAAATGATTTCAACAAATTGTGCTTTATGTGCTAGGACAGTACATCCTGTTTGCTGTTCTAATCTTGTTCTTGTATTTTAATATATATTATTGCATTAGAGGATAAATAAGGTTTTTCTTCGCACATGTTAAGCTACTACTTACACATTAAATTACAAATTTTGCACATTTTTCTGTATATTACAACGAAATGTAGGGGTATGTTACTTAGAACATGAAGACATGATTCGTTTTGTGTGGAATGCAGATAATTATTTTCTTTTTACTATTAGAAATGTACCATGTATATACATTAAGAGAAATTATTTGCAAAGGCTCAATTAACATTTATTAAAGAATTATTACCAGTTTTTATTGCATATATAATTTTGCTATACTGAATATTTTGCATTTTATTATTAAATAAATTATCTTTGTGTTGTTTGGAACAATATTAACTATCTCTTATCGTGTGTGTTTGTCCGTTTGATATTTTGTTTAGATTTCATCAGTTTGATACATACGTAATGTCTTTTCACTTTGATTTCTTTTTCGCGAAGTAATGGTACAAACTTAAGATCACATAGGTCGTTTTATTATTTTTTGTTTTACTTTATCATAATACGACAGAGAATAATCATATATACACTAATTACATTTAGGATAGAATTGTTGTTTATACATTACATCTTTTATCAGAAAGCTATAGTCTTAAATTTGTTCGAATACGTTTAGATAAAATTTCAGCTTTCATACACCTTATCACGCTTGATATTGAACCATATGACATTTTACTATAAACTTAATTTATTGTCCATGACTATATTCTTTATATTAAGAGACGGATGAGTAATGCAAGTGCTTGTTGACGAAAGAAATGTAGGAAAGAGAATGCAGGAAGAAATTAATCTATATGGAAAACTATATTGACACGATGTTATTCAACACAAAATATTTTACCTATGATATTGAATTAAGGACCTTGTACATTAGAGCTAACCGATATATTATAATTTTATTGTGCTACTATCTACCAACTTAAGCAATTAAAATGATTAAACAGACACAACATACTTTCGGGTAGAAGATATTGATACACTTTTAGTATGGATATTGCTGATATGATGTTTTAATGGTATATACATTAGCTACAACATGATGATGCTACACACACTAGTCTTACGCTTTTGCATTCGGTTGCAATGCTTTCGTCGTCGTTTTGAAGAAAGAAATGAAACGATAATCGTTAATATGAGGAAATATTACTCACTGGTAGAATTGAGAGGTATCTGAGAAGACGATGAGCGTTTTTAATTTGTAAGGCATGTGAGTAGAAATAAATAAGAACAAATATTAAAAAAAAGAGAGTCGAGGGTCTTGGTTTAGGAAGAAAGAAAAGGAAGATAGGGCGTTTAGGACTTTGGATGTGTGTTCCGTACCTCAGTTCCTGAACGTCGACTGGTCGTCTCCATGTCTTAGCCTCTATACCAAATTGGCGTGGAGGTTGGAATATATCTCTCCCGCTGTTGCTCATATTCGGTCCTTGTATACTCCTCTGCTTCTCGTGTGCTTCTCTCATCTTCCGGGTCCTGGGACGTTTTTATACCATCCAAAGAAGGAAGATGGCCGTCGAAAGTACGGAAAACATCCAAAGTACGCACGTGTAAGGATTGAGGAAAATGCAAGGTAATAGGAATTCTCGACTTATTTAATTATTTGTCATCAGCTACAGAACAATTCGGTTACATCAGGTTACATAAGTTACACAAATTTACAATGAATGAAGAATGAGGAATCGTCTGCTGAAGAGAATTTTGAAATGTTTGCTGACTGTCTTATTAATCCACTTTATGACTATTTCACATCATAAAAGTAAAAGATAAAAGTAAAAAATAAAATTGTCATTAAATCTTGAATTGTCTTTATACTGAATACTAATAATATGAGGGAAATCTAATATATCTACACTAGCTACGACATGATGATGCAAGTGTAAGTTTTTTTTCTGAAATGAACTTTTACGTGAAAATTGGATTGAAACAAGGAGTTGAGTTTTCTCCATTATTATTGAACTTTGTTTGGAGTATACTATAAGGAAAATTAAACACAATAACCAGAGCTTAGAGCTTAGAGCTGAAGGGTATTTATGAAGTTATGATGCATACAGACCTTCTAAATACATTACATGTTGATAAGAATATAATAGAAGCATTCAGAGAACTTATTAATGCTTCAGGAACATAGGTCTAGAAGTAAATGCAGTGAAAACTAAATATAGAAGTCCGTTGGGATTGAAATACTGTAAATTATGATAAAGCATTAAAATATCAAATAATACAGGGTGCGGCACGTAAAACCGGCCCGTAAAGTGAACACATAAAATGAAATGTAATGTATTGAATATGATTAACTACAACACATAAATGAAATGTAATGTATTGAATATGACTACTCACCTTCACAGCAGCCTTCACAGCAGGTGCTGAAAGTGTCCTCCGCCCACTTCAACACACATGTGAGCACGATTGAGGAGATTCATATATACCCTTGTCAGTTCTTGTGTTGTAATGCTATTGGTGACATCCTGGATCCTGGTCTTGAGTTCTTCAATTGTGTGTGGATTTGTTTCGGATACTCTTCCCTTTAACGTCCCCATAAGTAAAAGTCACACGTGGACAAGTCTGGTGACCGAGGAGGCCACAAGCCTTTGCTGATTGTCCTCTCTGGTGTAAACATCTCATGCACAAGGGACAATGAGGCAGCTGATGTGTGGCATGTTGTACCGTCCTGCTGAAAGTAACATAACTGACGCTCCTCTTCGGTCAAGTGTGTATAAAACTCCTCCAGGATTCCCATATACACGTCACTGTTCACTGTCGTCTCAAAGAATATGGGCCCAATAACGCGTGTGGCGGAAATGGCACACCAAACACCAATCTTCTCATCATGCAAGGGTACCTGGTGGATTGCGTGTGGATTTTCTGTCGACCAATACCGGTTGGTTTGGGAATTTACGTACCCAGACAGGTGGAACCACGCCTCGTCACTCATGATGAGCATTAGTGGATCCAAGAAACCACTGGCAACATTGCTCAACAGCCATGAACAGAAATGCACCCTCTTCTGCAGGTCAGGCTCCTTCAGTTCGTACACAACACTTATCCGGTACGGTTTTAACTTCAGTCCCCTTAAAACACGTCTGCAACTTCTCTCACTCGCATGAACCTGTTGACTCAATCTCCTGGTTGACTTTCGAGGACTTCTTCTCATTATCTCTTCCACCTGCATCTTTAATTCAGGTGTGCAGACAGATGGTCGTCTGTTCCAGGGAGCATTTTGAACCGATCCTGTACGCCGCCATTTTTCAATCAATTCCTGAATGGTGCTTTTTGCTGGCACAGAACGTCCTGGATTGTTTTTACACAATGCTAGCATGCTAAAGGCATGCTAGCCCCTTACAAGGGTTACGCCCTTTTCTCGAATATTAATATAGAAAGGAGGCAGCAGGGATGGTCTATGCGATTTAATAATTTATATTAACTTTATTGATTATAAATTATATAGTATCAAAGTACCATAGCAGACATTATGGCCTTTGGCCATAATCATTAGGATAGGTGATGAGATGGAGATGAGAGTGAGGTGCACTGAACGCCACAACACAGTAAAGGGAAGGGTTAGTTAGACGAATGCATGTTATCTTCCGATCATGGGGCTGCTCAGGATCATGATGAGAGACACAATGAGCCCTGTTAGAAGAGATGGATTACTGTGCATATGATGGGAAGATGTAGTGCGAATCTGAATGGATGGCAAAGGCAGCTGCGATGTCTTGATCTGGATGATTTGGTGGGAGTGAATAACGGTATAAAGTAAAGAGGAGGGAGAGTGGCGGGTGGCGAACAGGATGTTGTGGAGCATAATCGATATCACTGTGTAGAATATCAAGGAAAAGGGGATGCTTCTGAGCCAGTCTATTGGTGATGTAGGAAAGTCGAAGCTTTTCAATGTGGTACAGGATGTGAGGAAAGGAGATGCGATCATACAGATCTTGTGTAGGGCTGGGTAGCTTTATACGATATGCAATACGCAGGGCTTGTCGTTCTAGGATCTTGAGCTTGCTGTAAAAGGTTGAATGTGCAGCGACCCAAGCTATGAACCCATAGGCTAGGACGGGTCGTAGGAACACCTTATATGTTGTGAGAATGGTATCTGCTCGTAGGCCCCAGGTTGTGCCAGAAAGTCGGCGAAGAAGATTCAGTCTATTGTAGGCTTTAGTGATAATCTGAGCTAAGTGAGGACGCCATGTGAGGTGAGTATCGAATGTAATGCCTAGATACTTAACGTGTTTGGTAGGTTTGATAGGAGTATCAAGAACATTAAGGTTCAGGCGTGTTGGGTTTCTATGGACGCGGGACCGTCTCTTAGGGTCAAGAAAAACTATTGCTTGAGTCTTCTCAGAATTTAGGCGTAATCGCCATTTCGAGCACCAACTAACAAAGATATCGATGGCAGATTGGAGTGCTGTGTTCAGTTGATGGATCGTTTTGCCGAGAGCAAGAAAGGCCGTGTCGTCTGCAAACTGGAAGAGATGTACATTTGAAGGAAGTGGAGGAAGATCGGCAACGAAGGGCAGATACAAAAGTGGAGATAATGCTGAGCTCTGTGGAACTCCGGAATGAATAAAGACAGGGTGTGATAAGGAGTTGTTTACAGATATGTATGTTATGCGACATGATAGAAAGTTGAAAATGAATCGGATGTAGCACATTGGTAGTTTACAGAACAGAAGCTTAAAGAAAAGCGCAAGATGCCACCTTATCGAAAGCTTTCTCAAGGTCAAATAGAAGTAAACATGATGGCTGTGAGCGGTTAAAATGATTCGTAATGAGATTGGTGAGGCGTAAGAGCTGGTCATGAACACCAATGCGAGGACGGAAACCTGCTTGATGGAGTGGAATGATGCGATGGCGAGAGAAATGTGGATGAAGTCTGTTAACAAGAATGCGTTCGAGAATTTTGCAGAAAACAGTGGTTAATTGGATTGGACGGTAAGATGATACTGAGGTAGCTGGCTTGTTAGGTTTTAGAAACATTAAGGTCTTAGAGGTTTTCCAATTGACGGGAATGAAACCGGTACGTAAAATGAAAGTGAAAATATGGGCTAACAGGAGCAGTAAACATAAAGGACTCTCTTTAATGTGACGGTAGGTGATAGGGTCCATGCCTGGAGCAGTGTTACGTTTGCGAGCTGTGACTTCATACGAATTTCTGGTACTGTGATAGGTGTGGTAAGTTCGTGAGGAGCTGGAAAGGTATGCTTTGTACTGGGTTGAAGATGACGAGAATCAACATTAAACGTATATGCCGGATGGCGTCGTTCAGATCTTTCAGGAGGAAATGGCATGAAGATGGTTTGGAGGTGATTTGCAAAGGCATCAGCTTTGGTACTATCTGAGGTGAGTGGATGATCACCGTCAATGAGAGGATAAGGTGTTCGAGTGAGTTTGCCAGTCAATGCGTTAAATCTCTTCCAGTATTTGGTAGGATGTGAAGTTGCGTCCAGTGTATTGCACGTTTTGACCCAGTTTCGAAGTTTATAGGCTATAACGTAGTTTCGAACCGTACGTTGGAGTTGTCGGTGATGGCGGAGAGCCTCCTCGTTCTTTGTACGTACGTAATCTCGGTAAAATTGTCGAGAACGTCTGATCATGTGAAGGTATTGAGGTGGTAAGCGAGGACGCCATGGATGTACTTGCGAGGTAGGTATATTCTCGGCAGATGCTGTATGGATAGAAGAGGTGATAGTATCCAGCGCCGAGTATAGTTCATCCTCCGTATTTGGTGGTTCGAGATGTTCAAGCTTAGAAGTGAGATGAACTCTATAGTAATCCCAATTAGCTTTGTCAAATCTAGGGACCTCGCTCGGTGGAATGTTTACAGAACAGTGATGTCGAAAGGAACGTTTGATAGTTAACTTGACTGGAAGGTGGTCGCTGCCAAGAGGGTCTAAGACTTCGATATGGCATTTGCCGGCAAGGGTAGTTGAGGTGATGACAACATCCGGTGTGGTATCTGAGAGAGGGCGTGTTGATTTTGGAAGTTTATGCAGAATGCAAGGTATGGGTGTTGTAACGAAGTCCTGGAATTGAGCCTTCTGGTAAGCGGGTCTACTATGAATGTTAATATCGGCCATGATAATGAAGTGGCGAAAATTGTTTGCGATATACTGAAGAAAGGAGTATGGTATTGCATGGCCGGGGCGAACGTAGATGGTCGCCAAGGTGATGTATAAAGCTTTGAAATAGACGGTTGTGATAAGATATTCTAGAAGGTTGGAAATAGGAGCTTGGAAAGTACGATAAGGTAACTGAGAAGCAAATCCAATGAGTACGCCGACATTGGCGCGGAGGGCTGGTGTTTGATTGTCGGCTCGAAAGATCTGGTATCCTAAGAACTTACAAGACATGCGAGGTGTGAGATGCGTTCCGTTTAGTAGAAACGCTGATGCATGTTCTTCCAGAAGAAGTTGTTCGAAGAGAGGTTTATGTTGATTGAGGGAACTGATGTTGCGAAAGATAATAACGATATCCATGAAGAAATTCATAATTTCAAACAGATGTTTCCAAGCGGGTGGTGTGAAAGTGAACTCGTTGGCCTGTATAGGTGGCATTGAAGGTAACGTGGAATATGCAGCGGGCAGCATACTGTACTTGTTGTAGTACATGCGGCCGTAGAAAAGGATGAACGTTTTGTAGCGTTAATGTGATGAACTGAAGAAGTTGAGATACTGTAACAGGCTGAGAATCAGGTAGTACATTGGAGGAATGAGTGGGGTCGGTCGTTGGTTCACTTTGAGTGCGAAGTGGTGCCACTAAGTGAGGTTTGTCCGGTGAAGGTGCGGGTCGAGCTTAACACTTAAAGCTATAAGTCGGATGTTGTTCAGGACAAGCGGGGCACTGCGGTGGACGCTGCAGGTTCGGACAGGTACGTGTGGAATGGAATGCAGCACAGTATCCGCATTTCAAATTATTCCTGCAGTTGGCGCTGGTTTGCGTGTTATATTCTTGACAACGCTCGCAGCGGATTGGTACTAGTCGTGCAGTGCGTGAGGGCTCGACACGATGCCGTTTGCGATATATATAAGCTCCGTTATCAAGAAGCTGGTTGATGGTGTCCTGCGATTGAGATAACACTCGGACCATGTAAGTGGGACCTCGGTCGTTTCTAATGCGGATGCACTTGGAAACTTCCCTCTGTGCCCTTCCTCTGTGAGTTCTTGTAGAATCTCATCGTCCGTAAAGTCAGGATTTACACCTCGTATGACCACGGAAAAAGCAGGCGTGCGAGGTGGCGGAGGCGGCTGTTTGATTCTCCGGTCAGTCAGTTTAGAGAGTTGTGCATTCTTGCAAAAAATTTCATAACTGAACTTGTTACGAATGGTAGTAGCGAGATGCTGATCAGGAGATTTGATGATCATCCCATTTCTGGTGGCAACAATTTGAGAGATCTGAGCTCGCCGATAATATTTAGTGAGTTGGAGATATATTTGCTTTTCGTTCTGATATTTTGCGTCGAAATTTGTAAGCAAGAACGAATAAATTGGTTGTTTTGTACTGTCAGATAGCGATGGGAACTCCGTGTCGTCGATTCTAAGTCGCTCACTATCAGAATCTGAGATGCTATCTCGGCGATGACGTTTCGGAGATATTGCGTGATGGTGACCTATAACTGGAGATCGTGATCTTTCCGGGCTATTGTCGGTACGGTGTGAATCTCGGTGCCTACGTCTGATATCCGAATCTGCAGAGGATACGGTAGGACCAGCTATTACCGTAGGAAGTCCGACATGTTGTCCTCCAGTCGCCATATCGGGTCAACCAGTGATGGGCCCAAGGCCCACTGGTCGAAATGAGAGATGAGCAACAATGAGATGTGAGATGAGAAAGAAAATAAGATGAGTGTAATGAGTTTCAAAAGACAAGGAACCCTTCGAAAGCGATAACTTTTGTCTATCCTGTAAGTGCAGTATGTGTGTTGTACTCTCAGGTACGTACTGCAATACCTGGTCCTCGCTGACACACTAACAAACACGAGACAGGCTAGGTTTCTTGTTGAGGTAAGTATGACGTCCTGGAAATTTCTCCCGAAGCAAATTCTTTCTTTTCACAAAAGATCCAGTGAGAATGAACCCTTCAACAATGGCAACACGCTCGGGTATCGAATACGGCATTATCACACACTGACACTCACCCGGCTTAACACAACGAGGCCTTTTTCTCAACTGATTTCGACAAGTTTCACTGGCTGCGGCTGCACGTGACTGCTGCAGGTCACGTAAGTCGACCCGACCTCGACACGACATCTCTTGGTAGGAAGGTAGGTTATTTAAGTGTTGCCAAAAACACAATATATCAGAATATTACGACGGGCCGGTTTTACGTGCCGCACCCTGTACTTTTGAGAAAGGGATGGTTCAAATAACATTAGTCAATATTAACAGACCAAAAGCATATTCATCGGGAAATTGAATGTAGACTAAAACTAGGGATTCGTGATACTATATATCGATAATCATTATTATTGTCTTGTATGGTTGCCGAACAAAGGCACTTACTTTGAGGGATGAAGATAGACTGAAAGCATTTGAGAACAAGACCCTAAAATGAATATTTGGATGCAAGACGAATGGGAAATGGGAAGGGCGGAAATTTCATAGTGATGAACTCCAGAATTTATATCGTTTATCAAACAGCGTTAGGATTACCAAGCTAGGAGACTCAGGTGGTCAGATCATGTACTCAGAATGGGAGAAAGTACGAACGCTTTTCAAAGTTCTAACTGAAAATTTAATTGGAAAACTACAATTTGGGTGTCCAGGGAGCAGGTGGGAGGTTTACATTAAGATGGATTCCATAGAAATAGGAATACAAAGTATAAACTGAATGTAGATGGCTCTGCACACAAAGCGACAGAGAGGCAGAGAGCTTTTTAGTGAACACGGCACGTAGTTAGTTAATATGGTAAACTACTATAAACTAAACATTATTCAGATACAATTAGAAATACACTTCGTAAGCGTTGATACGTCGATTAGAACTTATAGGAAACATAGGAAGAACTTTATAAAACAATGAAGACAATATTTTATATATCTAAGCAACATGGAACGTTTTCTTATGTAGACACGTCAGAGATGAAGAGAAACATATACTTGTTGTAGGGAGAGACATCTGAAGAATAGAGTGGATATGGAAATATTTCATATATTGTAATGTGAGGTTCGAAATTAACTTAACATAATTCAGTTAATTCAACAGAAAGCGAAAATATTAACTTTTAAGAGTGCTAGATTTGTACTATATGACGACTGCATTAAACCATATAATACTAGGTTATCCATTTTCCGACAATTTTTATGTTTCGTTGCTTATACTGATGTCATTATATCATACACTCTTTCTTTGCCTGTACCATCCATTTCTTTGATTTGCTACAGGCATGTAAATTATTTGTCAATACTGGCGGTAGATCTGTATCATTTAGTCGCAGGATAGTAGCAGCAGATTTTATAATTTATCCATCAGCATCAAAAAGCATAAGTTTAGTGAACAATACTTATGGCATATTATTATCTTATAAAATCAATTACTTTTGTGATAATATGTACAATTCTAACAGTTTAAAGCGCTTATATTTGACTGCACTGATTCAATAAACACGATCCACAGGCTAAGTTGAATGTCTAGGGGCATTTACATTAGTGCAAATATTTCTTCTAATACATTGCATTTTAAGTATTTTTGGAAGATTGTTTTATAACTTGTACATATTATTGATTTCACTTAAGAACCTTATACTACTAACAGATTAAAATTTCGTAAAACACTGACCAAAGGAAATATCTACTTATCATTAATGAATGAAATGTAATAATAACGTTGTTTTCACTTTGTTGTGGAGGTCAATCGCGACCAACTTAGATTCTTCTGAATATTTGACACTACCTGTTCTTCATGAACAGATCCTGTAACGTTACATCACGATTCCTAGATTAAGGTTCGAACAAAGAGTATAATTGATGAGGCGACTAAAGAGTAAAATTCATCACACACACACACACACACACACACACACACACACACATATATATATATATATATATATATATATATATATATATATATATATATATATATATATATATTTCTGCATATTTCTGTGTGTATATGTCTGCATAAACTATAATTAACTAAAATTAACAACACATTAATATTATGACAACCTAATTTTCCTTTTAAAGTAAGCAAAAATGAAAATGAAATGAAATCTTTGAGTTTTACGTCCCACGAATATGCCGGTTAGGCTAAAGGAGACGGTGATGATGAGTGATGAATGAAATGGTGGAATGAAGAAAGTGGGAGGAAACGGGAGAACCCCGATAAAACCCACGCACACGGTGTTTGTCCACCACAAAGTTCACTTGGCGGGGGCTGGGATCGAACCCGGGACCCCAAGCACCAGAGGTGAACGCTTTAAAGTAAGCAGTATTACTTTCCAAATTAATAATTATTTAAAAAGAATGCTAAGGAAAAATTTTATCTCCAAAGCAGAATTTTAAACTTAAATAAATAATTGAGTAGATATATACTTGAAAAGAATACCAAGTAAGAAAGTGTATCAGAAAAATCAAAAGATCTTACGAGTGTGTATCCTTAGAAAATTACAGCGGGATTGGTGGTTTCCTGTAACATTGCAATGAATGGACATAGAAGGTCTTTGGAAACAAGCCTGTCATGTTTCACTATCAGTTTTAACCTAATTTGTGGCGTTGTTATCATTAAGCGTTATCTTTAGGTTTACAAAAATTGCTTTCCTTCATTTTCTCGAGTATTAAACACTTGCATTCTTTTATGTTTTGTTGAGTTGAATGAGATTTCTAGACAACAATATTTGCGTAATATTGTAGAATTTTACAAATTCTTCAGAATAAATTATTTTTTTCAGACATCGATTATTTATTCGCCAGCCAGAATATTCCTATACTTGGAAATCATTTATTGAAGTATTTGAATTTGATCTTTGGCTGTCCATAATTTGTATGGTAATTATATTGGGTTTGTCCATGTATTTTGTGACATTGCTTACCACGAAGTTAAAAATGGAGAACATTCGTGAAACAGGACTGATTCGTGAAATCCTAAATATACTTGGATGCATATGTGACCAAGGTAATAATAATTTCAATTATATTGTATACTATACTAATTATATAATTTTCATTATATATCTGACCATAGAAGGTAAATTTGTGTTAATTTAAAATGTAAGGTATTTCTTCGTTCTTTACGAGCTTCACATTTTTCTATGAGTTCATTGAAATCTGAAATGCTGCTCGCCAAGTTTTTCTGAATAGAAAGCATCACTACCGCAAATATTTTCCGCTTTATTTTCTTTAGGATCCAGAAACACCTCTTTCCTCCGACAATATGTATTTTGTTAGCATTTCTTTGTATGAATATAAGGGACAAAAAGTTCATTTTCAGTAACTACGTATTTTTGTCTGCTGTTCTATTATAAAGAAGCATGAATATAAGATTTTTTCCTTCGAAAATGAAAAATATAATAGTTTAACATTCCAGCAATGTAGGCTAAAGAAGACAGATGAGTGTTGAAAGTGAATGATTTCAGATTAATGTTTTATGCTCTCCGCTGAAAATCGAACACGGGATCGTGTGCACGAGCGACACACAGCTAGGAATTAGACCAGTGGTAAGACATTTTCTTCTTCGAGACTCGATCCCCCCTCAGAATAGGATATTTTTATTTTAAAAATAAAATATATTGACTTCAAACGACCGCCCTCCCCCAAACATTCAGCCTGGATCCGCCCCTGCTACCACCAGACGCGTATTTGCTCTTTGCAAGTTTCTGTTTGGTGAATAACTTCTTTCTTTCAAGCGTCTATATCTCACTCAACGTATCAATTGAGTCAAGTGCTGCCAAGCGGAGGAATTCGTAACTACTCAGAAGCTGACTATAAACCAGTTGCGAACTAAATAGCAACTGCAAGAGCGCAATACGGGAGGATAGCAGCGATGCAAGAATAAATCCACTTCCTCATGTTAAAAGATAGGAGCTTCCTGCGATATGCTCAATGTTACTGCTTCCAGTGGCAACGCTCGCTGGCACTGGATTTGTGTATCACTCTCTTTCTTTCAGTTTTTTTTAATTTAATTTTTTTGAAATGCATCAATACTGTTTTGCGCTCAAGAGCAAAGGTTTATGTTTTATTGTACACTACTGTAATACTTAAAAATATCTTTAGTATTTAAAAAAATATCCGGTTGCACAACCATGCAACATATAGTACCAGCCGCCACTGGTATTTGTCACTTACGAGTGCCTCACTCAACTTTTTGTTGATTTTGTGGGAAAGTAAAGCGAAAATAGGAAGAATGGGGAGAATGAATGGATTGACAAACATGTTTCATAAAAACAAATATGTGCGATGCAATTCGATTCTCGTTACGTATATATTTTCATTGTGACCAGTAGCGTATGCAGGAATTTATTTCGGGAGGGTTCCAAACTCAATATGAGGGTATTTTATATTAAAATTCCTAAAATTGCACCTAAAATTAGGCTAAATTCACACAAAGGTCGAATTTTCGGGGGGGATCCGGACCCCCAGTACACACACCCTGCGGACGTCCCTAATTATGACAAGATAAATTTATTTTAAAATGATCTGAATCTGTTTTAATACTTTTATAAAAAATAAAGTTTGAAACTGTGTTCTCTTATTTTATTGCAAGTAAACTTGGAGAACATGGAGTAGTTACCTCTGTGAGTGCAATACAAGATGCATGTTAAAAACTGCTCATTTGTGTTTTTCAGTACATTATCTCCTTTAACATAGTGTGTCTAATAAGATTGTGAAAAATATCTTTTGAACTTATGTCGAACAGTAACTTATCATTATGTCTGAAAATCATATTTGCTTGTTTATTGAAATTTAGTGTCCCGTTTTATCATCTAGGCTATATGGAACATGAACCTACTGTTAAGGTATTACCACAGCAAAAGTGCATTTGAACTTCCAATTTTTCACATCGTGCAACGTTAGACAACTAAGAATATCATTAAGGTTGGTTGGTCGAGAACTAAGTAAGCCGCTCTACAAGTGCTGTAGTGTGTTCGAAAGCTGTCAATGTAGCAAACGGCAAAAATAGAATAAAATATTCCTGCCTCTGCTACAATAAAAAATCGGGTAGAAAACACCGTTTAGTATGTACAGAGCGAACAAAGAGATCTTATCTAACCTTAGACATACCAAAAAACCAATGTTTGTCAAAGATTCATTTTATTTCACAGGTTACAGTATTTTGTAAAATCTCTGAGGACCGTATGCATACTTATTTTGCGGGATACTTAGGGGGCTACTTACGGTACACTTGATAATTTGCGTTGCAGAGTTCTCCCGCACAGAGTTGGCGTGGGAGTTGGCGTGGGTCAATGAAAACTTGACCCACCGTGACCCACGACCCACTGACCCACGACCCACCATGACCCACTCTGACCCACGACCCACCATGCCCCACCACCCACCGTGACCCACTCTGACCCACCACCCACCATGACCCACTGTGACCCACCACCCACGGTGACACACTCTGACCCACCACCCACGGTGACCCACTTTGACCCACCACCCATGGTGACCCACTCTGACCCACCACCCACGGTGACCCACTCTGACCCATCACCCACCATGAACTACTCTCATCCACTTTGACCTATTCTGACTCACCAAAATCCATCGTCATCAACTCTGAACACGATCCACGGCCTCTTCTGAACTGACTAAAGAGTTTACACTTGTAATAAAACAAGAGTGCGAAATTATCACTAATCGGAGTTTGAATTTCTAGTCAATCGCTCAAGCACAACTCTGTTACAATAACGGTGGATCTGACCTTTATGATATAAAATGGTAAAGTGTTTGTCAGTGAGGAAATTGAAGCAGTTCGAGGTGGGGGGAAATTAGTGTGTGCCTAAAATATACTTGCACTAAGAGGGTATTCTTGCAAGTGTTAATTTCTGAACGCATTCCCCAAGAAACTTCTATTCGCAGGAAAATATCCCTGTACAATATGGAAAAGGTTATGGTTTCTCAGTTCACAGTATTTTTCTCACAAAAAAAAAAAAAAAAAAAAACCTTGAAAAATCGGTTTTTCATAGTGTATAAAGGTGGTCTGGTACCCTATGTGAGAGCATTTCCATAAAGCATGCTCATAATTGTAATTTGTGTAATCACTAAAACACCACGTTAAATTTAAGTTACAAATATGCATAATTGCAATTATTATGAATATTTATTCAAAAGTAGTTTACCTAAAGCAAAGAAGAGAGTTACTAAAAATTTGCACTCTGTCGTGGAAATTGATAATACTTCTACCCGATTTCTGCAACTTCTCATCGACAATCTACTTGTTAGACTCAAGTCTGATAACGATTTTTCTTGGTCAGGTTTGAAATACTCAGCAAGAAGTATCATCTCTCCATCACCATACAACATCTTTTCCATATCGACCATGTCAGTTGGCAATGTCGACCCATGTAGAACAGAAACTTCATCTACCACACCTTTGATAGGGAATCTTGTGAATAAATTATCAATTAAAGCCTGATAAACTGATGATTTCTTATTTGTTTATAAATTTAATTTTTGTAGTTACACATGAAGGTTTGATACCATTACCAAGTTTCCTCTCCCGTCTAGAAAGCGAAACGGAACGAGGTTCCTGGAAAGTGTTCAGAGGTGAATGGGAATTTCCCTCCTTCCCCTTCAATTACCACACTGCTGTTTGCCATGTGCCAAATTACGATGAATTTCAATTAAATTATCATAATATAATTATTTCCTTGTTGAATTATCAATACTTTTCAGTGGAAAAAAGGATGAAATTTCAAAGTTCCAAATCAAAGTAAGTAGACCAACATAAAGGAAAAAAGTGTAAAATTTTCAATACAATTATGCGTACAATCCAAACTTAAAGGTTCCGTGTAATTAAGCCTACAGTACAAATTTTATGCCTATTTTTCTCACAACTTTATGGGTTGATTGCCCTGTGCTGTAAGCGCTCCATATAATAAACATAAGCTTCAGCAATTATTATAACAGAAAGCAATGGATATATGAAGCCAAGCACTGTATTTTTTGTTTCTGATTTTTTTTCTTAAATAACATCGATCTTTTTTGATCATTTTTACTAGAGGTGGGCACGAGTCGAGCTGAAACTCGACTCGAATTCGAGCCGTGTGAAAGGTTGTTTTCTCGAGTCGAGTTTCGAGCTGAGTTACTGTTTTGGAGATCGAGTTTAGCTCGTTTTAGCTCGATTTGAAATCATGGCCTGATTAAACTGTAAAGCGAAAGCCATGAGAAATGTAAGCCGTACTGTGGAATACTTTTAGTGTTGCTGATGAGAGGGGACACTGCTTGCATCTCATCTCGTCTCGATAACGAGAGCACAATAGATTTTTTTAAAAAAAATAAAAGGACAGCCTCAAATGTCGTGAGCACCAATATATGTATATACTGTAGTTTTTACCATCAAGGATGAGACCTGCACGGTCGTATTTCTGAACCTAAGTAGAAGCCCAACACGGGTAGTGATGTCAACGGGCTCGGCTCGGTTCAACTGAGCAAACAGTTCGAGCCGGCTTGGTTGGAATGAGCCATCGGCTCGGCTCAATTGAGCCGATGACCTGAGCCGACTCGTTCGGGATGAGCCACCGAATCGATTCGGTTCTGCCCTAGTGAGCCATCGGTTTTTGCCGTCTCGGTTAGGTGAGGTGTTGACTCGGTTCATTTCTCGGTTCGGCTTGATAGTAGATGAGCTGTGAGCCGAGCCACTCGATCCGTTGACAACCCTAAATACGGGCGGAGCACCGCGGTGATTAAGATAACTGCTAACTCCAGAACAGAAATAAAAACAGGGTTGCCGCGGTATTCTAAGATGGATATAGGCCTATACATGATGTGTCTCATGTAACCCCTCTTTAATCAAATTGATGTGGGCATCAATTTATCTCCTGGTATACACCTTTATGCTATAGCCGTGTTAAAGCAGCTCTCACGTTATGAATACTCGTAATTAATTAATTAATACATAAAATTTACCATATTTTTCAATATTTTATCATATATATCTCGAATAACCCCTCCAACCATAATTATCAACATTAAATCTCCTTGTCTTTATATATGTGACTGTGTATAGCTGTGTTGAAATGGCTCCCATTATGAATGATTAATAAAAGGGATAATTCAAAATTGATCACTTTTCTGAATATCTTGTCATAGGCTATGTGGAGAAATTACTAATTTTTCAGTATTAACATATTGGTTTATTAGTCTGTTTTTCTGTTAGTATTAATCATTATAAAGAATTCTAGTGACAAAAGAAATCATACTTAACTTTAAATTATCTTCATAATACTCTTTAGTAATATTCCTATATTGTCTTTATCTTTATAATTTTCCTATGGTATTTTTAAATTCCTCATATTTAGAATTTCTTGCGAGAAGAATAATCGTCATCTAGTTTCTACATATTATTATTATTATTATTATTATTATTATTATTATTATTATTATTATTATTATTATTATTATTATTATATTATTATTATTATTATTATTATTATTATTATTATTATTATTATTATTATTATTATTATTAACAATATTATAAAAAGCCTATTCCGGATAACAATGTTGTTATTTGTATAATATGGGCAGCTCGTGGAAACATAATTGTATGCCACATTTTCTGACTTTCGAGTAAGTATGAAAAGAAAGTTCATCATTCCTATGCAATTCGATACAATGCCAAATACCAAACAAGTTTCCCTTGTGGTTTAATACCAATCCGGTCCACCTAATAACTTAATTTTACCAGAAGTGACAATTATTATGATGTTCGCTAAATGCTCTCGTATCATGGTAAAAACGAAATGAATCTTTAAGTTTTATGTCCCACGGTTTTGCCGGTTAGGCTAAAGGAGACGGTGATGATGAGAGATGAGTGAAATGGTGGAATGAAGAAAGTGTGAGGAAACGGGAGAATCCCGAGGAAACCCACGAGCACGGTGTTTGTCCACCACAAAGTCCACACGGCGCGAGCTGTGATCGAACTAGGGACCCCAAGCACCGGAGGTGAACGCTCTACTACTGAGCTACCGCCCCCCCCCACACACACACATCATGGTAAATAAAGTGATGACTTCGCTTCTTCATATTTTGTATGGCCGGAAATTCTCTTTTATCTTATTCATTGGAGGCAAACGTTCTTACAGATTTAGACTGGACTGCAACTGAACACGTG
Organism: Thermobia domestica; assembly: GCF_964235325.1. Classification (NCBI taxonomy): domain Eukaryota; kingdom Metazoa; phylum Arthropoda; class Insecta; order Zygentoma; family Lepismatidae; genus Thermobia; species Thermobia domestica. The sequence continues at coordinate 108,802,753 of NC_137456.1, read as the reverse complement.
TGGTTTATTGTTCAACAGCCCTGCAACTCTGCAAGTAAACAAGTTACCACCAAACGGAATCTGTAATCAGAGGTCCCTCCTTACAGAGGTTCAGACTTTTCTTTACTGAATAGTTTTAAGCTCTTTCCTTTTTTATAGGAGGCAATTAAAATAGGAGAAGAACAATATTACTTTTCTGCGGCAGTGTGTCATTTATTTGAGCAAAGCTATGGTAGTCAAAATTTGCAGACACTCCTCAAATAACAGGAAGAATCGCACAGCTATTTACAAAGGCAATCGGAAAAACAAGTTCATTTCTCTGCTTTCACGAAAATATTTACATGTGTGACACTTTGCGTGCTGAAATTAATAATAATAATAATAATAATAATAATAATAATAATAATAATAATAATAATAATAATAATAATAATAATAATAATAATAATTAGTAGTAGTAGTAGTAGTAGTAGTAGTGTCAATAATAATAATTGTATTGTGTATGTATAATACTTGAAGAGAGTACTTGAACTACACACACGATTAGGCTCGATTTGGCTCAACTCGAAACTCGAACCAAATTCGAGTCGAGTTGGAGGAAATTTTTCGAGCCGAGTTCTCGAGTCGAGTTCAAACATGTCTCTTTCGAGTCGAGTCGAGTTTCAAAGAAAACTCGCTCGAACTCGCTCGTGCCCATCCCTAATTTTTACAAACCAACTCACTACCTATTTTCCATATATAGAAAAGTGCCCCTCCCCCACATAAAGGAGAATTTTAAAAATGCTAGGACACATTCTGTTTATTTTCAATAAAGAGTTAATACACTGAATTTCAGCTCCGTAAGTTTAACGGGTTGCGAGATACTCATTTTTTTTCCGCAAAAATTTGAATCCACACTACCTCCTTAGGATATTATGCATTATAATAAAAGCAATATAACATCCCAATTTGGATTAAGGCCGAACTATATACCAAAAGTAATTTCATTTGACTTGGCAATTTGACCGTGATGATCAGGCACACATAGTTACATGCATTTTTTTTATATATTACAGTGATTCAAAAATGTATTTTTTTTTCCAGTAGTTAGCTCTAAAAACTCACAGGTCTCGAAAGCCAAGTTGTAGTGTAAGTCCTATTGCTATTATTACAATTAAAAATATCAATATCCAAAAGTGCCTGAAGTTCTTTTTTCACTTGGTTAGATATACTCACCTCAGGTAGGTAGACAGAAACAAGTGGAAAAGGAAGGGAAATGAAGGTCTTTAAAGTAAAACAGAGACAAATTTACCAGTCTTCAGAAGATACTGTCTACAATGCAGTGAGCAGAGAGGGCCGGTAGACCATACTGAGTCGGTGGGTCGCAGTGAGTCACGGTGGGTGGTGGGTCGCAGTGGGTCATGGTGGGTGGTGGGTCACAGTGGGTCTTGGTGAGTGGTATGTCGCAGTGGGTCACGGTGGGTGGTGGGTCACAGTGGGTCATGGTGGGTGGTGGGTCGCAGTGGGTCACATGCTGCTGACCCACGACCCACTGACCCACTCAGAAAATTTGACCCACTTGGCCCACTGACCCACGGACCCACTGACCCACTCCAACTCTGCTCCCGCAGGGTCAAACAAGCCAGCATCCTCCCCGTAAGTAAACGGGATGGCTAGGGGTGCTTCAACGCACCCTTTGTTAGCCCGTAGCAGTTTCTGTTGTTTATAAAATGCGTATGCTCCAAGCTGAAAAAATATTTGAATATGTTATTGAGTTTACCGAATTCGTTGAGCTGATTAAGCGGTAATAAATGACATATTTTGATGAGAACCAATTTAAAAATATATACCAATTCCTGAAAGAAGATTGCAGGGTATTTTGCTTCCGCTAGTACAACTACAAATATTGAATACAAGATCACATACTGGACTAATAAATTCTACCTGAAATAAAATAAGCGAGTGATACTTGGTGTTATAATGTTGGTAGTAGAGTTTATATTAGATTGTAGATTAGCTTCAGAATTGATTTCAGCTCACCAGTGATGGTTTCAAGGACTATCCGAGGGGGATTTCTCCTCCATAACCAGGGTGCGAATTAACGGGGGGTTGGGGGTATTTTCCCCCTCAATCACATTTTCTAACCCCCCAAAACACAGCTGAAGTATCCCCATCGGGGATGCTCGCTTTCCCCCCCAAACTATGCTTAGTAAAACTCCAAATTTCACTGATTTTTTTGTCATTTCTTGTAAGTTTAATCTTCCATCTGTATTTCGAAATGATCGATGTAAACTATTCACATTTGGTCATTTCTACTTACCACCTAATTACCCACTATTTTCAACGTTGTTTAGTTGAACTATATTATTATGACTACGGTGATTACTTGCAACTGTACCTTCGCACCCTTCAGTTCGTCATCGTTCGTGAATTTGAATGTACTAATTGCGTATAACAAAGTCACATATGGATTTATAAATGTTGTTAGAGGTTGGCCAAGAAGAAGTAAACAAATAGCTTCTTTCACAATACTTGAAGTTCAGACATGTCATATTCATCCTCTACATTTGTATCGATTATCATCTTATTTTAATTTTCGTTATAACATGTTGTTTAATTTTCCAATGTATTTTTTGTTAGCATATGGTAGTCATTCCCTAGTAGTTTGTGTGTATGCAACTCAAAAGTTGCATTTAATTTGCAGTAATTATCATAATAATCACTGCCTTTTACAGTTTACGAAAATGAACATTTGGAACTGTACTCACAATTTGAGTTATACTGTAAGCATTCTCTCGTAACTATATGTTAACGCACACGCTGGGGATGCGCTCCTAGTGAACAGATATGTTAGTGAAGGTGATTTTTAGGTGAATAACCGCATAATTAAAGATTTGTTTCAGCATTTGTTAATACGATTGGTTCTTCCGTGTCATTGTCCGTGTCTGTATAAGCACTTCAACTGGAGCGAATTTTTTAAAGCTAACCCTTCCATCTTTCTTTTCGCTGTTCAGTTTGCTGTCCACGGTAATAATGTTGTCTGAAAAACATCAATGTAATGTTTTACTTTATTTGAATAACTTAGCACACACTGAATCAACTCATCTGTAACCTAACAGTAAAGTAATTGTAAGTGTTGACTTCCTGAGCTCCATCACGGAATCAATATTTGGAGAGAAAAAAAAAAGCGTGAAGAGCGTAGCTTTAGCGAGGAGTAGAAGCACAAGCTCGAAGTTTGAATTGAGAGATTTTAAATATTTGGCCTTCGATGTGACCTTGATGTCAGAAATCGGGACCAGAAACAATCCAATTCTCGTATGATAGGCTAATATCTAGATTTTTTTTTAAAGTATGCCCGATTTAACTGATAATTTTAGGGGTTTTCATAAGACTGGAGTAGATTTTCTTTTGCAAGCTGTATGTAATAACGCGAAGTGGAAGATTTCAATATGAGTGGAAAAATTAACATATGCTTGTGATCATGGCTATCGCTCGAGTCGAATTATTAAGTAAATAAACCTTCGAGAGCTTCAGGGACAAGAGTGAGTAAAACATTTAAACAAGTTCAGAAAGGTTAGGTGGGATGTGTGTATGTAACACAATATATACGTACATAGCTATTGTCGGTAGATTTATTAAGTTAATAAATCTCTTATTTATTACAGATGCCATATATATATATATATATATATATATATATATATATATATATATATATATACAGTGGCGGATCCAAGGGAGCTATAGGGGCTATAGACCCCCGCTTGACGCCCAGGTATACACTGGATAAAATGGGCTTCAATCGTGCTTTACACTGGATAAAACGGCAAAATATGATTTAGCCCCTCCCTTGATCATATCCTGGATCCGCCCCTGGATCCGCCCTCATTTTGAAATTTGCACCTTCAGACTGTAGGTCCTGTTGGCCTAATTTTATCCCCCAATATAGATTATCTAATTCGCACACTGCCCATAACCATGACATTCCCCTAGGGACCACATAACCTATCATGCTCAATGTGGATTCCCATTATTTTCGTTACTAATACATTTCATTCCCAGTATATTGCAATTCGCCACCACCAGAAAAAAAAAAAACTTCTGGAATCATCACTAATGTGGAAAATTGATTCAACTGTTATATATATTTCATCGCGAAAATATTATTCTAATGTCTTTTACATCATTTTCCCAGTCAGTGTTTGCCTACATTTCCCAGTTAGCATAGGTAAAGTTGATGAGCGCTATCATTCATTTTTTCCATTTATATCTAAGGTCTTCTGCATTCTTGGTTTCTTACCTGTCCACCAGCTTCGTACACATTTATAATATGTATGCAAACATATATGTTATAAATAAATAAGTGCGAAAACTCCGCACGAATCTCTGCTAAGTGCCCGACACAAGGTAAGTTTGGATTTATTCCGATTCCAATCTGGGACCAATTTAAGGGAGCACGTGTGATTTTGTCCGCGAAAGCGGGCACATTAGCTATGGTGGTGTGTGCATAAGGAAAGATAAGTGTGGCAAACATCAAAGCACTGTTTTGCGCTTTAACTGCTGAAAATACGCATCGGTTCACATGCACCTGTGATTATGGAAACAGTGTAAGAAGTATGGTTCATAATTATGCAATTATAATGCAAAATTAGATTCTAGTGACCATTTACTACAGATTGATGCATATTTTGTGTACTAATTTCAGCATTATTCGAGCAGACAGTTCTATCAAATTTTGACACATTTCTTACATTTTCAGGTTAGGTTAGAGCTTTGTATTTCTCTTAGCAGAGCATGCACTACATGAAGAGCTCCATTACTACTTGCAGATTGACTTTAGGAGGGCTCACTATAAATACAGTGTGGACATATGGCATAAAAACTATAGTACATAAGACACGAATAAATTTGTGTTATGTGACCAAAAGCACGAATGCTATTTAACTGAGTTAGTGTAGGAGCACATCAAGGGGGCCCGAGTGATAGCGAGCGGGTGCGTCCATAGAGAGAAGGCGCGTCTTCGATGGGGATATACGTATATACGAGGATAGTGGAAAAGCACACTTACACATACAATACTTTCATTATCACTTAAAATTCATTTCAATATACTGTGACTGATGGTAATTACTTATATTCACACTCTCATTCCTTCATGAAAAATGTAGGGCTTCACATCGTATTTTACCTAGAAATTATCTATTTCGTAGAACCATATGCTCGAATGAACCCCTAATTTGCTTACACGTATAACCACCATGGCAAATTTGCGTATTCCCTACGGACGCACCTCGACTATACCCATCCAATTTCAGCTTGGCACAAACTGTAATACATGCAAAAATTGCTTGTAATTAGTAGCTTGCAAAATTTGTTGCGTGGTTTTGAGACGTATGGCTTTCACTATAGGTACTAGCTAAGTATGTATATGTCTTATACAATTGTACGCAATTGGTTGATGGCACTCTAGAGATAAGAGGATAGTAAGTTTTACGCTATTTGCATGGAATTTTCTCCCCAAAAATACTTTATTCATATACATATCTTTTATGTCCTCCTTAGGCTAACCTTCATTGGAAAATTGTTCAGAAAATACATTCTCGAAATACTATGGGCTGATTTTGTCAAAAAAGGTACAGTGTATATGTAATTCATTTCTAGTGGAATCTCTATTGTAAAGCTACAGCATCACACGTTTTCTTGCTACATATCCTCCTTATTTCTTTTTGCGAGTTAACAAACTTTACCTGAAAATTAAAAAACGAACTGTATTGCTACTCTACACTGTTACTTTTCCTCCTTTGCAAGAACAAGGTTCAGAATATTTATTTCGTTTTTTTTATAGCATACATTGTATCTATGCAGTTGCTGCTTACGATGTTAATGCTTTATCATAGTACAATTGAGCTTTGAAAATTTATCTTCAACTTTTTTTTGATAAAATTTTAGCCTCGCTCGAGGTGTGGCTAGACCAATCAGCCCTCAGTGTTACCCCTAACTGATGAATCGCTTTGGAAGCTTTATGAATTGCACAGTTAAAGGGAAGGCTGAGGTATCCCACAGGTACAAGTCATCTAGAGGACCCCTACGAGGTCGACTATGCATACGGCCCTGAATGTTTTACATTGTTCGTTTCAACGTTATCTTCACTTTTGTCAGTGTTCAGATTTAATATATCTACTGAAACTTTATGAAAAAAATATTGTGTCGTCAGAGATGATTAGACTATCATAAAACCATCATATTTTACATTTTTTAAAAACAATTAGTATTGTAATGTGACATTAAAACGACAATCTAAGAAAGTAAAAACAAGATGTGCAGTGTGTGAAATTTAGTTTGTGAAAACTATTGCATGAATAGAAAACATGTTATATGTTTCAAATATGACAAATAGAAAAAAATTATATCTTTGACATCCCTTCCTGTACTCTAAGAAAGCGTACGAACTAAAACTAAACAAATGTGAATATGGAAAAATGTTCCTTATAATATTTCGATAAGATCTATCTCCACTCCCTCTATCTCTTGGTTAATACTTGAGTGACTATTGCATCTCATGTCTCCATGGACAACATTGAGCAAAGAGAATTTATTATTCATTGTTCATTATTCATTATGTAAGAACAAATTAAATTGAAAAGTTCTGCTATGGTAGAGTGGATTTGAACTGAAAAACGTGAGATTACTAGACCACAGCTTATACCAACTCAGCTATTCTCCACTTCCGCCGAAGTCTCTTAACTTGATAGTAGCCTTCATAAAATGAAGGTAAGAGAGAGAAAGAACTAAAAAAAATGTTTGGATGAAAAAAGCAAATAAGACACGTTTCGCTTTTCAAATAAGGTTAAAGTAGCTAACTCTCAGTCAGTACAACACTTCTGAAGAAATCTTGTAGGATACTAATACACGGTGTAACCGAGTTGTAGTCGTTTAAATCATACTTTGCTTAGTTACCGAGAAACTTGGCAAACTATTTTCACCAACTTACTTGGTTACTTCGGTCAAGAAGAATGAGGCATGAAGCTTTTAGTTTGTTTTAATTCTCGGTTAAAAGGAATTTTGTATTCACTCGGTTAAATTAGCAGAGTAACTTCTCCTAAGTAGTGCTATGATAAAATTTTCTGCATAGCACGTGTTATATTGAATCACTATAACAGTTATTATATTGGGAACGTATTTTGTTGTCATAATTATATATACAGGAGCGTTGTTAGCGGGGTATACTTCTGTTCAGAAAAAATAGAAACTTTTTTCAGAGACTAAGATCCAAAAGTGAACCTTGTGTCCAACATCATTTCCAAAGATCTGTACACAGGGAATTATATTTTTCCTTCTTTCTTTATATAGACACTAGCTGCAGGAAGGACTTGTGACGACGGTAGCCTAGTGGTGAGGCATTCAGTCTTCATAAAGAACTTCTGAAACTTGAAAATCCATATTTCAAAACGTAGTTTGAGACTTTTTAAATTTACTTTTCAAACATGATGTGATGAAATAATTAAAAGTGTAATACTTGTTACACATGTAACTTTCAAATTTTATGCTTTTGTGTTAAAATTAATGTTTATTGCCTATACTGCATTTTTTTTAGTTCGGAAACAAATACTTATAAGATTTCCCTGTTGAATCTCTAGAACTATCAACGACACTTGGATGGGTGTGAAATTAGACCGAAATAAATGTTAATAAGCACGTAATTAGAAATTCTTACGCGAGAAGAATTTTATATCTGATAAAATATATTCCTACTGCAAAAATATTTCAGCACTGACATATTAACAAATTATATATTAGATAAAGTGCACTCACTGCAATGAAGGTAACTTTATTTTCTTTACTTTAACAAATATATATATATATATATATATATATATATATATATATATATATATATATATATATATATATATATATATATATATATATATATATCCAACACTTACTGTAAAACGAAAAGTTGTGGTCTCATCTTTCTGAAGAAATTCAATATACTTTTTATATTTCCGTAAATAATCATCCGATATGAAGTTTTAACATATTTGGTAATTTACTAATTAAAAGGGACACGAACTTTCTACAAGTAAGAAACAAGATATCTCTGCTGTGGCGTTACATGTGAATGAAAAGTTTGAAACAACCATTAAGAATACAGACGGATCATCCGACATTCATTCAGTAATTATCAGCTATAGTCTTTTTGAAAAGAACGCCTGCAAGGAAAAAGAATCCTAGGTCTTTCTCTTTACGATAAAATACTCAACTTTCACTCACTCTTTCTTGAAGTGAGGTATATATATATATATATATATATATATATATATATATATATATATATATATATATATATATATATATATATATATATATAAGCAACCTTACAAACTCGAAATTTTACTTGTCTGAAATGGTTAAGTCTTAAGAAACGAAACAATAAACTTACTTGTAAGTTGTAAATATTACATATGATATACGAGCGAGGCAGTTCCGTTTTGAAGTATCTTGTTTCGAGGCAGGGCGATAGCAAACAAAGGAAACGCGCCCCACACGAAACGTGTTTTTCTTTCTTGCAATTGTAAATGCAATTATCATCGTTAGTGATATAAAACATAACTATACACACAAACATTTACCACGACACATTTAATCAATGCTACCTCTGAAACAATGACTATAAGAACGAACTCTGAGTCTTTCATCCTGGGCCATAATTTAATGCTGAACAGTCTTACTCCATTACTGTAGCTTCACGCAGTACTTGGGTGAAAGTACTGTGCTTTTACACAGTCGTGGTAACTATTTGTGTGAATATTTACGTTTTATGTCATTAAAAATTATAATTGCATTACAATTGCAAAAGAACACTTTTCGAATGGGGCGCGTTTCTCCTATTTGTTCTAACCCTGTCCTGAAACAAGCTACTTCAAAACGAAACTGCATCTCTCGTGCATAATTCAATATTTACAACTTACAAAAGAGTTAAGTTCCATTTATAACACTTAACCATTCCAGACAAGTAAAATTTCGAGTTTATAAGGTTGCATACTAGAATATTTAATAACATATATGCCCCACTTAATTTTCTTGAGTTATTCAATTTCTTCTACCTTTCTTCAAGAAAGAATGAATGAAAGTTGAGAATTTTATCATTAAAGACCTTGCATTCTTTTTCCTAGCACATGCTCTTTTCGAAAAGACTGTAACTGATAATTACTGAGTGAATGTCGGATGATCCGTTTATAATCTTGATGATGATCTCAAACTTTCATTCACTACGGCAGAGGTCTTTTATTTCTTACTTGTGAAAAGTTATTGTTTTTTTTTCATTAGCAAATTACCAAATATTTTAAAAATCATATCAACGATTATTTACGAAAAAGGGAAAAGTATATGGATTTTTTGTTAAGATGAGAGGACACTTTTCGTTTACAGTAAGTGATATATATATATATATATATATATATATATATATATATATATATATATATATATATATATATATATATATATATACGTCATAGTAAAGAAAATAAAGTCATCTTTATTGCAGTGAGTGCACTTTATCTAATATATAATTTGTTTAATTTGTCAGTGTTGTATAAATATCGGTTGTCAAATATTTTTGCAGTAGAAATATGTTTTATCAGATATAATTCTTTTACGTATAAATTTCTAATTACAAGTTTATTTCCATTTATTTCAGTCTAATTTCATTCCCATCCAAGTGTCGTTGATAGTTTTAGAGATTTTAAACAGAGAAGTGTTACAGGTATTTGTTTCGGAACTAACAGAAAAATTTAGTATTGGCAATAAACACTAATTTTAACACCAAAGCATCAAATTTGAAATTTACGTTTGTAAGAGATATTACACTTTTAATTACTTCATCACATCTTCATGTTTGAAAAGTAAATCAAAAACGTCTCAAACTACGTTTCGAAATATGGATCTTCAAGTTTTAGAAGTTCTTCGTGAAGATTGAATGCCTCACCATTCGCCTACCGTCGCACATAAGGCCGAAAAACCAAATTACGGCTCCAAAAATAGAAGAAAATATTGTGGTGAAACTAATTAAAAATTCCTTCAAAACAGTCCTTATGTACCAGTCCATGATGTACCGTGAGAATTTGTTTTGTGAAAGCAACACAGTAGCTAGCGTATGCGCGTAAAGTTGAAGTTTATTTCAAACGGCCAACAGCAGTTAGTTGTGCCTGAGTTACTTACGGAGAAATAGCTCGTACTGTGAAGAACATGAAAGCTAAGAGAACTCTTTATAGTGTTATTTAAAGAGCATTTTTAGAATAAGTCTTCATTAAAATGTAATGAACAATTACTACAATATACATTACCACCATACAAGTGTGGAGACAGTAAACTTGCTGTACAAAGTGGAAATAAACTGTAGTGAAAGTATTAGTGTCAAAGCTTTTGGCAAAATGGCGGGCATGTACTTATATGTACGAGTGGTTTAGAAGTAAGTGTATGGGGTGGCTTGATCAAGACGTAACACTTCCGGTGTTACAATCATCACAGCGTCCCTCAACAACATCACGGCTTTCGGAGCAAATGAGAAGAGGAAGACCAAGAAAAGTGTTCGAAGAGAGTTCGCAACGAAGTAACAAAGATATGTGAAGGAAATTTTAAAGAATACCAGTTCCGAAAAACTGTGCTTGGCTGCAGAATCAAGTTTGCTGAAATCCGGCAAGAGTAGTGCAACCGTAGTTGTGAAATTAACGATCCAGTCTTCGCCTAAGAGACTGAACAATATGACAGCGATTCGTGACACATAATCTGCTACTAGACGACCGTACAGCCTTGACGAAGCTTTAAGAATTCTAGTGGATCTTAGCTTGACAAACAAAGATTATAAAAGGATGACACTTGGAGCAAAAGAAAGAGAGCAGATATTTATTCCTCATTATCATGTGCTAGCAGAGACAGAAGAAGTGCTATTCTGCAAATACTACGATAACTGAAAACGAGGTTGTGGTGCCACTGCAAGCTCTGGTCAACCATACTACACAGCGTTTAGTACAAGTACACAGTGATGTAATACCTGCAGAACATTTTGGAGGACTGTTATGCTTTCATTTATTATAAGTGGGGCATAGATGGTAGCGATGGCTACAGCATATATAAACAAATTTTCGCGAATAATTCCCAATACGTTGTCGCTATGTTCGTAATGATCACACATTATATACATGTTATTCATATACAATGTGCACACTCTGGCGACACTGAATTTGACCTATTGATGTTGGCACCGTAAACCGATAGGCCGTTAGTTATCGTCATAAATATAAAATTTCACGGTAGGAATAAAAGAACAGACTATTCTTAAATTATGACGATCAACACCCCGCTAGCCGTAGGATAAGTTGCCCCAAAACACTGATTTTGTTGTCAGACAAATATGCAGTATAGTAATCTTTCACCACACAATTACCTAGGAACACACAATTAGTTTGAAGTATGATTCTTTTATTTTCACTTTTCTGAGCGTAGTATACACTTCTAGATATGTTAAGGCTATTAACACTGCACATTGATACTTCTTGCATTCATTTTACAGACCATCTTACCTTTCTCTCTCTTTATTCTCCTTTATTAATGCAACTATCATACGAAACTTACATTTTTACGTGAATCACACATTTAAAAGGAGTTTGGATCATTTACAACACTAAATAAGAGTGTAATTTGCCACTTGTCGTATTGAAAAGAACAGTCACTCCCTTCCGTTCTTCTCTCGCTCTACCCGCCAACGCTATTCTTCCTTTTCTTTTTCTTCCTATACCTATTAATGCAACAAATTCAGATTAGCTATCTAGTGTTGCCAAGAGAAGTGTTTTTATCAAAAAGTCACAAAATGATTATTTTATATATGTGTCTTTGATTAAACATATAGTTATGAGTTGTCGGATGGCGACAAATGGCGTCCGAACCAGGAATGACTAAGAATCATTAGTCAAGGACCCTCTAAAACGTAGTATTTATAGGATTTCAATATAAAAGTTTTACACAACACATTATACTAAATACTATTTACAAGGTTTTCACAAGACACACAATACTATTAACTTTGTGCACTTAATTGTCCCATCTGCTGATGGTTTGTCTCTGCTTTTTCTAGCCACTTTTGTTTAACTTCCGCTGTTGGTTCCCATAGTCGACAGTTGTCCATTGATTCTAGGGGTAATGTTTTCCCATCCTCGGGATCCTCTAACAATAATACCTTTTCGTTTATCACCTCTCTGCATACATATGGGCCTCTATATATATCAAAAAATTTCCGTATCTTCGGATCAGGCAAACTGCTTAACAGGTGTTGCTTCACGAAGACTAGGTCGTTCCGTTGTATTTTCTTCCTAGTTTCCTGCGATTGGTTGTGTCGGTCGTTTTCACGGTTGAGCTTGTTCCTTTTCCTTTGACTAGCTATAACGAGTTTGTTATTCCACAAATTGATCCATTCTTCTATGCAGTCAGAATCTTCCGTAGTTTTAAAGTGTCTTCGAGCCGTAGCGACGTCGTCAACATTTAGCATGAGTGCTGCAGGTGACGTACCCATGGGATTGGAGACACTATGGTTCATCAACCAAACACATTGCTGTAAATGTTTATACCATCGTTGATGGTTGTCACTACAAAGAGTCCTTATCAGCCTTACCAGATCTAAGTGTTGTCGTTCTCCGTAATTGCTGCACGGATGGTACCTTGTGGTATAATGGATCTTGATATTAAGGTCTTTCATTTTGTCCACAAATCTTTGGCTCTTGAAAACTGAGGCATTGTCACACACTATACTTTCAGGTTTGTCTAGATGCTTCATGCGCTCTTCTAGACTTCGTAACACTGCTGTAGTATTGGCTTTACGATGTGGGTACGTGACTAGATAGCCGGTGAATGCTTCCGTAACCGTCAAGACGTATTTGTAACCGTTATACGAGGTTGGCCATGGTCCTACAAAGTCTAGACAAAGTAGTTGTCTAATACGCTGAGGATATCCACATTTAATAATCTTTGCTAAGGGATGATACTCCGGCTTCACCTCTACACACCTTCGGCAATTACGTATGTGTAGCTGTACGTCTCTTTTTAGATGTTTCCAATAGAACATTTGCATAATTTTTGCTGCAGTTCTTTCCGTACCCCAATGTCCTGCATCTTCATGATAAGTTTTTAAGATCTTTGGCACTAGACTGTTGGGTACGAGAATTTTCCATTTCTGAGGGAAATGAAAATCGCGGTCGTATACTATTTCTTCATCGACTCTGTAGTGCTCCTTGATGTGACCATTGCCTAATCTATGTATGGAGTCATTTTGGATTCGCTCTTTTAACCACCTAATCTTTTCATCGTTGTCCTGAGCAATTTTGACCTCCTCTTGACTTATCTGTTCCGCTTCGTTATGGAATGCCCCAATGGTGTGTACCTGGTACTGCACTTCACCTTCATTTGGACTCACTCTTGATAAGGCATCCAGTCCGATATTTTGCTTGCCTGGGATGTGCACGACTTCATACTGGAACTGCTGTAGTTCCACTGACCAACGTAAGAGTCTCGAGTTCCATCGTTTAGCAGCTTTTAGAAACCCTAAAGCCTGGTTATCACATAGTATTTTAAACCTACGTCCAGTTAGTATTTTAACCCACTTCCTTACTCCAAACAGTATGGCTAGACACTCGATCTCAGATGAACTATAGGTCTTCTCCGCAGGTTTCAGTGTTCGACTGGTATATTGGATTACCACAGTTCTTCCATTTTGTTCTTGTTCTAAGGACGCTGCGATCGAAATGTGAGAAGCATCCGTTTGTAGTATAAATTCTTTATTGAGGTCAGGCATTGCGAGTTTCACTTCATTACAGATTTCATGCTTCAAACTTTGGAAAGCATTCTCACAGACTTCAGTCCATATCCACTTCTTTCCTTTTTTTAGGAGTGCATACAATGGTGCAGCTATTTCAGCTAAATTCTTTATGAATTTATGCTGGTACTGTATGAATCCCAAAAACCTCTGTACCGACTTGATGTTAGTTGGTCTGGGGTATTTCATGATTGGCTCGATTGCGTCTGCATCTTTCTCTACTCCTTCTGCCGTAATAGTATATCCCAGGAATTTCCTTTTTCGGCTGCAGAAGTTTGATTTTTTTAGGCTGATATTTAGATTGGCTTCTCTAAGAGACGTGAAGATTTCTCGCAATCCTAGGAGGTGCTCTTCAAACGTATCGTGTCCTAGATAAATATCGTCCACATATTTGATTAAGTGTTCACCCAATTTGTTGAAAGGTATTACCCTCTGTAAAGCACTTGCTAAGGCTGCTGACCCATTAATATATCCATATGGCACGACTGTGAATTGCCATTGTTGGCCTTCAAATGAAAAAGAAGTATATGGTCTGGATTCGACATCCAAAGGAATACCATGGTAACTTTGCACTAAATCCATTTGGGACTGATATTTCCTATAACATAACTTACTAAAGATATCTTGTATGGGTTCTTCCTTATTTTATCTAAGATACACATGCCGATTCGTTTCTCGCATATCTAAGCACATTCGGACTCTATCCGTACCTTTCTTTGGGACTGCTAAAATTGGATTGGAATGGATCGAATTGCTAGGCTCGATGATTCCTGCAGAATAAAGCTTTTGTATCTCTTCTCGAAGTTGTGGTCGAGGAATAGGGTACTGGCGCCGGATGATGGGTTGGTCAGTGGTCACTTCCATTTTGTAAGTGAATTTGTTGCATCTCCCTGGATGTTCCTTAAGTACATCTCGGAATTCCTGCAACAACTGACTCAGTTTCTTTTTCTCTTCCATCGTTAACGCGTCGGCCTTGTCTACTGCTTGCTGTATTTCATCTGCGGATGGACCTCCACACTGGATTGGTAAATAATTATCCGCCTTCAATAACTGTATCCGGTACATTCTTCCTGCATCCTCTTCTTCATCTTCGTCAGGTACCGCAGGTAACATCTTTAAGACTGCTCTTTCTTCGTTTGACATTATATGGACCGATTTGGTTGTGAAGTCTATTATCGTACCCATCTGCTGGAGGGCATCCAAACCCAGGATTACATCGACACTGAGTTGGTTTACCACGAACACTCGAACATTCACTGGCTTCTCAGCTATCATAACTAGAATTTCGATCTGACCTTTTACCCTGTTGGTACGGCCAGAGAAGTCTACAAGTGTGACTTCAGTAGCTGGAAGAAGCCGAGGATGTGAGACATCATGGCTAACTCTCTTCCACGCAGCATTTGACATTAATGACACTTCACTTCCCGTGTCCAACAAACTTAGCAATTTCACATTGTTTACCCTGATGTGTACCTTGCAGGTCGAATGAATTAACCGATCATCAATTGACACTCCTTCACTGAGATCATCTTCAACATCACTCCTATCCTCTACATCGTCGTACATGTGTACGCCACATACAAGAAACTTATTATAGCTGGTCCTTGTTTTTCCTATGTGCACGCGATTCGGACCTTTATCGTTGCACATATTTAGTTCTCCGTGTGCTGAAAGGGTCGTTCCCATCCTTGATTCGGATTATTTAACGATTCTTTTGAGGAATACTTTCTGCCTTCCTTCTGGCCTTCTACTGTTCTCTTTTCTTCAGTTTCATCGCCTTCGGATCCATCACTCCTGAACTTCTTTCGTTGAGGTTTGTTACTTTTTCTTCTTCTTCTGAATCGCTCTCGCGAAGCTGTGTCATTATCACTCTTTGATGACTTGTTTCCTTTCATGACTTGGTTAACAAACGATTTCTGATTATTCTTGTCCGCCGCATTGCTTCTCTCTTGCTTATGCTTCATATCCATGGTTCGTAACGATTCGATCCTTTCGATCGTAGCGATGAACTCAGGGAAAGTATAAACTGGTCTCACTACTAATGCTTCCTTATACTTCCATGGGAGCAATGCTACAATATCTGACACTATTTGTGCTTCTGGTACGGTTGGACACAACTCCCTAATTTGATGAAATTTTTCTATTGCGAACTGCTTCACTGTTGCACGGGCTTTGTGATTAAAATATTGAGTGCGGCACGTAGTAAGTCGGCTCGCTACCACTTGCGGTGATTGGAACGTATTTATCATAGCTCGTGAGAACTCTTCGTATGACGCAAATGGCTCTGGCTGTAGCTTAAACCAGCTTTTCGTAGGATCGTCTAGTAGTAGGGGGATAATCCTTAGCAGCTGTTGTCGGGATAAATTCACCACATCAGCTTCCTCTTCAATTCTACTAAGGAATGATGATACTAATGCTCCGTAGGGCTGACCACCGAACTTCGAAAACTGCCTTATTGCTGATAGTTTAATAGGTAGTGGTTCTTTACGTTTCACTTCGTATAAATCCTCAGCACTTCTTTTCGTGTTGCGTCTCATACCGTACGCATCACTCTCTTCACTTGATGAAATGGAGACCTGTTTCCTCAGTTCCTTTGCATTTCCCGAATCTCCTTCACTTCTGTTCCAGACTACTTCATTTTCTTCGGTAATTCTCCTGGGTCGTTTCTTCTTCTTCCTCGTTAGTCCACTGGAATATTCTCCCTTTCTGTCGTCTATTTCCTTGACAAAAGAAGTTTCATTTCGCTTAGTTCTCGTTCCACACGTTAGATCTAAAGGCTGTTCATCACTTGCTTCGCTACTTACAGGACTGGTGTGCCCTCGTGCTCTCCGTTCTTGCGTTGGCAAATAGTAGCCGTGACTGTGAGCGTCCGGCACCTCATTCCGCTCTTCTGCGTCTTTCACCACTTCTTCCAAATCTTGTATACGTTCTTCATGTTCTCGCTGGCGTTGTTGAATCTCCTGTATTAGGCCTTCCTCCTTTTGATGTACTCTTACAGCGGTAACTTCGTCTCGAATTTCCTTATTTTTCTTCTGTAAATCATTTTTCACTACTGCAACTTCAGTATTCACTTGCTCTTGAAAAAGGTTAACTTGTTCCGTTACGCGTGTAACGCGTTCATTGACTTGTTCAAACCCAAGCGTGACACGTTCATTTACTTCATTTATACGATTGTTCATTTGTTCTGTTGCTTGCGCAACGCGTTCATTTACTTGCTCAAACCCGTGCATGACGCGTTCATTCACTTCCTTTATCACTTCCTTTATACGTTCATTCATTTGCTCTGTTCCTTGCGTGACGTGTTCATTCACCTCTTTCAGTCCACCCTGTAGCGTGTGCACTTGAACTGCTAGGTCTTTAAACAATTCTCGTATTATGTCCACATGTGAAGTGGCCTCTTCTTGGGATTGCTGTTCTTGATCCATGTTGTTATTATATACCCTACCGCTCCTTAACTGAATGATGGCGATACAGTATAAAATAGCCTTTCAATAATAATCCTTTCTTCGGTTAGGAACACTAATTAATATCAATCACACGCTGGCAACTGACATGCAGTCACTGGCAGCCTTAAACACTTGTTTTCCTTGTTGACTCAAATATTGGAATTATACCCGCTGGCAACCCCCACACTCTTGTTGACATTAACACTCAGTACTTGTTGCTAACGTAAGCTATGTAATGACTAGCAACCCTACTGTTCTTGTTGACGAATGCGCTGCAATGTTGAACTGTAATCACTGGCAACTCCAGCACTCTTATTGACACTACTGCATATACATTTCTAACAACGCGGATATCATGTGCACTGGCAACCCTGAGTCTCATAATCTTTTGTCGCTATGTTCGTAATGATCACACATTATATACATGTTATTCATATACAATGTGCACACTCTGGCGACACTGAATTTGACCTATTGATGTTGGCACCGTAAACCGATAGGCCGTTAGTTATCGTCATAAATATAAAATTTCACGGTAGGAATAAAAAAACAGACTATTCTTAAATTATGACGATCAACACCCCGCTAGCCGTAGGATAAGTTGCCCCAAAACACTGATTTTGTTGTCAGACAAATATGCAGTATAGTAATCTTTCACCACACAATTACCTAGGAACACACAATTAGTTTGAAGTATGATTCTTTTATTTTCACTTTTCTGAGCGTAGTATACACTTCTGGATATGTTAAGGCTATTAACACTGCACATTGATACTTCTTGCATTCATTTTACAGACCATCTTACCTTTCTCTCTCTTTATTCTCCTTTATTAATGCAACTATCATACGAAACTTACATTTTTACGTGAATCACACATTTAAAAGGAGTTTGGATCATTTACAACACTAAATAAGAGTGTAATTTGCCACTTGTCGTATTGAAAAGAACAGTCACTCCCTTCCGTTCTTCTCTCGCTCAACCCGCCAACGCTATTCTTCCTTTTCTTTTTCTTCCTATACCTATTAATGCAACAAATTCAGATTAGCTATCTAGTGTTGCCAAGAGAAGTGTTTTTATCAAAAAGTCACAAAATGATTATTTTATATATATGTCTTTGATTAAACATATAGTTATGAGTTGTCGGATGGCGACAACGTGAATTCCAACATACTTTTATGTACCATGGTGCCATTGCACGTGTGTGAGTCTAATTATAAGAGCACAATAATATTCTTTAAGAACATGACTCCATCATCAAGGTAGTGTCAACCAATTGCCTTTAAGATAAAAAAGGAAACGGCTCATCATGTGAAATCAGAGTATGACGAAGTACAAACACAAATATTGCAATTACAGTCAACAATAATCGTTCTAGGCAATAAGACAATAACATTTAATCATATTTCGTATATAGGCATAAAGGCATAGTCGTCTCATGAGAGTTTCTTAACAGGATATCCAATAAAGTCAACTTTTTTTTTGGCACTTTGGCCAAATGTGCGTCGTCACAAAGTTGTTCGTGCAGCTAGTGTCTATATAAAGAAAGAAGGGAAAATATAATTTCCTCTGCACAGATCTAAAGAAATAGTGATGGACACAAGGTTCACTTTTAGAACTTAATCACTGAAAAAGTTCCTAGGTTTTTCAGAACAGAAGTGTACCCGCTAACGACGCTCCTGTATATATAATGTATGACGAAAAATAAGTTCCAATATAATAAATTAGTATAGTGATTCAATATAACACGATCTAAGCAGAAAATTTTATCATAGCACTACTTGGGAGAAGTTACTTTGCAAATTTAAACGAGTGAATACAAAACTCCTTTTAACCAGGAATTAAAACAAACTAAAAACTTAATGCTTCATTCTTCTTGACCAAAGTAACCGAGTAAGTTAATGAAAATCACAGTCAAAAAAACAAAACACGTCTTGAAGCGATTCAATCTCGTTTTGTGAGGTACTTAACTTATAAAGAAACCGGACTATATCCTAAATTCGAAAAATATACCGACCTCCTTCGTAAGCACGATATCTCATCTCTCGAAGACAGGCGTAGCGCCCAACTTTTGATTTTCTTAATGAAATTATTGCAAAATAATATAGACCCTTAGTATTTACTATCCCAGTTAGAATTACATGTTCCATGTAAACGCACGCGTCCTAGAAATATTACTTTTCATTTACCTACTGCTAGAACAAATACGCTATACATGTAACCTATTAGGAGAATGTGTTATATTTTTAATTCCTATGCTGAAAGTAACCCTGAACTGTATATATTTACCATAAATGACCGTTCTCTAAGAACTATTGTGCAATCCTATTGAAGATTCATTAATTAAAATGGCCATATCTATAAATGTGTATTTGTAATTATGTATGTGAATTCATGCATGCTGTACCTATATACAAACTGACTAGGTCACTATCATTAGGTAATATACCTGTTGTGATCTATATGTAACCATAAATAAATAAATAAATAAATAAATAAATATTCACATTTCGAAAAAAAATGGTTTGCCAATTTTCTCAGTAACTAGGCAAATTATGATTTAAACGACTACTGCTTGGTTATTAGTATCCTACAAGATTTCTTCAAAAGTGTTGTACTAACCGAGACTTGGTTACTTTAACCTTCATTTGGAAAGTGATAGTTCCTTATTTGTTTATTCATTAAATTGTTTTGTTCTTTCTTTCTCTCTTTGTCTCTCTCTCATCTCTCTCACACACTCCCTCTCCCTCTCTTGTTTATTTTATGAATAGTATTTTAGCAAGTTAGGGGACTTCATCGGTAGTGGAATAATAGTTCAGGTGTTATAGGCGATGTTCTGGTAATCCCATGGTCTTCAGTTCAAATCCACTCTAGCGCAACAGGGTTAACTGTATGCTATTCTGTGCGTTTAAGCTTTTATTTAACGGGCAAGGGCTTTGGGGGAACTATTAAATTTCATTTGTTCTTATGTAGTGAATGCTAAATTCTCTTTGCTGTAATAATTCTTCATTTAGAGATGAGATGCAATAATCACTCAAGTATTAACCAAGAGAAAGAGGGAGAGAGAGAGAAAGTAGAGATAGATCTTATTGAAATATTATAAAGAACATTTTTCCATATTCATACTTATAGTTCAAATTTGTTTCTTCTTCTTTATGAAATTACAATTTTCGTTCACTTAGAGTACAGGAAGGGATGTCAAAGATATATATTTTCACTATTTGTCATATTTGAAACATATAACATGTTTTCTATTCATGCAATAGTTTTCACAAACTAAATTTCACACACTGCACATCTTGTTTTTACTTTCTTAGAATGCCCGTTTTTCGATTGCAATTTCCCAACACACTGGAAAATAATAATTTAACACCGGAAATTATTCTTGTTAGCTTAATGTGTTATGTCAAATAATAATAATAATTCTTTTTTTAAAATGTAAACTATGTTTGTTTCACGAGAGTCAAATCAGCCTTCACGACGTGATATTTTTTCATAAAGTTTCAGTAGATATATCAAAACTGAAAACTAACAAAAGTGGAGGTAACGTTGAAATGAAACGAATAATAAAACATTCGGAGATATTACAAAATGCTGTAACCTCTGAAATAAAGTGAATCTTTGGCCAACATTGTTTTTTCTTGTATGTATAAGGTTAAATAAGATCTCTTTGTGACTTTTCGTGATATCAATTGCTCTGTATATACTAAACGGTGTTTTCTATTCGATTTTTTATTAATTGCAGAGGCATGGATATTTTTCTATTTTTTGCCGTTTGCTGCAGTGACATCTTTCGAGGAAAATAGTGCATTTGTATAATGCCTTACTTAGTTCTCAGCCAACCAACCTCAACGGTATTGTTGGTTATCTAACGTTGCAGGATGTGTGAATACACTTTTTCCCGTGGTAATACAAAACGAACTACCGTAATGCGCTCAAGAGTGACTCCCATTTTGGATCGATCTCGGGTTCACATATATAATCGGCGTGAGCACTAGTCTGTAGGTAAAAGACAAAGGCTATATGTGAAAATGAATTGGAAATGGCCATTATAATATTAATATGACATTTAAATTTAAATCAATAAATGTAAAAATATATGATATTTTTGCGTCTGTATTTTCTAAATATTGAAGTAATGCTCGGAAGCTCGGAGGGTTCATGAGTGCGCACGTACTTTCCTTACTGAAACCTGTGCTTTACAGGATGCCATTCACACTGAGAAGAATCCCTTCTCATGACAGCAGTATATTGTACAAAAATATATGGTAAACGGTATCCCCTTGCTTACTACAGAAATCAGTGCGGAGGATACGCTATCCGTATATCCATGCAGCAGGATGTCTGACGTCCAACAGTCTTCCGTATATCACATGCATATACTTATGTTATCTTCCTCAGCTATATGTTATATACGTCCATTTGTATGTGAGATCCTGACCGCCTAGATTGTTTCATACGGGAAGTACGTATAGATGGAACAGTTATACGGAAAGTATTATAAAACATCGTTTTGAGTTATAAGTCTGCTGTACGTTAAGTCCAAAAACTACGGAAATTACTCATGTAAGCTACCTCTTTAAGCACGCCACCTACATTTTCTTTTCTCAGTGGAATGTTGTAATGTTATATTTTAATTATGGCGTGTCTTATTCTTAACGCAGTGGAGGGTTCAAGAAGCGCCCTAGCCTGGAACTTTTCCTGGAGGGGTACTTGCATTAGTATTTGGCCTCCCCTAGAAAAATATAACATATGAAATATGCCCCTACAATTTTAAATCTTAATAAACATTTGTAGCACTCCCGTCCTTCTCCAAGAAATCACGTACACCAGATTTCCTTCAGATCTTTGACGGCAGCATCGCAACAGAAAATTGTAAAAGCATTGCATTATTTCTAGGTCGCCACCGCGTGTAGAAAACCGCGGAAAATAACGCTGATTCCGGTTCGGTGGAAAGTAAGTGTGGTACCGATTAAGTTCCAAAATCACACTACACGGGACAGATTTAACACCGTGTCTTCAAATACGTGAATGAGCGAATGGATGAATTATTTGTACTCCAAATGCAGAGAAACAATTATGACACTTAAATTATTTCAGATAATAAATACATAAAAAGTAATTATAACGGATAATATCTTTATGGAAGTTCATCTTCAAAGCTAACGCTGAAGTACAATGTTTATTACATAATTAATAACAATAGCAATGTATCATTAAATATTGAAACATAATAGGAAATCAACATTTTCAGAAAAGCGACATTACAATTGAACTTCACAGAAGGAATACAGAGATAAAAGGTAGGCATCCGACTGTCTTCTTTTACAACTCCATATATCGGCAGCCTTCATTGTACAGTTTAAATTTAATCATTGTAGTGCATTTCCGAAATGCAGCAAAATTAGGTTAAGTTCAGAAGTTTTGTAGTAAGCTTTCAAGAGTTTAAATTAGGTTAAGTTGATATAATGTTATTCAGTTTATGCATGTATTTTCTAATTTAGATTAAATTTTGAATAGTTACTCGTATCCTGTGCAAATAAAGACCTAATAATGTTGAGACAAAGATAAAGCTGTTGGTTCGTTAGATTACCGAAGATGTGGCATAAAATGCAACTACTTTCAGATAGCAACATGTCATCATGTATCATTTACTTCAGAAGCCTTGTACAACCCAATCCTTCTTCATACAGCTAGGTCTGGCGTCTTCATAACAGGCGAATGTGCAATCTAAGTAAAATTCCTATCTTTATATAAAATAATTATTTAAATTATTTGCCATATGCATTAATTTAAAATATGTATACACCATACATATTCCATTAACTGTATAACTATTAATACAGTATTTAACTTCATTTAACAATTGTACACACTCCTTTCCTGTTATTACCCACATATTCTACGGTAACTGTAATGAAAAGGCTTAGAGTACAGACTTACAAAATAATTATTTAGAACAGGATCTTCATTAACACAATATTATCGTGAATATTGCTATGCCACAGTAGGTAATTAACGTGTCTTTTTATTAATTTTGTTATATCCTTTCGATCTTCATCGTCATCGTCATGTATTACAAGCAGAATACAAATAACCTCATCAATTTGTGTAAAATTCCATCATGAAAACAAGAAACTGGTAATTTTGGATTATTGAAAACATTTCGAGTTAGTAGTTGCGCATTCTAGATTTCATTAATGGTATGGCTATGCAGTAGCATAGGAAAAGGGGAAGCAAAGCTTCCCTAAGATTAGCTTAATTCAACATTTTATCCAGCTTCGTAACCCACAAATAAATATTTTCAGACATTATATAAATTAAACTTATTATTACCTTGAAAAAGGCCACTAATTATTATTTTCTTCCGAGATAACTTTACCGAGTCATGAGCACAATTAAAACGTATTCAAGCATTAAGTTATTCTGTATTTAAATTATAACATTCATTTCATCTTAAATCACAAGTATTATAACTGCAAATCGATTTTCTTCTGTTTTTGCTACAATATGATACAGACCAACGATCACATTCCTATAGTACTTTCCATTAGAGTTATTTATGGGTGCAGATAGACAATATGTTGGTTACATTATTAGTGTTTCTCAATATGAAAATTTATATTGGTGAACTGATGATTCATGAACAAGAGAACAAATAAATTGAAACGTGGAATAAATACATAATTAAAAAACAATGAAAAACCATTAACAACAGCATAGCTGTGATGCTGGAGCATAACACATCTTTATCATTTTTAGGGAGCCCAGTTGGCGTTCTGTTAAAATTTACAGTTCCCAGATTAGCTGTATGCTTAACCTTAAGAAAATATCTTTGGTTCAGATTATGGCGCAGCACCAGCAGTTATTTAAATTATTTTTCTTTTAGTTTTTCTTGTGAAATGGTATGGTGGACCTATTCCGTGTTGCATTAGTCAAGTTGAGGGATTATTTGACTCAAAACCATCAGAAGTGTATATTATTTCTGCGAACTCTGATAATAGACATTTTACTGAAGTGAGGCAGATAGCACTTCAATTTCACTTAAGGTTTTCTTTCTTTGTTTTTGTTTTGGGAATGTGGTGAATTGATTCCTTGCATCATTTAAAGTGGTAAAATCATATTCATATCGTATAATATGGAGTATGAATGTTTTATCATGAAATGACCCTCCTTGAACGGCGATGAACGTAAATGGAGGGGCAATTCGATCTACCCCGAAAAGGTGACGACTATGGATTAAAGACTGATACGTTGTATTTACAAATGAAGTAATCATATTTAACGTCATAGAATAAAATTATATTATAGAAACTTAGAATTAGGGATGAGCACGAGCGAGTTCGAGCAAGTTTTCTTTATAACTCGACTCAACTCGAAAAGACATCTTTAAGCTCGACTCGACAAATAGAATCGAAAAGTTTCCTCCAACTCGACTCGAAATCAGGTCTAGTTTCGAGTCGAGTCGAGTAGAGTCAAAACGAGCGAATTCAAGCCAAATCCTGTGTGTAGTTTCAAGTACTTTTTCAATGATCCTACATTGACAATATAATTATTATCAATGATAATATTACTACTACTAGTACTACTACTACTACTTATTATTATTATTATTATTATTATTATTATTATTATTATTATTATTATTATTATTAATATTAATATTATTATTATTATAACACCATGTATAAACATGAAAGATAGGTGGTTGGTACTAAAATCTAGTTGACTGTCGACCTCGGTAGTCGTGAAGACTAGGAGACAAGGCAATCTTTCATGAGATTCTGGATTTAGTTCCAGAGGAGTAAGTTTTCGGGCTCGAGCTAAATTGTTAAAAGCAATAGGTCGCCGTCCAAACCTGTTCAAAATTTCTCGGCCCGGGTGAGCCGAACTAAGCTGATGGTTTATCCCAACCAAGCTGGCTCTAGCTGATGGCTCACCTCAAGCGAGTCGGCTTAATTGAGGCGAATCGATGGCTCATCCCAACCATGCCGGCTCGAGTTGGTCGCTCAGTTGAACCATGTCCAGCAGGTTGACATCACTACCAGGGATTAGCTTCTGCCTGAGCTCAAAAATTCGACCATGCAGATCTCAGCCTTGATGGTTAGAACCACAATATATACTTATTCTGGTGCTAACGACATTTGAGACTGCCTGGTTATAAAATTCCTTTGTGCTCTTGTTATCAAGACGAGAGGAGATGCGAGTAGTGTCCCCTCTCGTGAGCAACACTAAAAGTATTCCATGTTACTGCTTACATTTCTCATGCCTTTCGCTTTCCAGTCTAATCAGGACATGATTTCAAAACGAGTTAAAACGAGCTGAACGAGCAAGCCATTCATCAAACACGACTCGACTCGAAACTCGACTTCAAAAACAGTGACTCGGCTCGGAACCCGACTTGAGAAAATTACCTTTGACTCGACTCGAATTCGAGTCGAGTTTTAGCTCGACTCGTGCCCATCCCTGCTTAGAATAGTATTGCATCCCCCGTACACCTAAGAACAAACTATTTCTTTCTTAAAATTATTTTTCAGGTTTTAAGTTCGTTCCATTCAGTATATCTGGAAGAGTAATTGTACTTTCATCTCTGCTGTTTGGACTGCTGGTGTTATTATGCTACAAAAGTGTTCTTCTAAGCCGAATTTCAGCCCAAAGTGTTCATCTTCCATTCGATTCTTTGGAAGGAATGCTTAAAAAAAGGGATCATGAATTGTTCATTTTGAAGAATGGATTCGCACATGTTGCGTTACAAGTATGTATGTTGAATCAGGCATTTTGATATTGTTAAACATTGAAATATAATAAGAATAATAAGTGAGCAATATTATGTTTCATGGTCACGTATTAACATTGTAATTCGAAAATGTAAAAGTTTACATTTTTTCGTCTTAACGAATATTTTGTTCAAATAGTTGAATTACGCTAAATTAATATTTAGTTTTATCTGCTTTCATAGCGAAATGATATTTGCTACATATCGATTTTGTTTTATGTTTTATTTACGTCTCATGAGTAATATAGAGCATGGATTCGTCTTATGTCAGGAAACCAAAGAACCTAAAACTTATAACTATATCTAGATAAAGAATAGACAAGTATTCTAATTCTCTGTAAAGAAACAGCTACAAAAATATTTATTCTGATTTCTGTGTAACTTTGAGGAAGTTGTTCAGATATGTGTTATTTAAAGAAACAAAAATTCAAGTGAGGATATCCAGATTCTGGGTAGAACGAACAAACTTTGTGGAGGAAACGATTACAAGATTGGCTCTCGTACTCAATAGAGATTCCAGCAACTCAGAATACCAAACTATCACTATTATTGGGTCGATGCATGCGTTCGTGCGGTTCTTATATTTTATATTTCATTTTTATTCTGCTGTTCTGTTAATTCAAATACAAATGCAACATAGACGTAACATTAACATATTCTACGAGTGTAACAATACATTGCATACATTTTACTGTTACTCACATTAACTCAGAATCACTCAGTGATGTATTCACCTCCACTATCTGACCTTTGGCAACGTTCAGGTACCAGTTCAATGTCTCGTCTGTAGAACTATTTTGGTTTTGATTGGAAGCAACCTGTTAGCCATTGGTCAAGAGAAGCTTTTATGTGCTGTTCTTCCAACAATTACTTCATTCCCGTACACTGCACAAATTGTTCTCGCAGTTTCTGCTGCACTGGATCCTCGGTTAAACTCGAAGAATAAAATGAGACGGAAATGATCACTTTTCTCAACTTGACATTCCATGTTAGATTGTCTGAAATATATACAATAATACGCTCACAATCAAGAAAACTTGTTTCACCAGCACAACACACAAACGCCAAACTACGGTAAAACAACAGAATAACGATATAAAATCGCTTCAAGCCGCATTGTTGCCAACCCCCCAAAAAACGCAAGGACTTATGCATGGACCCAATACTTTACTCTATAATAAGTTCATCCGCTCTAATTAAATCAAGGCTTTATATAGTTTAATTTAAACAATTAATTGGAAACAAATTAAACTTTTAATTTTTCTATAATTCTTTTTGTAGTCCAGTCAATAAAGGGGAAAAAAGGCTTTTGTCGGAACTAATTAGTAAAAAGCTGAATCTTTGCTTGTTATTACATGATAAGAGAAGTATTTCCTCAAAACTTCCCAAACCTACCTCCCTCTTGCTTTCCCTCCCACAGCCCTAAACATGTAAATTTTACATACCTACATTGAAATGTCAATAACTCGATTAAGTCAGCTCGTATCAATATGGTTTTTTAAAGTTAGTTTCCTCACATTATGGTCTTTAAACTACGTAATTATGTGTTTTTAGTTAAAGTAAATGTATATGGCGCTATTGAAATAAATTGCGGAAAAAGTAGATTTTTCAACATAATGTTGAATATTTTGTTATTATTACTAAAAACTTGATAACGCTGCAACAAAATGTTTCAAATAAAACTTCTAGCTTGTCCAGAGAGTTCTTACCAAATGACCGCAGGTGCGGGAAAATCATCCTTCCGGGCAGGCTAGGGGCACGCCGTACCACAACTTTAGCACTGTCCACCTTCATGTGTCAGTTTGAGTGGGAGATTTATGAAGTTTGTATGTGCTAAGTGATTTTGTGCAGTGGAAGTGAGAAGTATTTAATGAGTATCTAATATATTATTTTTTCTGTAAGGTTATTGGTTTATAATCTGAAATTCAGGCATCTATTATTATGACTTTAGTGTTCTGGTTTATCTTTAAATAGAATGTAACATTATATTCACTTGCTCATAGTAAATTTAGATTTTCATGTTTTAAAAAATCTACAGACAAGTTTACGTTAGGTTTAACTGTAAAATAGCAGTTTTCAAGTCCAAGGCAAGTACTGAAATGTTTAATCAAAACATGATTATTCACAGTCAATTTTAAAAATGTCTAAAATATGTTATGTAATATGCCTGGATAAAAACTCAAATGTGTTTCAAACACTATACTTCAATTTAAAATACATAAATCTTTATAACGTTTTGTGATTATACAATATTTAATCATTTTTGTGCTGGTAATATTACTGTTTCTTTTTGTCAATATCACTTACCGTAATTAATAACAGAAAGTAGAAAGTAATGTTTCTAACTTTAAACTTCAATTATCATATCATTTTGATTAATGAAACTTAACTCAGTATAACTCAGTATAATATATTACATTGACAAGAGAGTACTAATTTCATATTGTTCTAGGCTACCTGAGCAAAAAAAAAAGGTGGATATAGTATACGTAAGACCGCATCAGTTCCAGAAGGAGCTGGACGCTCATACTTTTAGGGATTATTCATTGAGTATCTGCGAACTTAAAAAGGGGGTAAGAAACCCACTTTCGTTTACTTACCGACTGATACGAAAATAAAAAATAACGTAGTTGTCTTACACTTTGTTGTTCTTCCTCACAAGGGAACCTTCCGAAAATGATAGTTGCAGTGAAAGATGTGGCCTATGCCAGTTGAAAGAGCTGTAACAGAGATGAGCATTCCCAAAAACTTAGCTGCCCATAGCAATAGGTTCAAGAAATATAAGGGGCGGAAGTTCGGGAAACAGCAAGGTTGGACAAGGGGGAAATTCCAAATTCCGCAAAAAAAAGGGGGGTCACGGCAAAATACAATGGTGATAAGTGATGTATAGAAAGAGACTTGCCACAATAGGGAACAAATGAAGGCCACCAGTAGGGTTAACAGTGTTGTCAACTGCAATAAAAAGTACATGTTTTGCAAAGATTGCCATATCGAGTGAGTGCAGTATTCAGTGTCATGTAGAACATAAGATATGACGTGTATAATCAGTGGTACAATCTAACAAAATAGAATAGAAAAAACAGAAGTACGAAAAATACGGAAAAGACGAAGTTGGCCATAATGCGCCACATTTGATCACGAGCTGTGCATATTAGAATTAACAAAACAAGAAAGCACCAACTATGCAGGAAACCGACGTACCTAGAGTCGAAAAGAAAAACGAGTTCCAAAGTTGGCAACACTGGCCATGAAAATCCAGACAATTCTAATATAGTTAGGCCACTCGCTTCACAAAAAGAAAATTCCGGCAAGAGGCATTAGCCTTCGCATCATTTTTACATGCTCGTCCACATTGTACGTGCAATTGTTCGATGAGACAATGGTCCAAACAGAAGATACATTTGCAGTGAGCACAGAGGAATACTGCCAATCCGTCACACATGGTACAATGATCGCCTGTGAATGTCTCGAAACAGTACTCTAGAGGTGTCGGAACCTTTGGTGGTCTTTCTATCACATATCCACAACTGTAGAAAGCAAACATAATCAAAGGCTATATCTGCTGTGTGTTGTGTCTGCAGTACTATCACCGAATATATGATATATCCAGTGTGTCCCACCTAACTCTGTGACTGAAATATTTCAAAGCGAAAAAATGTGACACATCCAGTTGTGCAGGAATGTACCCATATCAGCGGGCGACAAACTTCTGTGAGACGCAAGTGCCCCCAAGTCCACCAACATAGGGTCCCAGGGGCCAACTTCAAAATTTCAAATAGCGCCATCGGTCGAGTTATATTTATATTTCTTTCGATAAATCATGGAATATGCAACAACGCCTATCAGAAATATATATGGGATTTCAAAATGGCCGCCAAAAATATCTGCTCGGTGACAAGAACAACGTTCATTTTTGGCGGCCATTTTGAAACCCGTGCTTCATATGGCAAATGTTTCTTATAGGCGGTGTTGTATCTATCCAGAGAAATATCGTCCGCCCCTTGTTCCCATTTAAAATGTTGCGGTTGACCCCTCGAGCCTTATGATGGGGACCCTGGGGGACTTGCTTCTTATAAAGTTTTCTGGGCCCTCGACACGAGTACATTCCTGTGCAATTGGATTTGCAACATCTCTTTTCGCTTCGCAGCAATTTGAGATCACAATGTTCGATGCCATGTTAAGACACAACATATATTTGTGGCTGTCATTTTAAAAACATGCTTCATATAGCAAATGCTTCCTATATGTGTTGATGCATATTCCATGATCTATCGAGAGAGATACCACTCGGTCCCTGTTGCCATTTGAAAGTTTGAAGTTGGCTCCTGGGGCCCTATGATGGGGATCCTGGGGGCACTTACTTCTCACAGACTTTTATCAGCCCCTGACATTGGTATATTCCTGCACAACTGGATCCGTTACATTTTTGTTCGTTTCTCAAATCTTTCAGGTCACAAAGTTTGGTGGGACACCCTCTATATTCCCACATACGACGCAACCATGACATAATGTTTACTTCTATTATCGGTTGTTGGCTCAACCCAACCATTTCATGTTCCCCGACTTGACATTGCCTCAATCACTCTAGCATTGAAGCATTACGAGTGATGCCTGTTGCCGGAATTTTCTTTATGTTAAGCGAGTGTCCTAACTATATTAGACTTGTCTGGATGTTCATGGCCAGTGTTGCCAACTTTGGAACTCGTTTTTCTTTTCGACTCTAGGTACGTCGGTTTCCTGCATAGTCGGTGCTTCTTGTTTTGTTCATTCTAATATGCACAGCTCGTGATCAAATGTGGCGCATTATGGCCAACCCCATCTTTTCCGTATTTTTCGTACTTTTGTTTTTCTATTCTATTTTGTTAGATTGTACCACTGATTATACACGTCATATCTTATGTTCTACATGACACTGAATATTGCACTCAGTTCATACAGTGTTCTTTGCAAAACATGTACTTTTTATTGCAGTTGACAACACTGTTAACCCTACTGGTAGCCTTCATTTGTTCCCTATTGTGGCAAGTCTCTTTCTATACATCACTTATCACCATTGTATTTTGCCGTGTCCCCCCTTTTTTGCGGAATTTGCACTTTTCCCCCTTGTCCAACCTTGCTGTTTCCCGAACTTCCGCCCCTTATATTTCTTGAACCTATTGCTATGGGCAGCTAAGTTTTTGGGAATGCTCATCTCTGTTACAGCTCTTTCAATTGGCATAGGCCACATCTTTCACTGCAACTATCATTTTCGGAAGGTTCCCTTGTCAGTCGTGTTTACCTTCACGACTGCTGATGAGCAAATGTCTGAGTGTATCTAGTAGTACCAAGTCAAGCATGATTGCTTAGCGGTATTTGCAGACAGAAAGGAAGTTTGGGAGTCATTCCGTACAGGTTTTCGTGAAAAGAACGTAACGCGAAGTTTGCTTTTTTTATGTTTACTTTTAGTTTCTGGTCATTTCAATGCGAATTATAATGCTTAGAATTACGTGTATAAATTGAGGAAAATTCCTCGCTGATCGTATTACATCTTGGAACTCTAAGCACAGATGCATTTCTAGTGATGGGTTTGCACACACTGACATAAGCAGCGGTAGGTGGCAGCATGGTATGAAAAAGAAGTCATTAACAAGATGGAAGGAGGATTGTAATGTTTATTTCGTTTTACGTGAACTGCTTCTTGTATAAACGTGGGATCGTCGAAATAAGTATAAAATAAAAAAGTGCTGTGCTGTTGGTGTGATGCAGGAGCACGTGCTGCTCCGCATCGGTAAGTTGTCTTATGGATTGGTAGGGATGCGGCTCTTTTTTAGGGAAAGGAACATGTTTCGCTGTTGTAAAACACGTTTCATTGGAAATTCGAGGAGGAAGACGAGGTGCAGTTTTTCCTCCTCGCTTTTCAATGGAACGTTCTTTTGTAGAGCTAAACTCGATTTTTTAATGCTTTCTGTTCTTTATTGTCTTTTTACTTTAACACATTATGCCCTTGTACTCTATATGTGCATGTGTACTGCCCTTGTACTTTATCTATGATTATGTGTGTGTGGGACTCGATTTTTTAATGCTTTGTGTTCTTTATTGTCATTTTACTTTAACACATTTTGCCCTTGTACTCTATATGTGCATGTGTAGTGCCCTTGTAGTTTATCTATGATTATGTGCGTGTGGGGGGGAGAGATTTAACGCATATCGCATGTCTTGTGCACATGGATACTTCTTACTATTGCACTACGTAGAAAATTTGTGGTACTTCATGTAGAAGTGGTAATAGAACACAGAGGAAACCCAGATGATGTTGTATTCACACTCGAATATAAAGTGTGAATACAGCCTGATCTGCGTTTCTTCTGTGTTCTGTTACCACTTCTACATGAAATACCATCAATTTTCTACGTAGTGCAATAGTAAGAAGTATCCTCGTGCACGGAAGACAAGGGCGGTCTCAGGTTTTTTATTTTATTTGTGTAATTTGTGGAAATGAACGTAGACACTGTAGTTGTAAAAATGGTTTACATTCTATTTGTGAAGCTAGTGTACAAAGAAAAGGCGCTGTGCACGAAAAGTTGCGGAGGAAGAGTATTAAGAAATTGCTAATTTTAAGAATACGATTAAGGGGGGCAAAAATCTTATTCCAGAAAGTCTTGACATTGTTACATCATAAGTTACAAAAAACGAAACTTCAGGTGAATAACAGAAAGTTGAAAGTAAGTGTGTTGTTATAAATCGCGCTCTCGTATTTGCTGTAAGACTTAGATCGTTTCTCTCAAGCATATAATATAGACAAGCTTTACTCTAAACCTACATCGATTATACGGTTCAAATCACTTCATAAACATAGTTCATCATGGGAGTGTGAGCATCTTACCATGAAGCTACAATCTACCTAACATCGATCATTAACGCTGGCTCCGCAGCTATTCATTCAGATGGATTTCTCCAACATGTTTTTGATAATGTTTACTTAAATGTGTAAAGTCTTGATAGTAAAGGCACCTTTCGTACTATGGGAGAGATTTATTGTATCACGCCAGGTATCTGGGTCGAAACTCAGATAACAGCTAATAGAATTCCAATTGAGTCCTTTATTAACGCCGCAACTATCCGAGAGTACTTGTATCGAATGAAAAAGAGAAACACAGATCTTTCGTCAGTGGTCATTGAAGACTTAAGTGAACTTCAACAAGTAAGATCTCTTACGACCAATCTTCACAGTATCTAATTCCTCCCAACCTTATGTGGCTTATTGGATTACAGTCGCAGGCAGGATAGAGTGGATTTATGACTATCATAATGAGAAATTCGAAAAAGTGTACAATCACATATATTATGGCTGTATTGCAATTGATCAAAGCAGAAAATGAAACCAGTTGTACTGATTGATGGACTTTCTATTTATTATGTTCCTTGTACTTAGGAAAATGCTATTCAAAACTGTAGCAACAACACTAAGTGTTCACTGAATTACGACCACCTACCTAATACCAGTGGCGAACATTGGTTTTGAGGCTTGGGCTAACACTAACCTTTATAACCCCTGTACATTATTATTATTATTATTATTATTATTTTATTATTATAGTTAATAATAATAATAATAATAATATGAGCTCACCCTCTTTGGAGTAATTAGTAATTGCTAGGGAGCCTAGTTGTCCTCTAGTTACACCTATGCCCTCCCTATTGATCTAGTCGCTAGGGCATGCGCCGTTGATGGACGTGGTTCCGTGTTCAAATAATCCTGGGAGAATTTTGAATGTATCATTGTATTCATAGTCGCCGCCACAGTGGGTGCAGTGGGTACAGCTGCAACCACATTAACTTCGATTTTCAGATTTCCTTCAATAATCATTTCTATTTTGAATATTTCTTGTTTCCTATGCTTGGATATATTTGAGTGACTTCTTCAGTTTCTTATAAGTTACTTGCTATCATACCGTGTTTTTCTATTTTTTCTTTTCTTTCTTTTTTCTTTCTTTTTTTTTGAGTAAAATTTATTGATTATTTTTGAGATATTAAGGCTCAATAGTGCAGAGCGTTCTACCAACAATGTTAGGGTGTGTTGTCCCATCCTAGCCTGCACCCACATTACCAAAATCCTGGCGCCGCCTATTATTGTATTTACAAGTCTAGATCTAAAATTTTATCCGGTTGGTACTACTTTTGAAAATATTTTTTGTTGTTGTTTTACTTACATTTTTTAAACTTTTTTGAGCTTTTGGAAGATTCTGAGAAAAAAAGGCTGTTAAGCCTGGCAGTGTTTTAAAGAAACTGCGACATTATTATTATTATTATTATTATTATTATTATTATTATTATTATTATTATTATTATTATTATTATTATTATTATTATATTTTGTTTTGGATGGCTGGAAGTTAATGGAAGTTGTCTCAATAATAAAGAACGCTGAAATAGGCTACTAGCCATCGAAGGAGGTTCAGTCTGAAAAGCTTTCGCATCGAAATACATATAATCAAATAATTATAACAGCTATGCCAACTATCGCAAAATACTGTAAAAAAAAAAAAAAAAACTAAATTTTCGTTGTGTTGATGCAAACCGCTACGGAACGAGATTCAGGATGTCGGAGACAATTCTCACACACACTCAAAATGCACCGTCATTTCTCGTATAAGTCTCCTTTACTCTTATCCCACGTCCAACAAACCGATTTCTGTAGAGGAAACCAGTGTTACCTTTCATCCCCTTCGTATGCTGTGGGCGGAGGTGGAGCGACAGGGAATGCGCTGATATGATTCTTGCTGTGGTAACTATATACAGTGTAGAGAGTGGTTTCGTGCTGAGTTGTCATATCGAAGGCTTCTTAAGTTAGCGAGAGAGACTACGTGCATACAGAATCCGTGCCCTTATTCAGACTCGTTCTGATGCGTGATTAGTGTCATACTAAAGAGTTCGACTAACATGTTTCCTGCCTTTAGTATGGCGCTAATCATATGTCAAAACGACTCTGCATAAGACCCCACGTTTCTAAATGCATACAGTTCTCAGAAACTTGTATTATTGAAAGAAAATATTAAAGGCTAAGCTTGTTAACATAATTTTGTTTATATTATAATAAATTTATTTTGTAATATTCTAGGGCTACCGCCGGTAGGCCCGGTAGCCCACAAAATATGATACTGCCTAATACTTTGTTGGTCCACTTTTGCTCAGAGGACGGCCTAAACTTCGCATGGCATGAATTCTAGTACTTGCTGATATGTTTCCACGGGGGATTTCACACCATATATTCCTGATGGCATCCCACAATGAGCCCACAGATGTTGGTGCAGGAGTCATGGTGCGAAGAACACGTTCCGCAACATCCCACAAATTTTCTATAGAATTAATATCGGGTGATTTAAGGGCCAATTCATACGCTGGAACTCCGTCAAATGTTCCTTAAGCCAAGCAAGTACAGTCCTGGCTTGGTGGCACCATACATTGCCGTCCTGGAAAATGCCATCTTCATATGGGTAGAAATGTTGCATTATAGGGGTATGTGATTCTCAAACACTTGCAGGTACACAACGGATGTCTCGCTGTGATCCATGCACACCAACGGTTCCAGTCCATGTCAACAGAATAATCCCCAAACCATATAGCCGCCCCAACCTGCCTATACAGTACGCACTATGCACGAGGGATTCATAGCTTCGTGCTGTTGGCTCCACACATGGACACGCTCAGCCGAGAGGAGTAGCACAAACTGTGATTTATCGGAGCAACACACTGTTTTCCTATTATCCATGGTCCAATTAGCATGTTCCTATGCCAGGATGCGACGAAGTCTACGGTGACGAGTCGTAAGGAGTGGTAACGAGTGTGTAGTCTGCTGTAGAACTGCATGCGTGTTGATGTACGCAATATAGTTGCGTGGATATGGGTGTTGTGCATACACCATTTTATTGGTCACTTAATTCCCAGACACTGATGGTACGTTTGGTTGTCACGCGCTGTTTGACGAGATGTTCGCCCCACCTTTTGAATGCCCGCATGCCTCCGTAGTTCCGTCTCTTGCAGACCGTTACTACATATTCTTTCCACTCCTTGTACACTTTCACTACAGAGGAATGGGCGCATTCGACAAGTATTCCTGACTACGTTATTGACGTACCTATTACTCGGGTACCCAAAATCATGCCCTATTAAATACGGATAAATCTTGCCCATCTCCCATTATAACAGTGTTCTGTCTGCCAACATGTAACTTCGAGTGTGTTCTTTCTCTGCAACACTACCAGTCGGGGTGCTTGCAAGTCAGTGAGCATTCAGTGTATATTGTAAGCACATACGGAAGAAATATCACTATCGTTTTTGATGGTTATCGTGTAGATGGAATATGTTAAAGGAAAGCTTTGATGCCAGTACCAAGTTCTAAGCACTTTGCACCTGGTGATCTTCGTCTCGTTTCTCACAGCTGTGGATAACTTTGAGCAAATTATATGTAGAAATGTAGGGTTAGATTGTTCCTACATGTGAGAACACTGTAATGGACTTTCCTGTGATAATTCTCCTGCCTAGACAATGTTATCGACTTTAATGATGACGAGTGTGAACAGTGTAGTATTTTGTTTTAACCAGATTGGATTGAGTGCTGAATTGACTTTTATCAGGATTTTATAAAATGTGTAGTAATATTGTAGAAAGTAGAATATTTGAATCTACTTCCTACATTCAGTTTTTTGAGTGGTCAGTATTGATATTATTACAGTACAGAGTACATTATTTTTCATTGTTAAGCACCTACCAAGTGTTGCCAGTCCAGGACATGGCGTGTCCATAGGTAGTGGATAACGGATCAGCAGATAGCACTGATCTAAATTAGGAATAATTCCTGGACCAAAATTGGCCATATTAATTTGGCGTGGCAGACACGTGTGCGATTCACGGTAGGAGCTCATATGGTTCAGATTCCACGTTAATCAGTAGGTCCACGTCTCGCTACTGAACGGGACGTTATACTCAAAATCAACTCAAATCATTGGAATCGATTCTCAGAAAGTATCTCATTTGTAGTGTCAAACAGGATTAAGAAATGTTTTCCCCCTTGTAATTCTTCTAGATATTGCAACGAAACTTAGCACGTATAATATATATAAAAATAGTATTTTTCAAGGTAGCTTATATTCAGGATCTTGTAACTGGTACCGCTTCAGGGCTTCCCAAATTTCAAACAAGGAATTTTTAAAAGAAAGAAAAATCCAAAATCCCTTATCCAAAATCCTTTTCTTTTGTACATTATAAACACATGCACATAGTATAATTTAAAATCTTGTTTCATTCTGAATAGAATGACCTATTAATCATGGTATTTGGATGTATAGTACCGTGGTTGGAAACTTATTTTATATGCATGTCCAACTTTTTCTTATTTATATATGAAATTCGGATTGAGAAATATTTTCCCCTCCTAACTATTTTAGATATTGCAATAAAACTTTAAACACACATATTATATAGACCATAGTATTTTGCAAGGTTGATTATATTCTGGTACCTGTAGCCAGAGTTGCTAGGTGGCCTTAGTAGTATGCGGGGCCCCGGGCGGGGGGTTCGGTAGGCGAAGTCCCCCCCCCCGAAGCCAGGAAACATAGGTGAAATTTTTGAGGGGGTAAGAGGTTCTTATGGCATGGGGGTCGATATAACTTACGACATTAATGATTCGGAAACATTTTACATGCATGCAAGATCAACAAACTAGAACACATAATAAAACTATCACTGACTTACGAAGCAGCTGCTTTGACGGTCACAGACGGAAGTCCACTTTTTTGGCTTTTCGCTGTGCAAAATCGTTGATAAGGTCCTCGTAGTCCATTGTTGATGCAACTTCCTTTTCGCTGGGCAAAATAGCTAAACCGCACAATCTGCTTTGCGACATTGTTGATCGTAGATAGTTTTTGATAAGTTTCAACTTCGAAAAGCTTCTTTCCGCGCTGGAAACTGTCACAGGAATTGTCAACATAATTCTGTATGCAATAACGATGTTGGGAAATGAATCTCGAATGGGCCAAACGTACTGAAGACACTCTTGGGCTGCATTGATGTTATCAGGAGGCATTTCTCGAAAAATCTTCAACTCTGCACACAAGTCAATTCCGTCCAAATTGGGTGAATCTTCTGCGCGTAACATGTTGTCCAAATCCATGCAGCACTTTAACAAATAATCGTCGTTCAATGACCGCAAACCCTTCAAGTTGTATAGAAATCCAAATATTGAAGCACACTCTTCCAGTTGTTCGAATCTTTTTTCCATTGAGGTAAGTGCTTGATCCTGTATCCATAAGAAATATCCTGTTCTGAAGGACTCCTCCGGCGAAGATGTTTCTTCGTCGTTACCCTCATAATCGAATTGTTTTTTCTTGCATTGACTCTTTGTTCCTTGAATTTCTGAGCTACGTTCATTTCGGACGCAATTTCCTTTGCTGCGATCATAGCATCGGAGAATCCGGTTTCCCGGTACTTTCTCAACAAAGTAACAAGGCCTTTGATTTGCTGTATTGCCACATCGAGCTGGATGTCAGCTGATTGCAAAGTTTTGCTGACAGCATTCACAGCAAATAAAATGTCATACCATATGATTAAGCTCAGAATAAACTCGAAGCTTTCGAGCTCATAATTTGCAAGACATTCGGCTTCACTTTTTACTAGCGGATCATTGGCGGTATCTGCGACAGTCAACAGTGCCTCCCTGACTTCTTTCGTCTGATAACGCAGCGCTTTCACACTTTCCAGGCGGCACTCCCACCGCGTTTGTGAAAGTGATTTTGTAGTCATGAAAGGCACGGATTCTTCCAAAATTTTCCACTTTTCAGCCGAGGCAGCAAAGCATTTATATATTCTCTGTATGACACCAAAAAACGTCACTGCTTGGGAGTTGCATTTACCCATGTCTCCTAAAACAAGGTTCAAATTATGGCAGCCACACGGAGTGTAAAATGCTCGACTGTTCATGCGAAGAATGTGCGCTTGAACTCCTTGGTGTTTTCCCTTCATGTTCGCACCATTGTGGTACCCCTGGCCACGACAATCGGCGATGTCCAGGCCGAGGTTCGCCAGTGCGGCAAGAAGAGCTTCAGACAACCCCTTTCCTGTTGCGTTGTCCACATCCAGAAATTCGATGAAGTGCTCCACCACATTCACTACCGTATCTGATACGTCCACAAAACGCAATATTAGGGACATCTGCTCTTTGTGGCCAACATCAGGCGTGCAGTCAAGGATGACGGCAAAATTTTTAGCAAGTTTCACTTTATCAATAATTTTCCCCTTTACTTCTGACGCCATCAGGTAGATAAGCTCGTTTTGGATCCTATGCCCGAGGTAATGGTCGTGTCTCTCGTCGTTCTTAATTCGGCGGAGATGTTCTTGCATGGTTGGATCGAATTTGGCCAGCATCTCAACTAAGCCTAAAAACTGACCATTGTTTGGCGCATAAAGTTTCTCCGTTCTCCCACGAAATGCGCTGTTGTTTTCGGCAAGGTACTGTACAATCGCTAGAATTCTTGTTAACACTGCGCGCCAATGCAGCTTTTCTTTTCTAATTCGTTCTAGCATCATGTTATCTATTGCGCTACCATTCGACATTCTCCGAGCTGACTTCAACCACGCTGTCATGCACTTAACGTGATTTACAGAAACTTCGTGGTGCTGAAGTTTATCACCAAGATACTTCCAGTCGTAGCAGCCTTCGTTTGCTAACTGGCCTCTAGTAGCTGTCGTGCCAAACAACTTACAAGGAAAGCAAAATACTCTGTCTCTGATCTTCGAATAACTTAGCCATCGCCTATCCACTGTTTCTCCGTTCGGCATCCTGCGTGTAAAGAAATTGTTCGAAAAATGTCTGTTACCTTCGTCCTTTGGGTATTCACAGTCACTTAGCCTGATTGGACCCTTCTCCACTAGCATGTCACGCACTTCACTGTTAATATGTTTCCAATTACCTGGATTGTATATGTCCTCGAACAGTGTGCTCGTCGTTTGAAGAGTGTCAGAAGTATGCAGAGGAATGGTCGCGCTTTCACAGGAGAGGTCACTTTCTGGGTCTGTTGCAACAACGTTGTCCCCAGAGAATTGCACCAAGTTGTCATTGTTGCTTGTTTGCAGTTTTGTTGCCGGCTAGTTTGTTTTCTTCGTCGGACGCAAAACTTGGTATCACAACCTGGTCTGTCGCATCACACCGGTCGCTCACAGTCACAAACAAATCATTATCCGTGTTCTCAAGTTTTTGGTGTTGATCCGCTGATTTTACCGCT
Source organism: Thermobia domestica (assembly GCF_964235325.1). Lineage (NCBI taxonomy): Eukaryota > Metazoa > Arthropoda > Insecta > Zygentoma > Lepismatidae > Thermobia > Thermobia domestica. The sequence continues at coordinate 108,762,453 of NC_137456.1, read as the reverse complement.
ACAACAAACTTGTCCAAAGATCCCTTTTGCTTCTGAACGAAATCTTCTTTATATTTCCGTTTCTTGGCTTTCGCAGAACCACTTTCGTATTTACGGAATTTGTCTCTGTCTCTGCCACTCATAATGGTCACTTATTCTTTGACCAATAAACGAATAATCGGAAGACACTCACGCACTAATCATAATATTACGTATCCACATCTCACTACGACTGCGCGGTCCGAATTCCGAAGCCAAACTGAGGTGCTACACAAAGCGTGCAATAGGAGCTATTTCTTGGAAGCGATGACTCAGAGGTGTCCGTAGCAACAGGACCACTCTTCTGACCCAAAAGCAACAAACAACATGACTTCTCACTCTATTTCAACAACAAAGAAAAGTTGAGATAAGGCCATTTAGAGTCACGTGCATGGTATTAGCGTCGCCTTGTTTGTTGACCCATTGTTAATCCGAAACTCAAGGGCGTAATTATTACAGTACTTTAAAACCAAAAATATCATGCTAAATGCTTTCATAGTAATGGTGTAGATTTCGGGAATTTAAGGGTTCTAAAAATAAAATATTGAGTAAGAAAAAAATGAAATGAAAAAATGATATCTTTGAGTTTTACGTCCCACAGTTATGCCGGTTAGGCTAAAGGAGACGGTGATGATGAGTAATGAATGAAATGGCGGAATGAAGAAAGTGGAAGGAAACGGGAGAACCCCGAGAAAACCCACGCACACGGTGTTTGTCCACCACAAAGTTCACTTGGCGGGGGCTGGGATCGAACCCGGGACCCCAAGCACTAGAGGTGAAATCTCTACCACTGATCCACCGCGGCCCCAAATATTGAGTAAGAAGTTCTGGTTTATGAAAACTGGTTTCCGAAGAAATTCCCCACACAGTATTATTGGCCAAAGTACCCACTTAACTCTAAGCTACGGTACATTAGAATGTTGCAGAGGCCCCGTATATTTGAGCTGACTGTGACAAGAGAATATCCTATCGCGGGGCCTGTGGCGGACGCCCCAGTCGCCACCTCCAAAGGCCGCCTCTGTAAAAAGGGCACCAAATTTTAAAAAAGGTTTTTGAGGAAAAGTTTTCTATCTTACTTCGAATTTCCCTTCCATCGTACATCATGAAAACATGCGCATGAAAGAATGTATTTTTACTTTTAAAAAAATAAAAATAAATATGATAAATGATGAAATAAAATGCTGATACTGTTGTATTTTGTATGATGTTCCCTTTCCTTGAGACTACAGGCTATGTCGAATGCACCACTGACTAGTGACACCGAACCTACTGGGCCCGTATGGGCTCGTCATCAACAGCCACTGATACACTCACCAAGCCAATCCTCTGCGGAAAATAGAACTCAAATCTGGCCCAAAATGTAAAGATCCCAAAGTCTCTTCCATCTCAACCAACAGTCCGATTGTCAGGCCTGCAGTTCATTCTCCACATCCCATCCGGAAATAGGTTGTGAACCACGACTACAGACACAGGACACCGAGCTACGAGTGGAGCTGACAATGAGCACAAAGAAGATCTTAATGTTGTCTGAAAAAAAAGCCCTATCTAAATAAAATAAAAATCTTACAAATCTCGAAAACAGAATTTTGTCGTGCAACAAAAAAAAATCCAAACTGAAATTTTGATTTAAAACTGATAAAATGAGAATATTTTTACAGATTCGGTTGTTTCCAACCCCGGTCACACTAAGGAAAGTCTCTTTCCTTGATTCACAGCTATTTCATTTCCCCAGTATAATTATTATTCTGTACGTACTGCTCTTTGCTTTGATCATGCTTCACATACCAAAACATAACTGTAAGTCAAGATTTCTATTTCTTAAAACTACAAAAGAATTATATTCTGTACTTGAAAAGAAAAAGCTTTTCACGGCTAGTAAATTTTATTTGACAATATTCATGAAAAGTGAAATGAACAAGAAAATTTGATAAAAATAAAACATTTACACTTGCTCATACTGACATACCCATCTGAGAAACTAACATTATCGATTTTCTAAATTTCAGAGCCTAAACATTATTTAATTTTCCACATATATTCCTGAAATATTCATATTCATTAATACTCTCGACTTTTCAAACATTCACATTAGATCGACACAAACAAATGAAAATAACACAATATAAATACACTACACTATTGAAGAAAAAAAAACTTCACTACATATGGTTGTGGTTAGCTACATTTTACTTTCTTTCTCTATTCCTTTGGTGCTCAACCTCCTCTGTGCATTGAGAATGTGGCCGGCATAGAGGATTTACGCTTTTCGCTACCTCTCTTTTAGCTCGGACCCACTGAACAATCTAGCACAGGTAGACACTCATATAACATATTCGCACAACTTAAACCTAAAGTCCCTATCCTAACCTAGCTACACTATACTAACTTAACCTAAGGGAAAAAAAAAGTCACACACATATTTTATGAAGCACCATTCTCATTTATGCATTTATCTTTTGGTTTACTACCACATTATAACCAAAGACGCAGTGGTTATTTACTTCAGTGTCGCTCTGAAATTCTGAGTTTTTTAAAAAAAATATTTCTACTTGTAATCATTAGAACTGAAATTTTAAAACTCGATGGGTATCAGAATAAAATATCACGAAGATTTTGCCTATTGACGATAGCTTCCTGCTACCGGCACGCAAAATTCATGTACCCTTGCACTTGACTTTAGACGTGAATCTGACACTTACTTCCAAAATTATTATAACGTTTAGAATTACTTTAAAACCAAAGAAAACATGCCAAATTATAAAAAAATTAATTTCGAGCAGTACTACCGAAAATGAATAATTTCGAGGTTTCAGGAAATCTAAACATCTTTTTTCACTGGGGGAAAATGTGTGTGTGGTACACACATTTTCTTGTTGTTATGACAATCGCTCTGTGCTGAGATAATCTAGCTTTCTTCCCCCCCATTGAATGAAATCACGATGTCACATTGTCCAGACCCGCATGTGTGCGGTGTTGGGGAAAACTTAATGCACTTAACACATCATCTTGAAAATTTTATACATGCACAAGAAAAGAAGGGGTATGTTTAGTACAAGGGGTCCAGAAGCACGTAAAAACACAAAATTTACAGGAGAAATGAGTGATGCAAGTACTTAGACGTAACATAACGTAACCAAATCCAACCTAACCTAACATAAACTAACGTAAGCTAACCTGAACTAACCTAAACTAACGTCATATTAGTAGAAATAAGCGAAATTCTATCATTTTTTGGAAAATTATGTGGTACTCCTACACTAATATAACATAAACTAAAGTAACCTAACGTAACCTAAACTAGCCTAAGCTAACTTAAACTAACCAACCCTACCCTAAACTAACCGAATATGAACAGAAATTACCAAAATTGTAACATTTTTTAGAGAAAAGAGCTGGACCCCTTCTGCTAAACATAGGCCGAAAAGAAAATCACACTACTAATGTTATGCCACAAAACATTGATTTCGAGGTTGGAGTTCCAAAACGATTTCCTTTTGACTTTCTAGTTACACTTACTTGATTATCCAACGATGAGCCGAAACCTATTAACCAGAGTATTTTACCATAATATCTTTCCACCTGATTCTAGAAAGAATCATTTACGGTGGTTTCAAAAATTGACATAGCTGCGAGATATCCAAACGAATTCTCCTACTGCAGATCTGGTTTACTAAACTCACCTCTTCTTCTCGTCACCACTCACCAAAATCAAGACAAGATTCTTTGCCACCGTCCTTACTGCAATTCCTCGCTGTTGAAGAACGTAAAACTTACTGGAAGCACCATTCCATACAAGCACTAACTGATACCAAACGAAGAACAATTCACAGTTTTAGAAATATTAGTTAATTTCACAATTTTGTTATAAACGACGATCACTGCACGCCTGTCTCCTGTAATGGCTGAAGATGTAAGACAAAGAACAACGGGAAGATGATCCCTAATTGGAAGATAATTGTGACGTAACTATCGGATGATAGGCTTCGGTGCTAAGATCAAAGAAAACCGAAAATCTCTGCTACAGCTGTGATTGCGGATTATCCAATCAAATAATTTACTCCGAAAACAAAGAGATGCACCAAGAAGAAATTATGGCTGACTTTCTTAATTTGGAATTTTGAAGAAGATTTACGAAATTAAAATTTTAGTTTTCTTGTGAAGATTCCCTATGCCGAAATATCTATAAAAATAAACTGAAAACCATTGGAAAAGCTGAAATATACACTTATTTTCTAAAATAATGTTATATTTTTGGATAAATACGTAAAATATACAAAATATAATTACTAATCATATATTCTTCATGTAATATTCGTTGAAACGATTTACTTAACTGAAATTACGCAAAATTTGCGACCTACAGTTTCCTACTACAAAATAAAACATGTTTTTCTGACATTCTAAATAAAATTAAAATTTCCCTCCCAATATACAAGGTGCCCAAAAGCACCGGGCCATGTTACGTTATGCCGAGCATAAGGTAACAGTATTATTCTGAAGAGAATGACATATAACCCATGATACTCGGACGAATAATACTGAAGCAGTAGCGACACAACTGAACGTCAACATTTTCCTCAAAACATACAAGAGTCTAAAAAGGGTTAAGGAGGCAGATGGGAAAGCAAGAGGAGAAGGGGTGGGGAATTTTCAAAACATACCCCTTATATTGTAGTCTAACATTCCAGAAAAAAATAGCTTTTTACCAATTAGTCCCGAAATAAAACCTTTATTGACTGGACTATTGTAATATACCAGAGAAACTAATAACAATACATCATAACACAATATAACACGTAGTACCCAGTACTTATTTATCGGAAATAGCTTTTATAGGAGACTGGATATATGCCGATTCTTATTAATCCAATGGAAAGACCTGGAGTTGGAAACATGTCATATATATAAGGCTTAACAACGGTCAAGTGCTGACAGCAATGCCAGGCTGTTTGCTAAGTTAATGGTGGTGTGTTAGGGTGAATTCCGTAAGACGTGGGGAGCAGTAGAACGGCAATGTTCAGGGAACTGAGTATACGATGATAGTATAAACTGGGCAACATTTCTGATTGTTAGCTTCCAAAAATCGTAACACCACAAAGGATGTTACTACTACCAAGACAGCCTTCTACAATTTTAAAGAAACTCAATGTCTTATATATCCCCATATCCCTTTATTCTTAATCCTCACCGTATCATTCTTCTAATTTTATAACATCTAATCTTCCTTGAACTCACATTTATATTTCATATCATTATCTTATATTTATATTTCATATCATTCTCTCCATCTGTTTGTCGTCCCAATTTATACCGAATAGATTCCTTCAACTTCGCTGAATCCTGAGACGTTGTATCCTTATCAAAACTGCTCTGTTTCCTTGGCATTCTGTTTTTCTGTTTACCAAACCAATGAGTCCAACCCCGCTTGTCTCCCTTAGGTGAACCTCTTGATTTGTTTTCAAAGTTGCCTTCCTATTGGCTCCTGGCCGATATAATCTCAAACTTTTCTTCCTGGGAAATATAATTCGATGCAAGATCACCTTCCGCTGAAGATTCTGTTTTACCTGGATCGGTAACTTCATATAGATTCGCCAACACCTTCTTTTCTTCCCTATGCCTAGTTGTTTGCTTATCTCTGTGATCAGTGAATAATAAATCAAACGTTCCATCCTCCGACGTCTTATTCGAAGAGGATTGATCTTCATCCACTCCATAAGATATTTTATCTAAATAAACTATTCTTCCCAAATCTAATAACCCTTCCTGTTCTGTTTGATTATCCGCCAATTCCTGTTTGTGTCCGTCTTCACTCATCAAAGCCTGTTGATCATATTTCTGAGCCTTATAAGTATCATAACGACACGGTAAGGCGGAATGATTCATTCGACACACTTTAGACATTGTTTCATCCATGCAGGACACTCTCCTTTCTTATGGTGCAATTTACAATAACTACACCGATTTGGTGATATTTGGGATGAAAAGGAACTGGAACTGGAACGTGACTCCTGCCCTTTGGTTTGGAGAACCTATTTCTGGAAGATTGCACCACATGTATGTCACTGTTAGAATTGTGCTTATATAATCTCAATTGATGTTCCGTGCTTTCCATGTTCAACGCAATTTCAGACGCTTTCTGAAAAGTTAATTCTTTAGTATTTATCAGCTTTCGGCGAATCGATTCATCTGCAATTCCAAAAACAAATGGGTCTCTCAAATTATCGTCAAGACAGCAGTTGAAATCGCAGTAAGATGATTGATTTTTTTTAAGTCCAACACAAAACTAGTAATTGTTTGATAAGCCTTCTGCTTCAGTGTGCGAAACTGATAACGTTCTGAAATTATATTTACTTTGGCGGTATAATACTTTTTCATCTCTTCCTTAATTTCAGAATATGATTTTTCGGAAGGGGATACTAGCCAACTGATATTACACAACTGATCATAGGCTTCAGCTTCCATTACAGTAAATAAGGGTGAAACTTTTCTTTCTTCAGGCATCTGCGACGCAATACACAGATGCTCAAATCTATCCAAATAAGTCTGTAACTTATCAGTTTCAGCATTAAAAGGTGGGAAGTTTGGTATCGCTGCCATACTGTTTCTTAAATCTTTGGTTAATCCTACGCTCTCAAAGCCTATCTTACCGACTGCGCCAAATTTGTTAGCTTCCAAAAATCATAACACCACAAAGAATGTTACTGCTACCAAGACAGCCTTCTACAATTTTAAAGAAACTCAATGTATTATATATCCCTTTATTCTTAATCCTCGCCGTATCATTCTTCTAATTCTATAACATCTAATCTTCCTTGAACTCACATTCATATTTCATATCATTATCTTAACAAATACTTCTTTATATCTTTATAATCTTAAATCATAATACAATTTCAAAAAACTGTCATAAATCTATAACTTATTTAGACAGCTTAACTCTCATTTACTTGGTAACCGCAAGTATCACATCTATAAGTACTTTGTACCCAACACTGATTTCTAAAGGTATCTCTGATTTGTTGGTTTCCAGTCATGAAGTGCCTGTCTGACGAAAATAAATTGTCATTTAGAACCTTCATGCGGCTGCGGTATAAGTGATGGGGAAACTAAAGCAATACATTCCACAGCCTGTGTCTACAACCACAGTGCAGTGAGTTACATGACATGGTTGGCGCGGGCGAAACCACTGTATAGACTATAAGGCCTTAGCACGGCGATAATGGTGCCCTGAAGATGCAATACAAACTGATGACGGCTCGAAATCTTTGATGTGGTCGGATGAATTTATTGTTCACCTTATTTCAAACTACGAGGTGTGTTTATGTGTGGTGAAGGCTCTGATCCGGGGTGTCTCTGTCCAACTGTGAAACATGGCAGAGGCTCTGTAACGCTGTGGGCCGCAATATTCTAGTTTTCAGTGGAAGCTGTACTACAGCTTTCCGATCGCGTGATTATGTCCTAATGATTATGGGACAATTTGATCCTATGTCCCAAGTGTTGTTTCCGGGCAATGACACTAGTATACTAATGCGTTCATTTACACAGCTAGTCTTTCGCCGTGTAGTTTGAGGAACATTCGAATGAATTGAAGACATTTCTGGCCCCACCTAATTCTCGAATAAGAAGTAATAGAATATCTGTGGTCCATTCTGGAATTACGAAGCCGATGCAGATTTCCGCACCTATCTCTCTGACGGAACTGATTGACGCACTGCACTCGAAATGGTGTCTTGTTACCATTCACGATATCTATGATTCCATTTCTCGTCGACTCAGAGCTGTTTTGACATCGGAAAGTTGTTCAATGCCATATTAATCTCGTAAGTTGCAATTTTTCATGTATTTCCGTTAAATAAATATGATCTATAAATGTTAGAGGCACGTTGTCATTTATAGTTCATGTAGAAGCACGTTATCATCTTACTTGTTATCGTAACGATACGTGAAGTATTTCTGTTAGTACAGACAATGAAAGGCCAACCGAGAATGTAGATGAAAAATGTACTTGTTTCTTAAATGTTAATGTGTTGCTTTTGAAAAGCTGAAGAATTGTTTAGATTATGTTCATGAATGTAAGATAATCTAAGTTGTACGTTTTACGAATGACACGTTGTAATATTGCAACACAATTCTCAAGAATGAAGTCATCGTAGTGAAACCTCATAATAGGAAAACTTACGCCGGGAAATTGAGATAATATATAGAGATACTTCCTATCACAACCAATGAAGGTGTTAAATTCTTGATGTTTCCTAACACTTACTATAGAGAAAAGCAAGTCAAACATACTTAGAATCCAGGCATTAGATTCATCTAATGAAAAGGAAGTTACTACTTCCTTAGGTTTGCGCTGAAACATAAAAGACTACAGCATATCCAAACTTATCGTCTCCGATACTTAATAGTTTGAGACAGAAGAAAGAGGACGTACCAGCATTAATTAATTTGTTGAAATAAGCAGCTACACAGCAAAACAACACAAAATGATTACTACTTTAGCGTTTCACTTGTTGTTAATTTAACACCATAATTATTTTTGTCTGTCGTTCCGTTTAAAGGGTTCTGTCCTTTCTTCGGGTAAGTGCTTTAATTTTGATTTATTTAGTTGAAGGAAATCTAAGTAGTCAATAAGATCTTTTCATATTTGTTATTTATTTATTCATTATATTAATATTAATCATACATTATGTGAAATGATTACCCAGAAAGAAACATGAACAGTAATATTTTAGGTGTAATAAGTTAACATGTTTATATTACCAGGTATTACATGAGCACAAAGGATGCAGACTGTATAAAATAAAGGAACAAATGTATTTAATGGACTGAATAAATGAAATGTAGTGCTCTGACTGTCAAATCACAAGGTTATGTTAGTTCGGACGAATGAAGTTATCCTCTGTTCCTGGGGCGATTCAGGAACTGATGAAGACAGAGGAGACCCTTGTTAATAGGTACTTATGGTGCAAATGATGGATAGATAGAGGTGAAAGTTCATACATGCGAAAGACTGTCAAGATTTCGGGGTCCAATATAGAGTGTCATTATCTAAGTGTAAATGGTGCTGAAGGGGAGAATCAACATAAGTGGGTGGTGAATCGTTATCACGGTCATAGCGGAGGGTTTCAAGCATCAGAGAATGGTGCTGTGCAAATCGGTTGCAGATATAACGTATACGAAGTTTTTAAGATGGTTTACTAATGACGGAAAGTCGATTATCTCATAAAGTAATCTTGTTGGATGCGGCAGGCTTATGTGATATGCTAGGCGTATAGCATGGTGCTCGAGGATAGTAAGGTTTTGATAAAATTTTAAGAGTGCAGATATCCAGGCTGTATGACCATATGTTAATGGACTCCGCATGAATGTTTATATGTATTGAGTACGGTATGTCCTTTTACCCACCAGGCTGTGCCAACTAACCATTTCAGAAGATTAAGTCGTTTTTGTGCTTGACTTATGAGTTTAGTAAGATGTGGAGTCCAGGTAAGGTGAGCATCAAAAATGATACCGAGATACGTAATAGTAGTTGACACGGGAACAGGTGTAAGATCAACCTGAAGCCGAAGTAGACTCGGGTTTCGATGTAGTCGAGAGCTCTGTTTACGTGATAAGTAAACTATGGATTGTGTTTTTGAAGAGTTAATTTGCAACTTCCACACATGATACCAGCGCAGAAATGAGCCAATGGCTATTTGCATGGTTTTATTAAAAGATTGTACAGTCCAGGCAGTTGTGAAAATGCAGTGTCGTCTGCAAACTGGAATATTATGGTGGTATTAGGAACGACTAGTTCGGTGACGTAGAATAAGTATGACAAAGGAGACAAGGATGAGCCTTGCTGTACGCCACGTTGCAAGAAGATTAGATGAAATAGCGCTCCATTGATCGAGATATAAGCTAGTTGCCCTGTTAAGAAGGAGTGTTTGAATTTGATGCATGAAAGTAGTTACGAAGTTTATATAGTAAGACAGGGTGTCAAATCTTGTCAAAAGCTTTCCCTAGATCAAATGTTACAAGACAGAAAGAAAACCCTGTATTAAACTGATTGTAAATGGCTGTGGTGAGACAGAATAATTGACTTAGAATGCTAAAATATGATGAATCGGAAGAAGATTATGTGTCCGTGTGCATGCGACGGACAAGTATTCGTTCCAAGATTTTGCAGAGACAACTCGTGAGGTAAATAGGACAGTAGGATGTGACTTCTGATAGAGGTTTCTTTGATTTAAGAAAGAGAAGAACTTTGGAGTGTTTCCAGTCGAGCGGAAAAAATCCAGTTCGTAGATTAAAGGTAAAGGTGCTCCTGAGAAAGATGAGAAAAGAATGAGAACTCCGATTGTTGGAATGAAACGTTGTGCTACGTCCTGAATGACTGTCTTACGAGCAGTGTACTAGACATGGTGAGCGTAGCTAATAGAGCGTTTAAGTCGGAGCGATGTTCTTCATAGTTCTTTGACATAGAGGGAAATCTCCTTTGGTTATAGCAACATCCAGTATTACCAATGGGGATTTCCCTCATCCCCCTTGTAATTCGCACACAATCAACAGATAGAGAACATTTTTGAACATTTCTCGAACTACTTCATCACACTCCTAGCCTTGTGACATGGTGCATTTTCTTGTCGAAAAATGGCACTACCATTGGGAAACATGTTCGTCATGAAGGGGTGTACGTAGTCTGCAAGCAGTGTGAGATACGACTCGGCCGTCATTGTGCCTTGCTCGAGCTCCACTAGACACATGGATGCTCACGTGAATGTTCCCCAGAGCATTATTATTATTATTATTATTATTATTATTATTATTATTATTATTATTATTATTATTATTATTATTATTATTATTATTATATTTGAAGTACAATCAAATATCACGACATTAATTATTAGTTTTAATTAACTGAATTGAGCTTAAAATTAAATTAAATCTTGAATTCGAAAGATTAACTATTAAGTTTATGCGTTCTGTACCTTTCTAAAGTAATAAATGCTGGAATTGGTTTCAAGGCTGTTTCTGAGTGAATACTTTCTTCAAAATAATATTAAAAATTATAGAAAGATTTTTGAGATATTCGAGTCGAGTCGAGATTTTTACGAAGAGTCGGATTTGACATTAATATCAGTCATTTTGGATTATTTTTACATGTTAGAGTATCCCCTCCGGTACCCCGGCCCGCAACCAAATGGGGTGAATTTGGAAGTTAACTCAATCGGAGTTTCACAATTGATCTCAGAGACCGCCAAAACTATGAATTCGACACTAATATCGGTCATTTTCTACTACTTTTACATGTCACTGTAAACGTCTCCTGAGACCCCCTGGTTCGATTAAAAGAAAAAACTGCTTCATCTTGATCTGAGACCTGGACCAACGTACCCGAGATCAAAATTTGGTAACTCTCGGTCCTCTCGTCTGGTCTTCAGGCAGCACACAGATACATACATACATACAGACAGACACACAAACAAATCTTTTATTTTATTTATATTACATTAGGTGTATTTCAAACAGTGTTTCTTCCAGAAGTGTTTTTAGAGGGCACTGCCCGCCCGAAACTCTGAGAGTACCACCCGGAAGGGACACGTCTATAATATAATAATAAATAGAATAATATCAACAGTGCCCCCCGGAATACGAAATGTGCCTCCCGGAATATACTTTCTGAGAGAAACACTGATTCCAAACACAACAGATAGAACCAATGGCGCCGACTTTCCAAAATAAATATGGGTGCATATCAATGGCGGGGTGTGTTATATGTTTTCAGAGGAATCTCGAGTTTTTTTGTTGGTTGATTTCTTTTTAATCAAATCTTTTGTTAAAAACTTTTATGAACACTGTCATAAAGGGCTGTGCTGTGATAAAGTAAAATATACCGGTAATATAAGGATAAGTTGGGGCTGTCCTAGCTCAGTCGGTAACACGGCTGACTTAAACGTAAAGAAACAGGTTTAGAACCGGGTTCAAGTTTAATTACTGTAATGCATATTCCGAACATATATAATTGTACCGTGTTTTGCAAAAGTGAACTAAGCGCCAAATTTTGAAAATCCACGTAAATGCGACGATTGGTTCCTGATAAGCATTAGAACGTTTTTCACAATCGAAAAGAGAGGAAAACCAACACCTTTCCAAAAAAGAAACACAATTTCACTTTAGATTACGGCTACCTTAATGCTGGACATCAACCTTTAAACGTAATTTTCTTGAAAGTATGAAAGTGGCGCTTAGTTCGTTTTCGCATGACACGGTACAATTGTGATATTTATTGTATATTTTCAACAACTTACATGATGCACAGTGAGTGCAAGAGGTAGTGATATTATCAACACGTTACTAAATGAAAATACTCCATTCATACAAATTAAAATTTAAAAAATCATCATAAAAGCAAATAATTTTAATGTTAGTGCAGGAAGAACTTGCAAGATTTTGTTGTGGACATAAAGTATAAAGTAACTAACTTAGTGTGTTCCTTGGTTGCCTTTCACAAACACTCTTCAAACAAACAATTATGCTTTAAAGGTTAGAAATTTTAACTTCCATCTCGATGTTTTAATTGTTTATTTTTTGATAGTGGCAGGTGAGTTTTATTATGTTTCTATGAACCTAAAAATCTTGCCTGCAGCGCCCTGATAAGATTATTTGTGTGAGTGCTGGAGTCAGGGAGCACCCACGTAGGCGGCGCGCATGGACAGACAACCCATAGCATTTCTTACACAGCACATGGTTGTTTGGCATAGAACGTTCTACTATACTAGCGAGTTCCAGCTAGTTAAGCCTTTTATTAACAACCGGAGGCAGCATTCTGTTATATCGTTGTAGTGAGTAGCGTGTTAAAATACTCCTAGTATCAGCTTTTTCATTGTTCTATTGACCTTGAAGGACCATCAGTAGTAGTCCCCGACGTTGGTCTCACTTTGGACTTTGACCCCGACCTTTGTGACGTCATAGGTCAAAGGTCAATGACCTTGGCCCGGGGTCAATGACCGAGGGGTACCTAGGACCACCCCCTCTAAATTTTGGCAGGGGTACCATGGCCCACCCCCTAAATTTTGGCAGGGGTACATAGGACCACCCCCCTTAAATTTTGGAAATTGCCAAATCTAAAAATTTGGTATGGTAGGGTAGGACCATAGTATGTACCTCTATCAGTATTGGGGGTCTATGTCGTTCCCTTTCATGGGTAAAAAATTGCCAAAAAGTCAAATTTCGGGGGTTTTTGACCTAATTTATCCCCTTGGATGAGGTGTTATTACCCTATATGGTTATATGGGCGTATACAGGGGTCCATTCCCTTTCATAAGACATGGGTATATTAATGCACCCCTTGAAAAATTTGGGAGGGGTACCTTGGCCCACCCCTTAAATTTTGGAAATTGCCAAATCTAAAAATTGGGTGTGGTAGCCTAGGACCATAGTATGTACCTCTATCAGTATTGGGGGTCTATGTCGTTCCCTTTCATGTGTAAAAAAATTGCCAAAAATTCAAATTTCGAGGGTTTTTGACCTAATTTATCCCCTTTGATGAGGTGTTATTACCTTATATGGTTATATGGGCGTATACAGGGGTCCATTCCCTTTCATAACATATGGGTATATTAATGCACCACTTGAAAAATTTGGGAGGGGTACCTTGGCCCACCCCTTAAATTTTGGAAATTGCCCAATTTAAACATTGGGTATTATAGTACAGGACCCTAATATGTATCATGATAAATTTGGGTGCTCCACCTCGTTTCCTTCTAGGGGTACAAAATTGCCAAAATATAAACGTAAGCAATACGTTATACCACGTGTTTGGTTTTTGGTCGATTTTATCCCCTTTGATGAGGTGTTATTATTCTATATAGTTATATGGTCATGTATAGGGGTCCATTACCTTTCATAAGATATGGGTATATTTGTGCACTGCTTTAAAAATTTGGGAGGGGTACTTTGGCCCACCCCTTAAATTTTGGAAATTGCCCAATTTAAAACATTTGGTATTATAGTACCGGACCCTAACATGTATTATGATAAATTTGGGTGGTCCACCTCGTTCCCTTTTAGGGGTACAAAATTGTCAAAATATAAACGTAAGCAATACGTTGTCCACGTGTTTGGTCTTTTGGCCCAATTTATCCTCTTGGATGAGGTTCTATTACCTTATATCTTTATATGGTTATGTATAGGGGTCTATTCCTATCATAAGACATAGGTACATTTGTGCACTCCTTTAAAAATTTGAAAGGGGGTACTTTGGCCCACCCCTTAAATTTTAGAAATTGCTCATTTTATATATTTGGTATTATAGTACTGGACTCTAACATGTATTATGATAAATTTGGGTGGTCCACCTCGTTCCCTTTTAGGGTACAAAATTGCCAAAATATAAACGTAAGCAATACGTTGTACCACGTGTTTGGTTTTGACCTAAGTTATCCCCTTGGATGAGGTCCTATTACCTTATATGGTTATGTATAGGGGTTTATTCCCTATCATAAGACATAGGTACATTTGTGCACTCCTTTTAAAATTTGTGAGGGGTACCTTGGCCCACCCCTTAAATTTTAGAAATTGCTCATTTTATATATTTGGTATTATAGTACTGGACCCTAACATGTATTATGATAAATTTGGGTGGTTCACCTCGTTCCTTTTAGGGCTACGAAATTGCCAAATTTTAGTACAACCACGTGTTTGTTTTTGGCTCAATTTATCCCATTGGATGAGGTCCTATTACCTTATATGATTATATGGTTATGTATATTGGTCCATTCCCTATTATAAGACATGGGTATATTGATGCACCCAGGGAGGGGTACCTTGGCCCACCTCTTTATTTTGGAAATTGCCCAATTTAAACATTTGGTATAATAGTATAACACCCTAATATATATATATATATATATATTACTATAAATTTGGGTGGTCCACCTTGTTCCCTTTCATGAGTAAAAAAAAATGCCAAAATATAAAGATAAGCAATATGTTGTATCACGTGTTTGGTTTTTGGCCCAATTTATCCCGTTTGATGCGGTCTTATACCGTATATGGTCATATGGTCATGTATATAGGTTCATTTCCTATCATAAGACATGAGTACATTGATGCACCCTTTAAAAATTTGGGAGGGGTATCTTGACTCATCCACTCAGTTTTAGAAATTGTTTAATATAAGCATTTGATATCTTCGTACAGGTCTTCAATATGTACCACTATAAATTTGGATGTCCACATCGTTCCCTTTCATGGATAAAGAACTACCAAAAATCAAATTTCGGAGGTTATTGACTCCTATTTAATACGTTATATGGTTTATTATCTCTATATGTTTATGTTCTCTTTTAAATTTGGGAATTATAAAATAACATAATTTGGTAAACGTTTTCTAGGACCCATTGGTGTTCCTCTTATGGCCAAATATTCAAAATATAAAGGTTATTAACCGGCTTTATTATTAAATGAGTACAGGATTTATTACTTTTTCATAAGACACAGGTGTATTTGTGTACCAATCTTAAATTTTGGGAGGGGTACATTTATTATTGTCATATCAATAATTGGTAATTGTTTTTTTTGGGTAAATCAGTATGATCACGTGATCAGTTATTGACCTATGATGGGATTAGGAGTCCAGGACATTGGTACATTTAAACTTTGTAGGATAATTTGAGAATGCGTCATTGGTATTGATTATTACAGCCAAATATAAACGTAAGCAAGACGATGTACCACGTGATTGACCTTGACGAGGTAGTGTACAGGGATACATAGCTAACCTTATTGAATCTTATGACTCATAGTCTTAAGGGAATACATGCTACAACACTGGCAAAGTTATTGTTGATGCAATTTGATTGGTTGATCACTATCTTTCGTGCAATCTGATTGGCTGATCACTATCTTTCGTGCAATCTGATTGGTTGCTGATTTTCAAATCTTTGCTGCATTCAGTTTTATTTTAACATTTAAAAAGTTTGAAACTTTGGTTTGACATTTTTTCGTTTATTTTTCGTTTAAAAATTTTTGTTTCGAAATTTTTTGTTTCAAAATTTTGTTTGAATTTTTTTTGTTTCAGAATTTTGTTTGAAAATATTTTGTTTAAAATTTTTTGTTTGTAAATTTTTGTTTCAATTTTTTTGTTTAAAATTTTTTCGTTTGAAATTTTTCGTTTCCAAAATTTTTTTTCTGTTTCAAGATTTTTGTTTGAAAAAATTTTTCGTTTCCAAATTTTGTTTCAAATTTTTTGTTTGAAAATTTTTGTTTGAAAATTTTTTGTTTGAAATTTTTTTGTTGCAAAATTTTGTTTGAAAATTTTTTGTTCGAAATTTTTGTTTTGAAATTTTTTGTTTCCAATTTTTTTTTTGTTTAAATTTTTTTTGTTTCGAAATTTTTGTTTGAAATTTTTTGTTTCAAAGTTTGGTTTGACATTTTTTAAAAGTTTGTGCACTCATTAGTAAAGAACCGGAACTGTTTAGAGCAAAAACCTCTGGCAACATTGTGGTGCAATAGTACACGTCAGAACATGATAATGCAACGTCATCAGTTTTGCATCATATATAAGTATCGTTCGAGTTAGTATTCATGATAACATCATCATGGCTACTTGTCTGCAGTTTCTAAACACACGTGATGTGATGAAATCATTTACCAAGATTACTGATTTACAACAGAATGTACCTTATAGAATCTTAGCTAGCCAAATGATCCCTACAAAGTTTGGATTAAGAATCGTAGTGAAGCTTGAAAATGATAAGAATATAATTTTACCAGCAAGATATTTACCCATGGAAGCATCAAAACAAGAAGAACTGCTGCGTTTCTTAAATACTGGATCTGTATCTTTATGTTACAAAGGATTCTTGGGTCGAAGTCATCAACTTGAATTTAGTACACAGCCAGATTCGTCAGCAATTGTGATGAAATCATGAATTCAAACGTCAGCACATCAGACATAGTTGTATGAATTTGGTTGGTCGGCATGACGTCAGCAACTGTGATGAAATCATGAATTCAAACGTCAGCACATTCCTTACCAATGACGTCAGCAATAACTATAAACCAGCAAATACAGTGTCATCCCACGAAATCATTTGAGCAAGTGCTTTTCAGGAGGAAAGATGTGTACTTCTAACGATAAAGAGTTCATCTTCGCAAGCTATTATCCAATAAATATATTTCAAACAAAACATGTGATGATTGGTATCAGTGCTAGAACATTTGAACCAGTAATTCGATTGGGCAAAGCAGAACAATTTGGTGTACAACTGACCTGTGAAGAATGGCACGAATCGACCAAATGAACGATTATTTTCATGATGAGCTAAATGTAACCATAGTCAAATCATTAGGCTCAAATCATGAAGTGGTGCTGCGTACAGTCCTCGAAGAGAAGATGGTGCTGTTACGTAAAAAGAGTACATTCCATGTCCCTCGCAATATGGTGTATCTAACACAAACGGAATGGAACAAATTCATCAGCGTATTTCAGTGTGTAAAACATGCAGTGGAAGTGTGCAACAAAACAAGTATATTCCTGAAAAAGTACTATTTTGAAAAATGTGTTATGCATATTGTACAACATGTATCTAGATATTGTGATGGTTGTCAACATCGTTCGTGGGTGCATACCTGTATTGATAAACAGTTTATTTGTGATCAAATGGACATTGAGTTTCCACCAATTGATATTGCATTAGACCTTAAAAGACTTCAATTGGAATTAAAATTATATGCTAAAGACAAACTAGTGCAAGAAGTTCAAAATACATTGTATCGACAATATCCAGATCATATATCTGGTATGGATGTATGTGGAGTGTAATAAAATGATCCATTTCAAAGAATTGTGTTTTTTCATTTCAAGTACAACCCTATGTTCTGACGTGTACTATTGCACCACAATGTTGCCAGAGGTTTTTGCTCTAAACAGTTCCGGTTCTTTACTAATGAGTGCACAAACTTTTAAAAAATGTCAAACCAAACTTTGAAACAAAAAATTTCAAACAAAAATTTCGAAACAAAAAAAATTTAAACAAAAAAAAATTGGAAACAAAAAATTTCAAAACAAAAATTTCGAACAAAAAATTTTCAAACAAAATTTTGCAACAAAAAAATTTCAAACAAAAAAATTTTCAAACAAAAATTTTCAAACAAAAAATTTGAAACAAAATTTGGAAACGAAAAATTTTTTCAAACAAAAGTCTTGAAACAGAAAAAAAATTTTGGAAACGAAAAATTTCAAACGAAAAAATTTTAAACAAAAAAATTGAAACAAAAATTTACAAACAAAAAATTTTAAACAAAATATTTTCAAACAAAATTCTGAAACAAAAAAAATTCAAACAAAATTTTGAAACAAAAAATTTCGAAACAAAAATTTTTAAACGAAAAATATCAAACGAAAAAATGTCAAACCAAAGTTTCAAACTTTTTAAATGTTAAAATAAAACTGAATGCAGCAAAGATTTGAAAATCAGCAACCAATCAGATTGCACGAAAGATAGTGATCAGCCAATCAGATTGCACGAAAGATAGTGATCAACCAATCAAATTGCATCAACAATAACTTTGCCAGTGTTGTAGCATGTATTCCCTTAAGACTATGAGTCATAAGATTCAATAAGGTTAGCTATGTATCCCTGTACACTACCTCGTCAAGGTCAATCACGTGGTACATCGTCTTGCTTACGTTTATATTTGGCTGTAATAATCAATACCAATGACGCATTCTCAAATTATCCTACAAAGTTTAAATGTACCAATGTCCTGGACTCCTAATCCCATCATAGGTCAATAACTGATCACGTGATCATACTGATTTACCCAAAAAAAACAATTACCAATTATTGATATGACAATAATAAATGTACCCCTCCCAAAATTTAAGATTGGTACACAAATACACCTGTGTCTTATGAAAAAGTAATAAATCCTGTACTCATTTAATAATAAAGCCGGTTAATAACCTTTATATTTTGAATATTTGGCCATAAGAGGAACACCAATGGGTCCTAGAAAACGTTTACCAAATTATGTTATTTTATAATTCCCAAATTTAAAAGAGAACATAAACATATAGAGATAATAAACCATATAACGTATTAAATAGGAGTCAATAACCTCCGAAATTTGATTTTTCGTAGTTCTTTATCCATGAAAGGGAACGATGTGGACATCCAAATTTATAGTGGTACATATTGAAGACCTGTACGAAGATACCAAATGCTTATATTAAACAATTTCTAAAACTGAGTGGATGAGTCAAGATACCCCTCCCAAATTTTTAAAGGGTGCATCAATGTACTCATGTCTTATGATAGGAAATGAACCTATATACATGACCATATGACCATATACGGTATAAGACCGCATCAAACGGGATAAATTGGGCCAAAAACCAAACACGTGATACAACATATTGCTTATCTTTATATTTTGGCATTTTTTTTACTCATGAAAGGGAACAAGGTGGACCACCCAAATTTATAGTAATATATATATATATATATATATATATATATATATATATATATATATATTAGGGTGTTATACTATTATACCAAATGTTTAAATTGGGCAATTTCCAAAATAAAGAGGTGGGCCAAGGTACCCCTCCCTGGGTGCATCAATATACCCATGTCTTATAATAGGGAATGGACCAATATACATAACCATATAATCATATAAGGTAATAGGACCTCATCCAATGGGATAAATTGAGCCAAAAACAAACACGTGGTTGTACTAAAATTTGGCAATTTCGTAGCCCTAAAAGGAACGAGGTGAACCACCCAAATTTATCATAATACATGTTAGGGTCCAGTACTATAATACCAAATATATAAAATGAGCAATTTCTAAAATTTAAGGGGTGGGCCAAGGTACCCCTCACAAATTTTAAAAGGAGTGCACAAATGTACCTATGTCTTATGATAGGGAATAAACCCCTATACATAACCATATAAGGTAATAGGACCTCATCCAAGGGGATAACTTAGGTCAAAACCAAACACGTGGTACAACGTATTGCTTACGTTTATATTTTGGCAATTTTGTACCCTAAAAGGGAACGAGGTGGACCACCCAAATTTATCATAATACATGTTAGAGTCCAGTACTATAATACCAAATATATAAAATGAGCAATTTCTAAAATTTAAGGGGTGGGCCAAAGTACCCCCTTTCAAATTTTTAAAGGAGTGCACAAATGTACCTATGTCTTATGATAGGAATAGACCCCTATACATAACCATATAAAGATATAAGGTAATAGAACCTCATCCAAGAGGATAAATTGGGCCAAAAGACCAAACACGTGGACAACGTATTGCTTACGTTTATATTTTGACAATTTTGTACCCCTAAAAGGGAACGAGGTGGACCACCCAAATTTATCATAATACATGTTAGGGTCCGGTACTATAATACCAAATGTTTTAAATTGGGCAATTTCCAAAATTTAAGGGGTGGGCCAAAGTACCCCTCCCAAATTTTTAAAGCAGTGCACAAATATACCCATATCTTATGAAAGGTAATGGACCCCTATACATGACCATATAACTATATAGAATAATAACACCTCATCAAAGGGGATAAAATCGACCAAAAACCAAACACGTGGTATAACGTATTGCTTACGTTTATATTTTGGCAATTTTGTACCCCTAGAAGGAAACGAGGTGGAGCACCCAAATTTATCATGATACATATTAGGGTCCTGTACTATAATACCCAATGTTTAAATTGGGCAATTTCCAAAATTTAAGGGGTGGGCCAAGGTACCCCTCCCAAATTTTTCAAGTAGTGCATTAATATACCCATATGTTATGAAAGGGAATGGACCCCTGTATACGCCCATATAACCATATAAGGTAATAACACCTCATCAAAGGGGATAAATTAGGTCAAAAACCCTCGAAATTTGAATTTTTGGCAATTTTTTTACACATGAAAGGGAACGACATAGACCCCCAATACTGATAGAGGTACATACTATGGTCCTAGGCT
Source organism: Thermobia domestica (assembly GCF_964235325.1). Lineage (NCBI taxonomy): Eukaryota > Metazoa > Arthropoda > Insecta > Zygentoma > Lepismatidae > Thermobia > Thermobia domestica. The sequence goes on along the minus strand of NC_137456.1, from coordinate 108,741,438 downwards.
ACCACACCCAATTTTTAGATTTGGCAATTTCCAAAATTTAAGGGGTGGGCCAAGGTACCCCTCCCAAATTTTTCAAGGGGTGCATTAATATACCCATGTCTTATGAAAGGGAATGGACCCCTGTATACGCCCATATAACCATATAGGGTAATAACACCTCATCCAAGGGGATAAATTAGGTCAAAAACCCCCGAAATTTGACTTTTTGGCAATTTTTTACCCATGAAAGGGAACGACATAGACCCCCAATACTGATAGAGGTACATACTATGGTCCTACCCTACCATACCAAATTTTTAGATTTGGCAATTTCCAAAATTTAAGGGGGGTGGTCCTATGTACCCCTGCCAAAATTTAGGGGGTGGGCCATGGTACCCCTGCCAAAATTTAGAGGGGGTGGTCCTAGGTACCCCTCGGTCATTGACCCCGGGCCAAGGTCATTGACCTTTGACCTATGACGTCACAAAGGTCGGGGTCAAAGTCCAAAGTGAGACCAACGTCGGGGACTACTACTACCATCAAATGCCTTTCGAGGAATACAAGTTCCCTTTGATTCATGAAGTTGATATAGAAATAACCTTCCAACCTATGCTGTGCACAAATGCTGGAAGTCTTTTTAAAATGAGTTGAACGAGTGAGCCATTTATCAAACTCGGCTCGATTCGAAACTCGACGTCAAAAACTGTGACTCGGCTCGAAAATTACCTTTGATTCGACTCGAAACTCGACTTGAATTCAAATCGAGTTTTAGCTCGACTCGTCCCCATCCCAAGGCATTAGTAAAAATGGCTGCTTATTAATATTCTGCTAAACTAATTATATAATAATAACAATGTTATGTAAAATTAAAAATACAGAATATAGAGAAGCGTAGGAGACGCAAACTGATCTGAAAAAACTCCAATGTTACACACCATCAACAAACTATTTTCTAGTAGTACAGTAGGCCTGCTCAACAGAACACAGTTTATTCATATTAACCCCTTACTATATATCGTTAATTATGGTACCCTAGTTTTTGATAAATATTTCCCGCCGGGACACTTCAGACACTTTACTTTTAAATTGTCCACCATTATCCTAAGCTTTTAAGAAAAAGTATTCTTTGAAATGTTCGAACGGTAAAATATTTATGTTCTCCATCTTTATAAGAACACCATTGAAAGTCTAATAGACTACCGGTACCACTGCACTCGTAGTACTTAATGAATGTATTGATTTGGAGATGTCAAAATCTATGACAAAATCTTCCAGGTGCTTGCAATCAGTACACGTGATTTCCCTGAGGCTGTTCTCATCTTTCAAAAACGGTGTCTTCCCGTTTGGCCTATTCCCGTTTTGCCTACAGACCTTCCAGCAATTTATACCATTATCTCACTGTCATATTATCTGTATGCAAAACCATTATTTCCGTTTCGCCTACGTACACTAAACAAGAGATATTTAGTGTTTGAGGGAATTTTTGAGTGTTCGAGGTGGGAAGGCTATTGAAAGATAATGAAAAAATATTAATATACCTACTAAATGCAGTCATTCCATTTTCAAGTTAAATCTGTAGAAATTAGTCAGTCTAAGGAATAATAAATTAAACGAACAGCAAAGAAAAGTCCAGAATTAACGTTGCATAGTAATCTTTTTATAGTCTAAAATTCTCATACTAATTAATAAATATTGCTGTCAGTTTGCCTTTTCTCTAAATTGTTTTTAAGTTTCTATGCTCAAATTTCTCAACTTATGTTCTTTTAAGGTTATGAGGTAAGGTAAATTAAGTGTTATCATAACAGTTTTAAATGCGATTCAGCAACGTTCAAATCCGTCGTTGTCTGTTAAAATCATATTCACTTTAAACGTTATGCCTTGTCTCAAGGCATATTCTGGTTCATCAACCCTATAAAACTAATTCCTTCATTAAGAGAAATTTTGTATAAAAATTAATAATTTAACTAAAATAAGTTTAAAGATATTGAGAAGGTAATTAGCGACCATTCGAGCTATTCTGCCCTTTATTCCAGAGCCGCGTTAAATACTAAAGTAAGTTGGAGGAATGTGGCCACATAGGGAATATGGGCATAATTAAGCTTATACGTTCACAACTCCTGCCGTAAACATGAAGAAACTCGAAATGAGAGTTGGCAACAATTGTGAAATGTAATTGTTTGGCTGATGGTCACTGCTTCATGCAACTCTGCATTTAGAGGAATTTATAAAGGAAACAAGACAAACATATTTTAAATTTTGTATTTAAATATTGCATGAGCTTATAATATGTTCATAGTAAGTAAGATTTTCTTGCAAAATGTAAGACAACAGAAGAAAATCTAGGTCCCAAGCATATAGAGGGAACAATGGACTGTGTGATGAATAGTGTCCGGAGCGCGCTGCTATACTGTACAAAGCAGCGTTTCCATCTAATATGAAAGTTATTAGTTAGGGAAATATGAGCAAATCGAGTCGGGGTAACATTATTAGAACAAAACATTGTTGTTTAAGAAATTGACAGAATTAAGCTTTTCAGAAAAAGGAAGCGTAGGTTATGGGATTCGAACTGATTATCCTGGATAAAAATCAAAATAAATTGGGAGCGTGCGATAACCGTCTACTCTACGAAGGTATGCTAAGGGTCAGACTCTTAGTAAACGCATATTAGAAAATCACTACCACAAACTGCCTGATAGCTTCCCATATTTTCTGGCTTATTTCCTTTTCTGTTTGGTCATGTATAAAATGTTTAATATCTATTATTATTAGAGCTGTGCAATATGTATAGTAACTAACATTATGAAAGATTTACGTAGTATTTCTAATAAAGCATAAAATTCCCTCTCTCTCTGTCTATAAATTTTGCCGCGCGTTTGCCACGCTTACGAAAATGGAACTTAGAATTTGGCGATGCGTTTCGAAGATTTCTTTTGTTAATCAGTATTTTTTATTTCTTAATTTTTTTACAGTAATATTTTTGGAAATATGTGGTCTCCTTTTTCTGCATATTTCCAAGAAGACATTTAACATTTCCTATCGTAAGAAAGAGAGTTATTAATATTTATGTAATTTTGAAATACATGCGACAGAAATTCTAGACAGAAGTGTAGTTTCTTCTTTTATTTATACTCCATTCCTAGACGCAGACAAAACAACTTTCCTCCATTTTATTGTTTCTTAAAACAAATCACGTAATGACCTATACTTTCGGTTTGGTGCTACTTGTCAGCCAAAAACTTCATGCGTCTCGATTCGGTTTTTTGCCTTTTCTATTTGTGCTCAAGAAATAAAATTGGTGCTGCGTGCGCGGGGATCGATACGTTGATTACAAGATCTTCAGATCACCTTGCTATCGCATTCTCTACGAGGGAGGATGGCCAGAACAGAGAAACTGATTTCTTTGTTCACGAGACATACGCACATTACTCTGGCTTCGTGCGAATTTACACAACTAACACGGTCTTCAAATTTTACCCGTGATTTCGCTGACAAATTAGCTTCAACGCTACAGGCAACGTTCATAAAGCATTAAAAGAAATAACACAAATTACAAATAGTGATCGAACTTACAACTGTATTCACGAGAATGATTCTATTCAAGGTGTCACCTCACCTTCCTATCTACAAAACGATACGCGGTTTTGGTTTGATTCCCGGCAGGAGCTTATGTGGTTCGGGTTCTACGTTAATCAGTAAATCCCGTCTCATATAGCCTGTCTGCTGAAAGGGACGTTAAACTCAAAATCAACTCAACCTATCTAGAAGAAGAGCGAAACAAAGTTCATTACTGCTACCAGCTAATAAATATTTATACTCCATTTCCCCATCAGGAAGTCGCAGTCGGAAAGAGGGATTGCCACCGTCGACGGTGGCGGGTCACCACAGGGAGTCGGCACCCGCAAGCAGCGGCACGACGATCTACTTGTTCAAAGTTGCCGAGCTTTTACCGAGGCGGCAAGCGGTCGAAAATTGTAAAGTAAAATGAGATTTGCCGACTTTTGCCGACAATCACAGTCGGGAAAACATTGGGAAAGTCGTCTTACCGACCCTCTGCTGACTCCTTATGCCGGCCTTTTTTCGACGGCGGCGCCGGCGCATTTACTGCGCCTTTACGACTGTTTGCCGACTGCTCGGCAAGACAACTATTCGTCGCGGTCGAAAATCCCGCTGAAAGACGCCTGCGTCCGGCGCCGGAAATCCTACCGCGGCATCTGATCGGCATGAACAAATTGTCCGACTGTAGGCTGCAAAATCCTGATGGGGTTCTGTTCTCATAAAATAATAATTTTATTTGTCAATCCATAAATGTAATAATATTATTACCTTCATATGCAAATCTAAAAAGAATCTGACAAAGTATATCTCTTCTGTTCCTATCAATAGCTTCGACTATGTGTCTTTTTTCTTCTTTTCTCATTCTAGTAATAATAATAATAATAATAATAATAATAATAATAATAATAATAATAATAATAATAATAATAATAATAATAATAATAATAATAAATGTACACTGTTTTCCTCAGAAACTTGCGACTTTAAGGTCTACAGTCTAGAGTTCTCCCGACAACAACACACTGGACATTATTTATAAAAAGACCGAAAATCATTATTCACTAACTTATTGTCTACGGTTTGAACTGCAAGAAATGATCTATTTCTTCGCGATAATGTGAATACAAAAGTGAAATGTTGTGTTTCTACACAATTTCCTTTTCTCGGATGACTGGATAATTTTTGTTTAAAAAAAAACTTCTATTCTTGTAAAGAAAATAAAAAGTCTTGCGGAGAAATCGATTTTAGGACCACGTGAACTTGAGCCCACGGTTTTCCGATTACACCATCAAGACCTGCTTGCAAGCAAAGTGCTATATTTCTCGAAAGACTTTACATCTCATTGTATTTTTTCCTTGTTTCGTTTTTATTATGTTCACTTTTTGTTTTTCGTACAATGCACGAAAAAGCTAATTCATTTTTCTCCATGATGCCTAGGAACTAATCAGCAAACAGGACGCTACTGGCGAAATGATATGGAGTTATGTGTAGTATTTTATTTTCATAGCAACAAGGGGCAAGATACTATCCCGTGGAAAACATGCATAAACTTGTTTGACAGAAAATATTCTCGTGTTTGATACACTTTAAGAGTCAATTAAAAGTTTACTTTAACTAGAATTTATTCTCGTTAATCATCTGTCTCTTTTAGCCTAAAGGACTTAAACGTTGAGAAAAGCATATGGAAAAAAATGTTGAAGACTATACATACAAAAGTCAGATGCCAGTGTTTTGTAAGCTATTGACAAAATAATAAAAAAAACAGGAAAGAAAATTTCTTAAGAACTGAAACTGAACAATGTTTTAGCTTTCATGTTTAATTTGCTACTAGCCGGACACATTAAATTCAATATAATATACATATTACACACAAAATTCGCTACTTGACTGTTGACAACATGAAAAATGATAAGTATTGTTAAACATTAGAGATAACACCTCCGACCGTGTTTAGAACTTTCGGTATTAAGTGTTCTATAGGGGTAATTTGTATTATTTTTGCTCAATAGTTAAGAATGATGGCATCGTGGTTGTGTCTTGTCATCATAGCAAACCGGATGAAGCACTTGAAATAATCTTTTTAATATACTGTATTTAGCATTTGACCCACTCGGGTTTCTATAATTCATTAACGCATATATCTTAACGGGAAGAGATGAACATAAACACCTTTTTTCAAATATGTGAGCCATCTTCCGTTGTAATTAAAAATCCGCTTTTGAGGGGGAAAGGGGACAAGCTCTAAATACGCGGTCAATATGTAAAAGTGACATCGTGATAACTTTACGCTTCGTCTCATACATGCGTCAAGTTGGAATCTTTAAGAAGCTTTTCCCTCACTATTTCTGGCTATTACACTACTCCAGTTTGTAATATTAACACTTTAAATGTGCACTACTACCTCGCGAAGGATGACCTCGAAGTTTTTTCTTTTTACCAAAGTCTGCTTTCCCCTTGTTAGTTAACTCTCTCCGGGCTTTCCTCATGTTACTTTCATACAATACATGTTCTAAGCGAGGAAAGGAGTAATAAAAATATAAAGAGAGTTTCTGACGAATCTCTTACCATAGGAAGATTAATCTCTTCATTTAAACTCCTTCTTGCAAATCTGCGTCCACGTGGTGCATCGTTTTCGGAAATTCCAACTCTCAAAGAACGCAAGGGAATAGCTACAATATCTCAATTACCCATTTTGTGTTCATAAACTGGCCAAAGTAAGTAAACATTTTAGCTGTTTAAAATAAATCTATAATATATTTAGCAGTTGGATACAATTGGATCTTTTTTATTTCACTTTGATTGATATGCTGTTCTATTGGGTTAGAGGTTTGAATATTTTGCAAACATTTCCATAAACATATTCTTCTCCTTCGAAGAATGAGCATTTCAACTAGTTTGTGTCTCACTTTTAAAGATTGCTCCAGCCCATATTTTCAAACGAATTGTGTATTCATTTTTTTTAGAATTTATTTACAGTTCTTTTGGACCCGTATTAGGAACCTAGACATCACCGCAAGCCTGTCTTCAATATTGGGGGAAGGAGGACGGGTAAGACCAATCACAATATTTTTAAGCGATGTTCAAAATATTTATGAAGTTGAAAAACAATGCTGTGGAGGATCAAGGAAGCAGAATTGTCTTCAACATTGGGAGGCAGGCAGATTTGAGGCTTATTCTGGAGGAAATCAATTTCATCTCAATTTCCTTTGTGGCAATTGAACAAAAATCATCACTTTTCTGCCCAAAACACATTTCAAATCGGATTATTGGGGGACAGTCCCCCTCAGTTCCAAGATCGGAAGGGACATGTCTCTCTCATCCCTCCAGGATTTGCTCCAGTGAACCTAGAAGCACAATTTTAGGAAACCAAGAATCAAGTGTAATTATGGGTAACAATAGTTCAGCGAGCGATCAACTTTTATGCGCAGATTTATGACTTTAATCTATTTAGGGTTAAATGAAAATTGATCCAAGCTTAGCTTGTAGATTAATTGAGACTTTTCACAGTTCACAAACCAATCATCTTTCCTGAAAGTGATACTTCTAAGACTGATCGGTTGGTTCATTGAGAGTGTAACATCCCTTTCAGCACCGAGACTATATGACACATTGTTCTACAACTAGGGATCCTAAACTAAATGAACTCTCATCAGAAATCAATCTCTTGATAGGGTTGATTCCATAAATGTTACATTCTTTTCATTCTCATGTGAATGTTCCCAAATAGAATATGACCTTACAGAATACATACTGTCTTTCCACTCGGTATGAACACTAGTTCATTAATGATATTCTCATTAATTAGTGGACATGATTTCTTTTTTCAACATACTGAAACATCTAATAATAAAACAGAATATGCTATATTGTTTGTTTTCTCTATGTTTTCACACAGTTCAGTATTTCATTGATAACATTGTGTTTTTAAAAAAGGTGTGTTCAGTTTACAGTTAAGACAGAGATAAGACAGCCACTTGAAAGCGCCTCAGGTTATATTGCTTTGCTCTTTTGCCTAATGGTTTGCTCTTCTTTCCTCAGGTTATATTGTACCAACCTGCTACTTTCATTTCAATTACTTGTATATTTAGTTTCAGATATAAGCTTATTTTTATATTATATTAATGGAAAGAAATCTAGAACATCGTTAATTTTGATCTACGTAGGTAGAATCATCTTCCAGCCTTATATTATTACCTTAGACAAGAATTTAAAAATCAAACAGAATGACACCATATGTAAAACTCTAATATTACAAGTAATGCCTGTTCTTTCGACGAAAAGAAAAACAGGCACTTAAAGATTCGAACATGGATCAGCTGATTGGTAGGATGGAGCGTTACCCACTACATCACACACTCACGTGCTTGTTTTCTTGCTATACACTTTAAACATTCAGCATATAATTTTTGTTTCTGTCTTCTTACCGTATAACAGTTTCTCTGCTTTCCCTGCTTGTTACACTATTTATGTTATTTGTTGCGAAAATTGCATTTGCAAACGTAATATATTTTGTTGTTTTACCAGGATCCACAGTTTTAAAAGTTTTTAAGGTCAGTTACCAGGTGTCTCAAAATCTCTTGATTTTAATTTACAGAGCAAATGCTTTTAACGAAAACAAGGTGTCTGTTGCCGTAGATGATTTAACACGTTTGATAACAGCGCGTGTAATAGCTGATTTATAAACGTAGTTGCTATAGCGTGTATAGATAAGTGGGTAGCGTGTGTGACTGTTGTTCTAAAGATTCTGTGTTCAAGTCTCACCCTAGACTGCGTTACATTTTTTTCAAGGAATTAAACACTATAAATGATGTTCGCGTTTGATACTGAAAGAGATTTATCCTATGAAGGGAGAAAAACCAAGACAGATACAGGGGACAGGAGGAAAGGCGCAGACTGTTTATCCTTAAGTGTTAAAATTTAATTTATTCCCATGTCTTTTGCTCTTTCCTTTCCCTCTTTCCTTTTTTCTCATTTTGTTTAGCTTTCCATACTTTTACGGTCTCTGCGTGATGCGTATTATTCTTTTTGTTTTCTTTGCATTAATTCCTATCTCTTAGGACGTAACGTGACTGGAGTTAAGTTGATTTTTAGTTTAGGGTCCCGTTCAGCAGCGAGGCTATATGAGACGTGGACCTACTGATTAACGTGGAATCCGAACCACATGAGCTCCCGCCGGGAATCGAACCCGGGTCTACCACGTAACGTGAATGGAATTTCTGGAGATTTACCTCGTGGTTGTTTCTCTAAGTGATGCTCTCAGATAGTAATACTTTTTCCTCCAAATGGAGGAATATCCTGGCATGTTATGTTTTTGGGCATGTATTTGCTGTCATGTTGGTTGTTCAACTATCAGACATACAGTGAAACTATGCTGCTACTGGAAAAAGCTATCATTTCTTATATATCCAACCTCCAGGTTCTAAAGTTCGTAGGTGTACAGTACACTGTACATCGAACTTAGGCATGCTTTAGGGATACCTATTGATTTAATTGAGATAAAATTATAATTATTCGTCTTAAAATTTATTTTGGACCCTTAAGGTACTTTATAATGAAAATTTCAAAAATATATACATCTATATATATTTTGAAAAACGTACACTATAATGTACATTTTCCTTGTAGCATTTGTATATAGTACGCATAAAATTACAAATTTCAGAACACTGTACAAGATTTTCGAGTATGAGAAAATGTAATATAGATATTACTAAGGGGACGTCGTCCTTTCGCGCCCACCCCATTTTCACTTCTGCTTTAATCTTAGGTTTCTTTTATGTGGAGTCGTTATTACCCAGGTCCTTTAGTCGCGTCCCAGGGCTCGTTTCATTAGATTCCTTTTATATGGGGTCTTGTTGACTCAAGCTCTTTTGATGTGCGGTACTTTGTAGTAGGTCCTTTTGATGCCCTTTTGTCGGGCCCTTCTGACATCGATTCACTTTCGGATTCGTCACTATGCCAAGGCGCAATAAGTGAATACGTAAAGCAATATATTGGATTATCTTTCTTTTTGTAACAACTTCTTAATTCTATTTGTTTTAATATCAATCAATTATTTTCTCTATGTTCGTATTTCAGAATGCAAAAGAAGGAGTCTTAAAGGAAGCATGGGACACGTTTCTGAAACATAAACCTAGAAACATTCTTGAAAAATCATCTGACTTTGATAGTCATCTTTGCGAAGAAAATGTTGCTTTCTTACTTCCAAGTGAGTGGAGAATTCATCTTGACAAAACTGCTAGATGTCCTATAGTAATGCTGAAAACTGGATATGTGTACACATCAGCTGCTCTTCCTGTCAAAAAGAATTTTCAGTTAAGATCATTACTTGGATTTTAGTAAGTTCTAATTATTATTATTCGTTTCTATGTCGGCATTACACACTATCCTTTCTCTACGACCCAAGTCAATTATAAATGTACTAATTCTCTTTTGAAAATGTTAATATTACTATACTCAAGCCATACATAAATTAACGAAAAGCACGAGCTAAGAAGTAGAGCCCGCAACTCTGGTACCAGAGATATCTGCTGCGAACCCAAATCCGGTTGTTTGTGATGGACAGTATCGTGTTCATAGGCTTCCTCAGTGTTCTCCTATTTTCTCCCACATTCTCACTCCACAAATTCTTCAGTAATAGCTCATTTTCATAACATACCTGCCACCCTTAGCTTACGGGGCATTAGATCGGGCTTTAATCTAAAGATGTACAGTAATTTCACCAATTACCTTAAAATGATCGTTAATATTTTCATATTTCATATTTTTTAAAGGAAAACAACATTAATGTTTCCAGGGTTACTCATGAGATAAGTTAACTGAGACTAACTTACCTCGTCGTCATAAAATATTGTCTCATCTAGAGTTTTTTCTCAAAATGACTGGCCTGTATAATTTCCGAAATAACACTGGATGAACCAAAGGTCAGGCTACATACGAACTTATTCTTTTCTTGTTCATCAGCTGTGTAGCCTAGATCTGAGTGTGTGAGGCAGGTATTGATGCAAGACGAAAGGGCGAAAGCGTTGTCTACTGATATAAGAGTTTCACGATTTTTAATTATTACAATGTTGTGCAATATATTAAAAAGCAAGTAGGCCTATTTCTCAAACTCTGGGAGGGGGCAATTGCTCCCTCCTGAACTCCTGCTGTAGAGATGATGTTTCGGCTGCTTCTGGGTCTGTCTGGATCACCGGGGCAAGCCAGGTCTGAGAGCCTAGGCCGAGACCGGGACTCGGACAAAAATCGTGACTCAACTTACCGAAGTGATCCGGTAAACTATGACTCATTCCATTACTGGCACATAGAACAGCGCATTAGGGAAGCAAAGACTTCCACAGATGAAAAGACGTCAACCAGTGCATGAAAGCGCCCAACGAAGAACAGTTCACGTCTATCGATGGACTACGGCATAAGTCAATCGAACTTACTGTCCAAAATCCATAACTTGTCAGTGAGATCTCGTCGCAGACAATTGTGTAAGTAAGCAGGCGAATGTACACGTGTATTAATGAGAATTGAGACTTTGCATCAACTGTTAAGTGGTGATATATTTACGTTAACGTGGAAATTAAATCCTTTTACGATCTTTTGAATCCTGTGGTATTCGAGGACAGATTAATGGAAACGTATTATCATTCAATTGATACATTTCCTTAAATAAATTGTAATTCTTTTCCGACCCAATTTTTAAAAGAACTTCACGTTCTATTAAGTACGTACAGAAAACACAAAGACAGATAATTTCCTGTCTCTCATCCACTCGTATTAGCTGCACAATTTGTTGTGTTTAGTTGAAAAAATCATTATGTACTTACCTACTAACCGTATGCCAATTTTACTTGGTGAAAATATAACCTAGAACATGTAATATGTTTTGAAATATCTTTCGTGTAACTAGTTAAACTTGGTGCCCGAATAGGAACGCCCAAACGTTTTAAAAGAAGCTTTTTTATTTTTTTTCCAAAATTTATCTTTAATTTGTGGATTCATAACATATGCTATGTTATCGTTGGAAAGGCTGATTAATTATAAAGACAATTATGTACTATCAATGAAACTATGGCACTTAGAGTACAAACAGAAGCTTCATAAGTGAAGACATCGCGATATGTTTCGATTTTTTTTAAATCTTTGTACCTAAAAACGTACCTCAGTCAAATTTAGCAATTACATAGCCTACGTCATTCTCTATGTATTGAAATATCTTCAGATTCGTGAAGTTATCTGATCTTGCTGCCCCAATCGGGCTCCCGAATTGAAAGAGAACATTTTATGGAAGACTCCCTATTATGGATATAAATAGTGGACTCAGGTTTTATCTGTTGTTACAGCTTGGCAGAAAGACCAATCACTCGCTTAATTAGTAAACTAAGGTTCAACACTTCAGGTGACCGCGATACTCTGTTGTTTCTGAATAGATATTAGTAAGTAAGGTATCCATTTTGCGGATACCTTAAACATAGAGCTTCCATATTCTAGTCTAAAATATACTGTGGCCGTATCCAAAAGTGCGAAGTGCACACTTCGAGCATGCACACTTCAACTATACAAATTGAATGCACACTAGGTAGTGTACACTTCGTCAAATACCTTTTGATCCGTAGTTCGTTCCAACGCCTCATTGTGGTAGAACATGAAACACTTATATAACAAAAGAAACGAGAATTTCGCCTGCTAGAAAATATCAACTAATGCTTTTTTTTTTTTTTTTTTTAGATGAATGGCTTTCCAGTTATATTAAAGATGAATATATTGTATAGATTGACAATATGGAACAACAATAAAATGAAAGTGTTTCTTTCATGTATGCCAAAGCTTCAACTTTGCTGTACTTGCACATATTTGTCATTTCGAATATCCCACGCGCAGATTAACAAGAGCTGAGCGTAAAGACATAACAATATACATATTGTGTTATGTGCACAATAAATTCGTATCACTATAAAAACCACTAAACTATTGGCGACGTTCTATTTTATTAGGCATGCTTGGTTGAGGGAACATTTATTAATCCCCAGTGAGGAGAGTAGCATTGGTGGTTAGGGCGCTGATAACAATGTTGCGTGTGACTTCATTTCTTAGTCCCTAAAAGTAACTTAAGAAAGTCATTGCAAGCACCGAAGGAGACCGAAAGTACTTATGGGAGCGCTATTCACAAAAATGTGGCGCAAAACTACTTCGGGAAATGCATACTGTATCAGATCTTAGAGAGTTCGTATTGTGTAAAATTGCTTCCTGTACGGAAGATTACACAAGAATGACACTGTAATTATGTTAATTCTACCCTATTGCTTAAGTTGCATTGTGGTGGACAAACACCGTGTGCGTGGGTTTTCTCAGGGTTCTCCCGATTCCTCCCACTTTCTTCATTCCACCATTTCATTCATTACTCATCATCACCGTCTCCTTTAGCCTAACCGGCATAAGCGTGGGACGTAAAACTCAAAGATTTCATTTCTTTTTTTTTGCTTCAGTTGCAAGCATACTGATTGGACTACTATTACCATATTGCGCTAGTAACTAAGTTCCTTAGATGTTACTATTTGTTTGTGAATCTATAGATTTTAACCGTAAATCTTCGAAGTAGTGTCTGCATATTGTTAATCCAATAGTGTGTCCATAAGCACGAAAATAATGCTTACAAGAATGATAAGGGAAGAAGTGGTGCAGTTGAACAACACGAGGACCAATATTTACAGGAAAAAGCTATTGTGTCATTATGAAATGCCAACGTATAAGGGTTACATATACTCAAGATGGATGACCCTAATTAAAGTAAATGGTAAAAATAATAAAAAATGTAAGGTTGTTATCTTATAAACCTGCTTAAATGGAGTCATGTACATTGTATACACTCCAATACTTGCATGCACTTCGCTACGCTTTCGGCGGACAATATCCCTCTTGATATACACCCATTCTCATTACCACATGCTTCCCACTGTGAAAATGGTTGCTTAGTTACGAAACAAATCCCCTCGTCCAAGTATAGCCATAAAAACTACTAATATAATAAGAGTTTGTAAAATGAAATTAATTGTGGATCGTTATAATTGGAGTCGTGTACGAATAAAAGAAAACTTATGGAAATTCTGAAATCTGAAGAAAAATAAATTTTGTCGGTTCATTTTCTATAGCTTCATCTACTCTGCGAGAAGTGAAAGATCACCATTCTTTTTGTCTGAAGTAGTCATCAAACTTTCGAAGATTTTATTTAATCAAATTCACGACCGCGTATAATTGTACACGACCATAACGGCACAACTACGTTTCACATTAGAAAATAGGGGAAAAAGTAAAGCTAAATAAAAAGAGTGAAAAAGGAGGGAAAGATTAGAATAACTTCTGGAAGAATAGTTCATTAGAGAGAATAGTAGATAAAGAAACAAAAAGCAAGAATTACAAGTAAAATGTGAAAGAAAGAAAGATTAAAGAAAAGGGAAAGAGGAAAAGAAAAAGAGAAGAGTTAACGGGATAATTATTGAAATATAGTTGGAGGCCTATGATACACTGTATGTAGAGTAGACCTATCAATTTCGGCGTAAAATATCAGAAAAATCTGACTTTAAATCTGTTGCAACTAGGAACATGTTAATACATACTACAGTGACCCAAATTGAAGCATATCCGCCAAATTGCTTTACACGAACCTAGTTCAGTCGATTATAAACTATATCATTCTTCGTAACGATTGTTCATAAACAGATTTATTTCGTGTGACAAATTTACCACCTCTTTTCAGAGTTTAAATAACTATTGTAAGTTGAGAGAGGCAAACTTTAAAGTTCTATTTAAAACTCAATATTGCAAAATAGTGACTTATCTAAAGTTCTCAGTAGAATTTCGACAGTTTGGTAACTGTCATCACTAGTTTCCATCTACTCATCTTCATTAAGAACGAAGAGCAACAGTTGACAAACACAAAAAGTAATATATATATATATATATATATATATATATATATATATATATATATATATATATATATATATATATATGAAGATTTTATTCCTAACTAATAGTCATTAGTGTTGACCTTTGACTTGTAGAAATACTTGTACGTTTTCTGTTGGACATTTACACAATAAATAAATGAAGTTATTTAGCGTTATCATAGGTTCCCATACATAAAATTAAATCTCATTCATACTACCACTCACTCAACAAAACAATAGATATTTAGGTATATTAGCTTTGGTATTTAAATTTGCTTAAAGAAAAGACACTTACTACTGTTTCACAAAACATTTTATTACAATTAGTAAAATAGGAAGAAGGAAAGAAAGACAAGGAAAAACTCCATTTATAAAGAATAATTCAATTATAGTCTACACATCAAATCATAATCCATGAATCATGTTATGAAAATATTTCAAGTTACAAGTATTTTCATTTGTTTAAATTATTTCTATTAAGTGAATAACAACACTGCTCCAATATATTTCTGTATTCGAAATCTACGCATTAGAATCTTAATCGTCAAAATTTTATTCTTAATAGTCGTCGACAATACATACAAAAATTGTATTAGTATAAATTCTTCAAATCCGACTTATCTACAAAATAAAGTAAATTGGGTGGAATCATAAACAAATGCAAAATAAAAAATGAGTTACTGAAGGTAGCTAGAAGACTATCATCTATCTGAAGGTAGCTAGAACATCTATCATCTACAAATAGGAGGAAAATTCTCCTTTACTCCTTGAGGAAAAACATGACCTCGATGTGGCCAAATCATTGTTCAAGAAAAAATCTTTTTCATGAGTCCTTAATGCTCATAGTTTTGATAAGGATCATAATATTCACTTTGTGCTAATTTTAGATCATTGCACTTAGATCATTGCATTCAGAAATTTATTCGTATTTTGACTTCAGTCTTAAGTTAAATGACCACAAACTCCAGTCTAAGGCTTCAACATAAGTTAAAGAGGTATAACAGCCTATACCGTCGCAAATTGGGTAATGTTTATCACCGTAGGAATTTCTCATTAAAATATTCGATTTGTTTCCAAGGTAAGTAATTCTGTATATGGGCATCACTTATATCCAGGGAATTTCCAGAAATAAGTTTACGAACTAGCACCAGTTGGAACGAACATTATTCATTAGATGCCTGAAACAGATTGAATGGTGATCGTGTTTCATAAACTAAGACAACTGAATTTATCTGGTTCACATATTTTCACTATCTATGTTGCACCGATGAGGATCACATATGTTTTGGAGATTTATTAAATGACGAGGAAAAGAAGGGGGTAAATTAGCAAGTTGGATATTTCATTGGATCAGGATTTAACTGCTTGCTCCACAAATATTTCACCGTAACCTGCTAATCTACTCGTGTTCTCATATATGTTTATTAACAAGAGTTATTGAACATCCAATTAGCACGCACTAACCTTGGTGGTATCATTAAATGAAAGATGGCACCATATAACATCGTCGTGGTAAAAAATAAAAAAAACTGTAGGCAGAGCAAAGCACGTCGTATCATCAATCGATGCATTAAAAGAAATACATCTTGAGTCATCCATACTCACAGTTACATTAATAAAGTATTATCATATCTACAAATATAAGTATATACCATTGCCTGGCTAACGCGCGCCAAGTTTACACAATCTTAATATTACTACTAAAACATTAACTATATGACTACCGATCAGAAACAACCGCGTTATATCAATACAGTGCATACTCTAAAATATTTTCATGTACTATGAGGCTTTAATAGCAGGTCGGCGAATATACAGGAAAAGAATTAAAAACAAAGACTGTCAGAAAATGAAGATTTCTCCAAATAATACATTTAAATTTCAAAATAGGTTAACTCCGAAATATCATATATTATATTACTATTTATTGTGGGCCCACAATTAACAACATAAAAAATTTACCTCTGAGATACAAAGTTAAATGAAGGTAGGCTATAAATGATTTCATTAGTGGGACCCGGAAAACCAAATAACTGAAACATATAGCTCCCGACAAGGGAACTATATTCTGCGATTCTCAAAGATGTTGACAGAAAAGACAAGAAGCACGAAAACCATCAATCCGGGCCGCCCGCCCACAATTGCTGCAGATCGAGAGAGGAAAAACCACTGGCTATAGATCACATGTACCCTAGATAAAAGACAAATGAGCCTGACTCGTGAAAAATCAAGCTTCATGGTCATTATGGATTTAATGTCAAAAATTTTCCAGAAAAACCGAAATAATTTGGGTCTAGGTTAACTATATATCCTAAGCGTACAAAATAAATATCATAAATTAATAATTATATAGATAGCTCCGTAAATAAACGCCTATAGGAATACCTAAGACTAATGGGAAATAAATACTTCACCACTGAATATTTAAATTTACGGGTAGCTAAATCTAAGACATAAAAAAGCTGAGGGGGAAGGTAATAACTCAAAAAATTCATTTCCAAGAAATATGGTAAGAGTTCAAGAAGAAAATCGGAGAAACAGAAAACAGATTTTATAAGGAAAAGATAAACAGAAGAAAGATGCTACCGAAAATTGTATTCGAACGTAACAAAGAATATGACAAGCGTCGATTTTATAGCCAGAATTTTATCTCCATAAGACGAAACGTTTTGGGCTCCAAATATGGCCCTGGGTGACGCAAAGAACTTTCTTTATGAAAGGTCTTTATGGAATTTTCAGCACTCACTGTATCTGGCCTAGTCCGTCAATTTTACAGCCAGTCTATCCTGGAAGATGGACAGCGCTGCCTTAATTTTGAAATTTCTACAACAAAAATTGTTCAACGCAACAAGGAAGAAAGGGGAGAAAGAAAAAGAAAGAAAACATTGAATGGAGTAGCCGAAAATAAAAATAATTTTGTACTAGGAAGTTGTTACAGCCGAAATCTTGCTAGCCATTCCCATTCCCAAGGACGTGACTCCTTGAAGCGCTATTAATTCTAGCTATTTATATAATGAGAAACAGAAATAATAGCAAAAAGAGGGGTACTGGCGCTTTAGTACGAGAAGGGTACCAAATAATAGAAACAACTCGAAAAGTCATTTGAAAAAATCCGAACGAGTGATACGACTAAGAATTTGAGTTTCACAAATCAGCTGTCTCCCATGTGCTATTATCCAAAATATTCAACACATAGTCAACAACATTTAATATTCTAAATTTAGTTCATCGTTATCAGAGGAAAATATGTTAAATTGCTATGCCTTGTAATTCACCTCATCCTGAAAATGTTACTGCGTGTTCACTTTCAAAACACATGACTCCCTCACACCACATACACATGCGTACTTGAAGAAAGAAAAGAAACTCGGCATTCGTTTCAGTAAAACCGATATTTCATATATACTCAAACCTAATCATTCAATTCATAAAAAACTATTTAAATTTTATGACTACTTCGAAATACCGATTTTCGATTTATAGATGCATCCCGCTATAAACACTTTCAATCAACAAGGATGTTCGGAACCGCGAGTCAAACTTTAACCACTCCTTCCCCATACATACGCACACACACACACACACACACACACATATATATATATATATATATATATATATATATATATATATATATATATATATATATATATAGCGCAAAATTTCAGTCCAATGCACTCGCCAACCTAAAAATGATGGTCGCCAGTATCTCTCACGTACAAATTATGAGGAGCCTCCAGCCCCGGGGCCTTTGGTTTGACAAAGAAAGAGATTACCGGTACATCAGAGCATACAATTTCATAACCAAACAATTAGATTCAAGATAATCAATTTTGAATTGGACAATTCATACAATTCATATACATGTTAAAAAATATCTTCCCTTAATACTTCACGTTTGTGTAACTCTCTCTCTCTGCACTGAAGTACCAGTTGTCGATTGCAGTTTTCGGATCAAAGTCCTTAAGTGAAGGACCATTGATGGAAATTGTCACTAAATCATCTAGTGTGTCAGTCTTCAGTAAATTGCTGTAGGCAGCCTTAACTATTGAGACCGCTAAAGTCTCTCTCACATGAAACAGTATTCACAGATAGAACTACACAAAATGTGAAAATTGGAAATCTCGTAATGAAGGAGGGGCGAATTACAACGTTGTGAAGACTTCACTTTCCGTGTTTTTTCTCACTCAGTGACTATTATTTTCACGTGAAACAGAATCTGCGCAGCCCTGAGTTTAGGGATAAATCATTCCTACTGAACACTAGTCGCCAGCTCAAAGTTTAATGGCGACTTGGCGATATATATAGGGCGGACTTCGGAGTTTTACAAGCCCTCGTGTAAACACCAGCATAGCGAATCACGAGGACGCGGCACTAGTCCTAAAACAAACAAGACCTAAAAATCATTTCGCGACACTAGTCCTAAACGGCACTGGAACTAAAAATCCCTTGTGGCGCTACCATCGCGTTCGTGCCACACTGTCAATCTGTTAGTCAAAGTTTTAGATATACTGTTTCATATTACAGAACCAGATTCTAGCTTAGTTCTTATAAGTAATCTGTATAAATACCTATTCTATCGTTCTGAAATAAAATAAATAAATGAAACCTTATGTTCTTTCTTGCTGTTTGCATGATTGCATTTGTGTGGTGACAAAATATTAACTATCTTTCAAATGTGATTACCAGATCTTTCGTAATGTCTTCTTTTCACTATTCCCACACCACTGACCATTAACAACATAATGTGTTTTAGTTATATACGTCATAAATTTTGCTTTCTTTGTGCTGATTTGAAGTTAATTATTTTTACACATATATTTATCATACTGAACTATTTCCGTAGCTAATAGTTGTCATACTATAATTAACTACTCTTTACTCGTTACCATTATTAACAATAGTTTTAGTATTACGAAAATAGCTGTTGCTGTTGGAATTAACTACTATTAGTAATACTACTACTACTAATAATAATAATAATAATAATAATAATAATATGTTTCAGATATGCTATAATTTTGAAACCTGAGCCTTGATTGTACGTGAATTTAAAATCAAAGATTATGTCACGGACGGCAAATGATGGCTTAACAGCCAAAACAAGTGGACCCCCAAGTGAGGGTTATTCTGTGTTTAATAATTACAGCAAATTAATAATATTTATAATAGAATGTGAAAGAAACACTTTTTAAAAAAAAAATTAAACTATGTCAACATGTTAAAATAATTTAAAGAACCTAATTAATCATCCACTTTGTACTCTCATTTGCTTAATTGGACGAACCCAGACCTAGAGGAAAAAAGAGTTTTCTGCCCAAATCTTAAAAACAGTGGGGAATTTTAATACTATAGAAATTGACCCTCCCTCCGTCTTAGAATTTTCAAGACGCTGAAACATAATTTTATTACTTTTAGTTAAAAGTTGAAATACCGAGTTTCACGCATCCAGCTTAAGCAAATCCTTCTTTACTTTATAAATATTTTCTGAATAAGTAATAGGGAATTCGAACACTAAAGAAAGTGCACCCTTTGTTCTTTGCGTTTTATGTGTTGAATTTTCAGTTTTTTTTCTTTATTTGCTTGTTTTACAGTGGAAAGTTTATATGTCATGAATCATTGGTGTCTTTCTCTTTTGCCTAAAGGCCCTCCAGCACTTCGTAGAAACATTTTAAATGTTCGTATCTTTAGGCAGAACGGGAATTATTAGCAGTGTTATTAGCAGTATTATTCGCATCTACTTTAGTAAAAATGAATGTGATTTAAAAAATACCTGCAGAGAAATGGAATTGATTGACTCAGTTGCAAAAAAAAAAAAGTCGTTTGATATTGTAACTGAAACAAACATAAAGCAAACTTAATTCGATCTAATATCACAAGACGGTCATTATCCCCAATTATCTGACTTTTTGATTTGATTGGATCTCTACAGAAACACAATTATTTCAATATGTGATATTGATATTTTGTATTGCTGCCATTTACATTAATAATATAAATATGAAATTAGAAGTATTGCATATAATGCAGAATTATGTATAGGAGACAAATCAGCTGACAAGCTGATGCCGAAAAGTGAGTTGTAATGTAGAAAACTAAGACCCTTTAAGCATCCTCTTGCATTGTTTACTTAATATGTGGCCTAATGTGTCTTCAGGATGTGAACTGTGGCATCGAACTCCGTACTGCCATTGACCGTAGTAATAACAACGGTAAACTACTTGTTAACTTCTCCGAAGACTGAGTAAATTAATGTGAGATTCCAGTAGACTTATTCGGGTCCCATTGAAGTAGGAACTGCTCGAATCTCGTTCACGATGATTTAGAGACTGATCACTGATGGTCTGCGACTCTCCTATCCTTTCCGACTTCGACTTTCTTTCGACTACCTTGATTCTCTCAAATATTGTCTTATTATTCTTCTTCCTTGCTTGGGGAAACTGCTACATCATCTGATAACATCTTTCAGTGTTTACCTGTCTCATTGCCGAAACTTGTGTTTCTGCAATGTCATCAAGTGATAGAAATCTCCAGACATCCACATCTGCAAATCTGACCGTTTTGACATATCCAAAATTGTGTGTTTCATTTAACAAACATTTTACAAAACATTTGACATTGCAGTTTCTTAATTATTGTACTCGTTAGCATAACATTACTTAATTTTGCTAATGTCTGTTTTATTGCTGTTACGTCAATGTAAACAAACAACGCGTATGACATAATTTTGTAATGTCTTAATCTTTCTCAATGTTAATTGATACTTTAACCTAAATTTAATTTTGAAAACTTTATTCTTAATTCACTTATTTATCAATTTTAATCTCGTTCAATACGCATGTATTGACAATAGATACCTATACTATCGTCGATAGTGTTAAAATATTGGGAATACGTTTCTCATGTGATTTACAGCGATCTTACAATTTAATCTGGGATCCAATCGTACAATAAGTTCGCTTATTAACTAAAGAACATAAGTATTGTCGACTGAAGTTACTGCAGAAAACTTGGTTCCTGAATACGTATATTTACCCCAAGAGTGTAGTGAAAGATGAGTGTTCCTTATGTGGTCAACTTGATACTTTACTACATCGCATCACGTCCTTTATTTCCACACGACAAATTTAGGATTCTTTGTGTTGGATGCTGGGCTTATTTGTCGACAGCCACCATCTAAATTTTCTCCCTCCATCTTACAATTTCCAGACTATGACTGGTACCTGCAGACCAAACTAAATGCCATTAATTGGTTGAATTTGTATTATATATACTATATGTTAAAATATCCTACTAAGTTGTCATATTTGTACTTCATTTGGTACTTACAAACTCAGAAATAGTCTAGGAGACAAAAACGGAGACAAAAGAGTTTGCAAATTTCTTACGCATCTTGTATGTCCATCAATTATGTAGAATTTTTTCTGTAGTGAATTACTTCTCCTGATTTGTTGTGTTAAACGATGTACTATTAACATTCATGTGAAATAAAAAGGTAAAAAAGTGGTAGAGTGTTTACCTCTGGTGCATGGGGTCCCTGGTTTGATCCCAGATTGCGCCATATGAGCTATGTGGTGAAAAAACAACGTGTACATGAATTTTCTCGGGATTCTCCCGTTTCCTCTCACTTTCTTCACTACACCATTTCATTCATCCTCATCATCACCGTCTCCTTTAGCCTCGCTGGCATAATCGTGGGACTTAAAATATTTCATTTCATTACATTTTTTAAAAATCCAAAATTTTTCCTCCCCCTAAAATCTGCCGCCCTGTTCTCGAGCACATAATAGCACTTACCTAAATACGGGCCTGGTGATAGGCACTTGACAGTTTTAATGAATGTTTAAAATTGATGAAGTTGTAGTCAACTTTACTTGCAAATATATAATATGAGAATTGTATTCTATGTGAATTATGGAGTTATATTAAAAGAGCTATAAGAGAAATATGTGAAGAATACGATTTTGTAATGTATATCATTATTCAATCAATCTGAATTTTGTTTCGAAGTTGGAGATCCTATCGCTTGTGTAGTTAATGCTAACAAATTTACCTATGTTCAAGCTGTTATGGTTATACAAAATAGTGAGTTTTAGGGATAAAAAGTGGTAATCTGTTGAATTTCAAATCGTGAGGTTGTGAGTACGATTCCCGTCTGAGTAAATAATGTTTTTTTATGAAATTCCATATTCCGTAATGCACTAAACATTACATACAATAATTACATTAAAATACATCACTTCTAGATATATATAACATAATCATTGCAGAACATAGTAATTATTATGTTTAAAATATAACATCTGAGATAGGTGTTCACAATACATCGGTATTATATATGAGAATGTTAAATACAACTTAAGAAACTCGTTTAATAGCAATAAATAAATTATGTAGTGTATTTAATTGCAGCTACGCGGTGGCTCAGTGGTAAAGCGTTCACCTCCGGTGCTTGGGGTACCTGGTTCGATCTCAGCTCGCGCCGTGTGGACTTTGTGGTGGGAAACAGTGTGCTCGTGAGTTTTCTCGGGGTTCTCCCGTTTCCTACCACTTTCTTCATTTCACTCATTTCTCATTATCACCGTCTCCTTTAGCCTAACCGGTATAATCGTGGGACGTAAAACTTAAAGATTTCATTTCATTTTTTTATTTGCAGCTATTTGTCATATAGAGGTTCCTTCTCAACATTCATATTACAGCATGTCATTTACGTTCTTGAAAAATAATCCGAGGCATAAGGAGAAGGTATAAACAGAGAATCCTAAGTCGAAAGCTCGCAAGAAATTCATGAACACCATAGGTCAAGTGAGCAGACTGGAATTCTCCTTATGAAGCATGCCACAGCAGAAAGATTTTACATAGATTTTCAATTCAATAACAGATATATGGTTTTGCAATGTGGAAGTGGTGATGTCTTGTGTCGTTCTTTCTCTCTTGCTCTCTCACTCGGTATTTATATATATAAAAGTGGATGTACTATATGTGTGTGTTTCAACATAATTCTGATATGTCTAGAGCAATTTTAACACATTTCTTACAGTCTGGAAAAGAGTACTGTCGGGATACATATCAAAAATGCTAGAAAGGGATCGATATTAGTATCGAATCCATTAGTTTCATGGTCGCTTAGGTAAATAGTTCTACTTTCAATTCAAGTCCAATTAAGCTTCCATTAGCACTCAGGGTGGTTACGTAGCGTCACAAAAATATCGAAATCAGCCTATATTAGAGTCGAATCGTAAGTTTTCAGCGCCGTTAACAGTGCCGCATTTCCTAGTAGTCCAATTAGGCAAGTGCATAGAGGGCAACAAATTTGCAGAGCGCAAAGTTTAAAAATTGAATAATATTTTTATATTTTCGTATGAAAAAGTTAAAAAATCAAAAGCAATTATACTATTTCATGAACAATCCTCTTTTACTATTCTAATATGTTTAATGATAGCGTAAGAAATCTAACATTAACTCAGAACATGTTTTACATTTGTTATTTTTTGTTACGTAGTTGTAGTTGTAGTATCTAGTGAGTGGATTTAACTGTAATAAATTCACTAATTAAGCATTCTCGAATTAAGTTTTATTTTTAAATTAGGGATGAAGGGGAGGAGAAATATGTAGTTATTGGGGGCGCCGAGAGCAAAAGTGCGTACGGACGCCGAGCTTCTAAATACAAGATTGGACGCTAAATAATTGATAGACATTTTAATACCATTTAAGACCAAACTTAGTCATAGCAGTAGCAGTATCCATTTGCTTTCCTACGAGAAATGAAAGGGGCTGACATCAAAATTATAAAAAACACGACATTAGTGTCGAATCCATAATTTTGGGGGTTGCTTAAATAAAGAGTGGCACTTCAGGTGCCATGTAAGTTAAGCCCCCATTAGCACCTGAAGGGGTGTGTGATATTTTGACATGTAGAAGTAATTGAAAATGACCAATGTTATTCTCGAATCTATATCTTTCGGGGTCCCCAAGTTCATTGGGAGCTGTTCTGATGACCTTTAAGTTTAAGTTCAACTTGAAGTAGGAGCAAGATCCCCTAGCACATCTAATAAGAAGAATCGAAGGGAGTAACATATAGAATGATTCAAAACGACCAATATTAGTGTAAAATAGTTTCCTTATCACCGAGATAAATAGCAATACTTCTGAACGAACATGTCAGCTGGTTTTTGAATTTGCAAGGGCAGCATCGAAGGCATTGCTCGCGCAGCTCTAAGTATTTTAATATTTCTGTATAAGTGTATATTCCAGCGTAAATCCGGAATGTCTTGGGCAACCTTTACCAAACTTGGGGAACATATTACGTTTAATATAAGAAGAAAATATTGTGCTAGTATGAAGTTATGGAAGTTGGGATGTGTGACATGTAAAAGTAATGTAAAACGACTAATCTTAGTATTTTATCCATACTTTTCTCAGTCGTTGAGATGGATAGTGGGAGTTTACATCTAAATTCACCCCCATCTTTACAGTATGATGGCCTGGGAGAGCTAAAAATAGAATCTCAAAAATTACTGAAATGTTTGTCGAATTCATAGTTTTCGGGGTTGAGAAAGCGTTTCTTATAACTTTGGAAGGTAGTTTGTACCCACTTCAAGATGGGCTTTTTAATCATATCAATTTCTCACCATAGGAAAAAAATGACCATTTCAACTATTATATCAAGCCAACCTTCGCAATGGAGGAAAAAATTGTGTGGATGTATGTTTCGTCTTTTAAATGAAATAAGACGTTAAAATCAAAGATGGACTGGATCAATGGGTCGGTTGGTAAGTGGGTGAAATGGGTCAACATTTGTGAGTAGGTCAGTGGATCGTAGGTCAAAGGTACGTGACCTGCTGCGAAACACCACTCACCGTGACTCACACTGACCCACCGAACCATTCTGTTCATTGCATCGTAGACAACATCTTCTGAAGACTGGTGAGCTTGTCTACGTTTTACTTTCAAGATCTCCATTTTTCTTCTCTTTTCATTTGTTTCTAATGAACAAAGTTCAAACACTTTTGGATTTTCATATTTGCAATTGTAAGAGTGGTAATAGGAATAGGGGTTCGATTTTGAGATGCAGCCTGTGAGCTTTTAGAGGAGCTAAGTGCTGGAAAATATTTTTGAATCACCTGTAATATATGAATTACTATATAAAAAATGGGTGATGGGTGATAGTGGGTCATGGTGGATGGTTGATCAAATTTTCATTGACCCACACCAACTCTGGTTAAAATTGTACTAAAGAGGCACCGAAGATACACGTCGGCGATTATGCTCAAATTTTGCACATAGATAGTACCTCACCAGAAAGCAATAAATCTGAAATGGTTCACGGTACCACCTCCTAGATCTCGAGATATAGTGGTTTGTCTGATTGACTAAATTAAGACATCAATGATTTATCCTTCAACAAGCAAGCTTTTTATCATCGTTTCCGTAGGGAATTCAGAAGAACACGTGCCTAGTAATCGTAATGTTAATAGTTTGCGGTCACTCCGGAGTATTTGTTTTAGTGTTTTTTTGACTCACCTAAATATAAAGAAATCGCACATATAGGCAATTTAACATATTTTGGGAGAGTAATTTTCTTGTTCGTTGGCGTTTCGTCGCGTATCTGCCGTTGGTGGTAAATTTTCAAAATGGAACTGGGGCCACCGCGGATCGTCGCTGCGGGGCCACCAATTTTTGGCGAGAGATCCATAGTTGACCATCTGTAGTCCACCGACGCTTACAGCTTAGGGAAATGAACGATGTCTTTGCCTTGTAGACTTCATGACTACCGACGTCGGCTGTAAACTAGCTTTTAGTATTCCGATATTAACCGTCTATTGTTCATGTTTATACACGGTGTTGTTATAATAATAATAATAATAATAAAAATAAAATAGTAATAGTAGTATCCTAGGTAGGACTACACACAGGATTTGGCTCGTTTTTGTTCGACTCGACCCTAATCCGAATCAAGTTGAGGAAATTTTTCGTGCCGAGTCCTAGCGTAGACCTCACAAATGTCTGTTTCGAGTCGACTTGAGTTTCAAAGAAAAGTCGCTCGTGCCCATCCTACTAATGAGAGCTTAATCGGAGCTAAGCGAAATTGAAAGTCACACTATTTATCTAAGCGACACCGAAAACTGAATTCGACACTAATATCGATAATTTTCTAGCAATCTTTTATATGTATCCCCCTCCCATTCACCATAGCTAACCCGACAGCACTCTTTTTCAGACTAAAAGAAATATGGTTACAATTACTCTAGGCCAGTGGTTCTCAACCTAATTCCTATCACGATCCCCTTTTATCACATCCTCTCGCCACCGACAGTTATAATTTGTTTTATAATAAGCTTATATGGCATTTCTAACATACCTATTTCTATAATGGTAGAATCCATTTCTTGTTTGTCGTGGACAGTGCAGTGCCATGGAAAATCAGCGCCCGGGACGAGAGTATACGACGATGGCTTCGTACATATGAGTGAGGTCGACAGACTAGCTGTGAAGCGCCACCATGGTTGGCACGAAGCGCAATAAAATTTTCAAAAATATACCCTCCTTTTCCTTGATTTGAGCACTTTTTATTACGTTTTTCTTCTATTTTATACATGTGCACATGCATTTTCCTAACATGAGTAACACACTTCCTCAGAATGTTGTGCCCCTTTTTTCGGAGCCCGTCGATCCGCCCCGACAGCACGCACTGATAGTAGATACGGTAACAGTAATATCTATATTCCCTACGACGAAGGGGCTGGTTCAAGATGGATATTAAACTCCTTCATTAAAGAGGCCATTAACGTACCTGATCTAAGCCCACAACTTCTTGACCAACTAATGGAATTATCGTGTGACAAATCCTTGCTACTGTTTTTCTGTAACGAAGACGTGGACAAGTTCTGCCTGGTGATCAGAGAAGAATATCCTGGTCTTGTATCTGCTGCTTCAAAAGTAATAATTCCATTTACTATACCGTACCTGTGAGAAAGTGTTTTTGGGGGGGTTAAACATTAAAACAAAGACAAGAAATCGTTTATCAGTTGAAAATGGCTTGATAATGTTCGTCACGAATATTGAAATTACACCATGCTTAGGTATCTCATTAGGTTCCAATTTTAATTCTATTTCAATATGCAGGTTTTGTTGCATGTGTATTTTTCTGGTATTTCAATATACAGTTCTCATTAGCTTCATATCATACCTCTTTTATTTAAATTCATTTTTAAACAACTCTGCACCTTTTGAAAATGTTTAGTAGACTTAGTTTTTGTTGTTATTTACAGTGTGTATAAAAATAAAAGTATGCCTATCAGAACAAAATTCTAAATAATATTTAAAAATAATTTCCGGTATTTAATTCTAACTATATTTATCTCTTCCGCTTACCTTCGCGACCCCCATTAAACCCTCTTGTGGCCCCTAGGGGTCGTGACCTCCAGGTTGAGAAACCCTGCTCTAGGCTGAGTTATGTTGGAACATACGTACACACACATACATACATACACACTCTTTTATATGTATAAATACAGATAAGAGAAAGTTGAGAGAGAGCAACCGCTCTCAATCTATTCACGTTACTTTTACGATTCGTGAATTTCTTACTTGACAGTTTGGAGTAGTTAGTTTTTTGTCTTGAAATACAACCCGATTTTGGATATGCTCTACCTAAATCACATGCTGTAATGCGAATATTGAGAAGTTACCTGCGTATGAAAATAGCTGCAAATAAATACATTACATAACTTATTTATTGCTATTACACGATTTTCTTAATTTGTATTTAACATTCACCTATAACATACTGACGCTTTGTCAATACCTCAGATGTTATATTTTAAAGATAATAATTACTTATGTCGTGAAATAATTATATATATATATATATATATATATATATATATATATATATATATATATATATATATATATATATATATATAGTGTGTGTTTCAAAACAACACCGACAAAGTTTGGGAGGTGATTCCTGACACCAAGACGAAAAATATAGACCAACCTGGGTGCACAAATGTTTTCTTTCGGAGTTATAGGCTGCCGAAAACATGAAAAATTGGACTTTGAAGGTCCATAGCTCCAAAACTATGGGACCCATTGTAGTCGGATCAAAACTTCACTTAGGAACTAGTATGTGTTCTATTCAAATATCCATGTTTCAGAATCCTGTGGTACTTCCGCAATAATTTTTATAAAGGTAGTATGTGAGTGCTTCAAATTATATGCCTGTAGCCAAATTCCGTCTATAAAAATTGTTGCTTGAGTACTGCAGGATTCTGAAACACGGATATTTGAATAGGGCACATATTAGTTCCTAAGTAAAGTATTGATCCGACTGCAGTAGGTCTCATAGTTTTGGAGCTATGGACCTTTGATGTTCAATTTTTCATGTTTCTGTGTTTTTGGCAGCCTATAACTCCGAAAGGAAGAATTTGTGCTCCCAGATTGGTCTATACTTTTCGTTTTATCTTTGTGTGAGGAATCATCTCCCAAACGTTGTCGGTGTTGTTTTGAAACACCCTATATATATATAACTGATGAATTTTAACGTAATTACTTTACATAATTTTCATGCATTGATGAAAATACAATATCATAAAAGAATGACACCTGAACGGGTATTGAACTCACGAACTCATGATTTGAACGCTCGGGGGTGTACCACTGAGCTAACATGACCGCTCTTCGGAAGCTGCTTCTAATGAAATATAACTGAGCTCATATGTAAATGCTCTTTTCCGTATGGAAACCACAATGACAAAACGAGAGTGTGAATACATAGTTTCGAAATATTGTATCGTTAAGTATTTCAATCAATGTTACCTTTTTCTACACTTAATACCATTCCAACATGTATTGTTATATTTAACAGAAGGAAAAACCTATCTGTACAAGTTTTCCCGATTGCTAAGCTTGGCTTGGAGATTCAAACCAGCAGTTTTAGTTTACTGTTTTCCGAAGATACCCGAAGTCGGACTTCGAAATTGTTCGTCTCAAAACAGTTATCATCATATCGCTCAATGTGTTTGGAATATGGCAAATGTTTTTATACGTGTAAAGTCAGTATAACAATTCATTCTTTAAACAGCATTTGTATGTATTTATATTCCTTTACGAAAACTGTTTTTAATATTATTATTACGGCGCACCATTTTCAGATTTCTTTCGCAAGTCGTTGACCAAGTCATTCCCCGCAACAAGCGTGTCGTGCAAGTAACCAATCACATGTCAAGTACTAGCTTTTACCTATTGCTTCCTGCTCACAGCTCAGAGCATTGGCAACTATGGATAGACGTAAAGCAGTAATTACTCTATGAGAGTTGGAAGGCTATTCTGCAACTGCAGATAGCAGGCGAGTAGGTGTCCTGGCCTCTACAGGAAGGCAATGGATTCGGAAATATGGTGCTACAGGTCAGACTGGTAATTTACGATCTCTTGGTCGTCCTCATGCGTCTACCGAAGCCGAAGATGCGAGATTAGTAAACGAAGCCCGGTTAGACCCATTAAGGACGTCTAGACGGCTAAGGGAAGCTTCTCACTCTACTGGTATTAAGCATACAGCTCTGCGAAGGCTTCGTCATGCTGGCTTACGTGGTCGTGTTGCTACCGTGAATTAAAAACACAAAATTTACCATGTCGCATTTGCTCATGCGAATGTGGGTCTCAACTGGGAAAACGTAGTTTTCTCAGATAAATCCATATTCACAACATCAAATGAGGGACGCCGTTTTGTTTATCGTGCGAGAAGCACCCGCTATGACACTGGATATATGGCTGCTTAAATCATAGTGGCCATGTATCTATTTCATGTTGGGGTTGGATTTCCAGTCGCAGAGCAGGACAGCTTCACGGAATTGAAGGACATCTGGACAGTGCTCAGGACTTATACATTATGAATAATATCATGGTGCCATCTGTACGAATATTTCAGCCTGATGGTGTAATTCAGTTCTAGCAAGACCAGTTGCCAATACATACTTCCCGTGTGGTTCAGGAATGGTTCGCAGGGCAGCCTGAGATTGATTTAATTGACTGGCCGCCTCGTGGAGCAGACCTCAATCACATGGAAAATATGTGGGCAGAAGTGAGGCGTACTCGAAAAGACAGTTGGCCTGAGGCAGAACCATCAAGAACTCAGGATGACCTGTGACATCTTGTTTCCGATGCATGTTGGTGGCTGGAGGTAGGGGAAGGAGATAGATTTGTCACCCATTTAATAGAAGAATGGACGTGTAATAAATTAAGAAGGGTCTTGGACACAATATTTATGTCCCCGCCTTAACTCCCGAAAACAGCTCTTGTCAGGGCTACCTAAATGTTTCTCAAAATATTTCTAGAAGTAAACCACTCCTTGTATGTGATTTTTGTGCAATTCTACTAACAAAAAAATAATAATTTGCTACAGGCTTTGAACTCAAGACCTCATCATGGGCAAGCCCGTACTCTACCAGTGAGCTAACATGAACACGCAAACCCAAAGTGAAGAAACAGGACTTTCAATTTCCGGTGTTCGACGACAATGATGCTCATATACGCTGCAAATGTTGTATTCAACTTGGGATATTCCGCAACACACACACACACACACACACACACACAAAGCGAAAGAGAGAGAAAGATGAATATACACAAAAGCATATCAACGTATTCGAAAGAAACTCTAAGTAACGATATTCCGTTGTAAAGAGAATTTGTGTTTCTTCTCGTGACGTTAAGGGAATCGGGAAAAGTTATGTGTCCCGAAGCAGGATCCGCCTTTGAATAATATGTTTATGCACTTTCTATATCCGCAGGAATATACTGTATTTCGCGAATGTATATGACATGCTGTAATGAGAATATTGAGAAGTAACATCTGTATGACAAATAACAGCAAATAAATACACTACATAATTTATTTATTGCTATTTAACGATTTTCTTAACTTGTATTTAACATTCTCATATATAATACCGACGTACTGTGGACACCTATCTCAGATGTTATATAATAAACATAATAATTACTATGTTCTGCAATGACTACGTTATAAATATACAACTGATGTATTTTAATGTAATTATTTTATATATTTTTTCATGCATTGCGGAGAATAGAATTTCATAAAAAAGCATTGACCCAGATGGGAATCGAACTTACAACCTTACAATTTAAAATCCAACAGGTTGTCACTGAGCTAACACGCGCACTCTTCGAAATATACTTCTAGCAATGTATAACGGCTCTCAAGATAATTATGACATTCATATCCACTGCAAACGCTGTTTTTGTTCTACTTTGACTTTTATTTTTGTACTCAGGCGATAATTATATTCTGTGTCTTAACTTTGAGCATTCTTTTACATATGGAAAGATTCCTTTACGTATCTAAATGTTCCGTTACGAATCGAGAGCTAAATAACAAACAAGGACGTGCTGACATTAATACAAGGGTTCGAAATATTGTATCATTAAGTATTTCAATCTATGTTGCCTTTTTCTACACTTGGTAACAACTCTTATTATATTTAAAAGAAGAAAAACACATCTGCAAAATTTTTCCCGATTGCAAAGGCTGGCTTGGAGGTTCGAACCTGGTTTACTTTTTTCCGAAGATACCCGAGGTTGGAAGAAAATTTTTGCGTCAAAATAGCAATAAAGAGTGCGGCCAACCTTTATGAGACAAGATGTACATATTTCAAATTTTTATCTTTGCTAAAGAAAAAAAACCTCTTGATCAGTATTTCAGAATTAAAATTAATAGATACTTATACAATACTCAAAAAAAGATTGCTATATGCTACCTCATAAGGATGAACATTGTTTTAAAAAAAATCAAACATCACAGTTACTTTTCGTAAATAATAAGAATGATCTTACAGTAATGTGCTGGACTCATTTCAAATGTATTCAATGTATAATAATTAGGAGTACTCAGAACGTTTCATGTGAGTGTGAAAGTTATCAAAGCCAATTTGTCCTTATATTATAATATTTTACGTTTTATTGAGATTTCAGTATTTTAATGGAAAGAAAAAGTTATTTCAGTAAATCGAAAGAATAGAGATAACATTTTATTGATAGAATATATGACAATTGAAGGTAAAAGTAATTATACAGGATGTGCACTGGTACATCAAATATACACTATACTACTATGATTCTGTCCCTTGGATTTTGACCGCCTCGTCAGAATTTTCCTTGGATTTTCACCTTTTGGGTTTTGTCCCCGTCCTCGTTACTACAGCCATTATATATCTATATGGGTTCCGATCTGCATAAAAACAAGCTATTAGCCAAGCATTTCGGTGCTGTATTTCGCTAAAAAAAATTCCTCCTAACATAAAATTCCCTGTGTCCAAAGATTAGGCAGAACGGGAATTAGGCAGAAAGGAAATTCCCATTCTGCCTAAAGATAAAATCATTCAAAATATTTTCTACAAAGTGCTGGAGGAGTTAGGCAGAACGGGAATGAACCGTTTCATTTTACTTGTTTCAGAGATTCACGAGATACACTATTCTTTTAAAACAAAATCTTACCCCACTATTTTTACTATACGTATTTCCAAAAATGCTTATATCCTGCTTTCGTAAGAAAAAAGTTTTTAAAGATTAAAATTTAACGACTGTACTTGTAGTAGTATTCCTAGAAAATCAGCTATCTTAACTCTTTTATGTAAGAGTACAGAAGATAAACACAAACTCATGGACTTTCATGAACAGTTTCCGATTTCTTTTGACTTAACTTATTTTCCACAAGCAAAATTCACTCACTGCCAAGAAACAGGTTTCAAAAAGGTAACAAACTGAAAATATAATAATAATAATAATAATAATAATAATAATAATAATAATAATAATAATAATAATAATAATAATAATAATAATAATAATAATAATAATAATAATATATTTATGTACGTGTGTAATATGTATATATTTATAGTCTTATTGAAGTTTTCGTAATTTGGAAATATACCTTTGGAAAGTTTGCTGACTACATCCCTAAATGACTATGTATTCTTTTCTTCAAACGTATTATGTTGCGTATTACATTAGTAATTTAGCGTTATTTTTTGATTGTTCTTGCTTATACATATCAACTCTATCAAAACACAATGTGAAATATAGTAACTGTCTGCGTTCTTGAGATATATATATATATATATATATATATATATATATATATATATATATATATATATATATATATATATATATATATATATATATATATATATAATCGGTTTCACTTGTGAAATAACTAGTGCGCTTTTGTCCTACTCTTAATAAAATACACTTCACAGAGTATATATTTATTGCATTTCTGACCGCTTGCTTGGTTTCAGAAAAGTCTGGGAGAAAAAGCTGTTTAAACATTTTTATTAAATTCTTTTTATTAAGAAATTTGTTATGGGATTCTCGTATCTCCATTTGAAAGAAACGAATTTCTTAATCAATCATATAATTATTTCTTAGAATGAAATAGGTTATATAGTGTAATTCATGTATAACAGCAGAACAGATAATGATAATAATTTTAGTAGTAGAAATATAGCTGTTACCGTTGGAATTAACTACGTTAGTAACATTATTGCCAACTAGTTACTGCATCGTCGCAATTTCGTGTGGAGCTGGCGAAATTCAGAACTAAAGCAGGTGAATGAAAAAAAAGCACACAACCTAAACGGCACAAGTCCTAGGGTCTGAAGCGAATAAGACCTAAACGGCACAAGACCTAAAAATCATTTCGCGGCACTAGTCCTAAACGAGGTTATATATTACGACGCTGATGTAGTACTTCCCGAGTAGGCAGAGGTGCACTTTCTGCTTTATTTTTATGTAGATATTTTGTCGATTTAATATGGCTGGTAACGAAGATTGCAGATTATCCATAAGTAGCTTTAAATTTAATTTAAAAATTACGAAAGGTCTCGCGTAATAAAATTTAACGGCTTGAAGCCATGTTGATTGTTTACATTGTAGTGAGTGTGTGCGCGCGCATGTAGCGGAAGTTGTATTTCTGGAGTGTGGCGGAACATTTAAACTGGTAAGTAGTTCGTTGCTTCATGCAGAAAATTATAATGCATTTATTACTTTTCGTTGAATTTTTAAATATTAAATGGTAGTGTGTGTTGTGAAGTATGAGATCCTTATTTCGTTAAAATGATTTTTAAGTGTAATTGCATTCGGTGCTTGGAGTGTCCTGTGGCCACTGATCGAGCTTATCAGTGTATTAACCCGAAGTATGTTAAGTAGGAAAGAACATTCGAAAACTGTTTATTGTGACGATTAGGAATGGTAAATTGAGATCGAAAATTGCACACGGGATTCTTATGAGTATTCCAGTTTGTGAGCGCGTGCGAAAGCAATGAGTGGTATAAGCATTGTGGAGGTCGGTAGACTATACCCACATACAATGTGAGGTAAGTTAAACATTCTAATGCTTAGTGTAGAGTAAGGTTGTTTAGTATAAGTAGTAGTAGGAACGGGTTAGAAGCCCCGCAGGAGTTGTTTGGGTTTTGTTCTCGACATAAGTAATATTAGTAGTAGCAGTAGTAGTAGTAATAGTAGTAGGAACGTGTTAGAAGCTCTGCAGGGGTTGTTTGGGTTCTGTTCTCGACATAAGTAGTAGTAGTAGTAGTAGTAGTAGTAGTAGTAGTAGTAGTAGCAGTAGTAGGAGTAGGAGTAGCAGTAGTAGTAGTAGCAGCAGCAGTAGTAGTAGTAGTAGTACTTATAGCAGTAGTAGTAATAGTAGCAGTAGTAGTAGTAGTAGCAGTAGTATTAGTAGTAGTAGAAGTAGTAATAGCAGTAGTAGCAGTAGTATTATTAGTAGTAGTAGTAGTAGCAGCAGTAGTACTAATGGTAGTAGTAGTAGTAGTAGCAGCAGCAGTAGTAGTAGTAGTAGTACTACTACTACTACTACTAGTAGTAGTGGTAGTAGTATGATTATGATGATGTATGTATAGACATTCCATATCGTTGTGCTATTTGTATTCTTGGTTCTTTATTTTCTGGGGGGGGTAACATGGTACATTGTTGATTGCCAACATGTCATGTTACCACTTTTTCATAATAAGGTACCGATAATACATATACCACAATGATATGGGATCTCCACATATGCTAGAATAGTCACACCAGCGTTGTAAAGAATTACCCTATACGGCACTAGTCCTAAACGGCATAAGACCTAAAATTTAGGTCCAGTGCCTATACTTTTAGGTCTTATGCTGTTTAGGTCTTGTGCCGTTTAGGACTTATTAATTTTACCCGAATTTCCATTCCCGAATTACGAATCGAAATTTCGTTTTACTAAATGTCAACAACATTGTTTGCTAACACGTAATACCAGGGTGCGAATTACTAAGGGGGATGAGTGGGATTTTCCCCCTCAATCACATTTTGTCCTCCTCCCCAAAGAGGTCAGCTGAAGTATCCCCACCAGCGATGCTTGCTTTTCCCCTCCCCCAAACGTTATGCTATGCTTAGTATAACGTCAAATTTCACTGATTTTTGTCATTTCTTGTAAGTTGAATCTTCTATCCGATTTCGAAATGAGCGATGTAAACTATTCAGTTTTGGTCATTTCTAGTATCCCCACTATTTTCACCCTTGTTTAGTTGAACTATGTTATTATGACTACGGTTGTTACTTGCTAGTGTACCTTCGTACCCTTCAGTTCGTCATCGTTCGTGAATTTGAATGTACTAATTGCTCATAACAAAGTCGCATATGGATTTATAAATGCTCTTAATAGTTGGCCAAGAAGAAGTAAACAAACAGCTTTTTCCGCCATACTTGGCGGTGGTCGGACATGTCATATTCATCCTCTATATTTGTATTGATTATCATATTATTTTAATTTTTTGTTATATTTCATTTTCCAGTGTTTTCTTTGTTAGCACATGGTCATTCCCTAGCAGTTTGCGTATACGCAACTCAAAAGTTGCACTTGATTTGTGGTAGTTAGGATAGTAATCACTGCCTTTTACAGTTTGCGAAAATGAACTTCGAAACTGTACTCAAAATCTGAGGTATATTCTCTCGTGGCTATATCTTAACATACACGCTGGGGATGCACCCCTAGTGAACAGACGTGTTAGTGAAGGTGAGTAAACGCATTATTGAAGATTTGTTTCAGCATTTGCTAATACGACTGGTTCTCCGTGTCTGTATAAGCACTTCAACTGGAGCGGGCTTTTTAAAGTGAACCCTTCAGTTTTGCATCTTTCTTTTTGCTGTACAGTTTGCTGTCCACGCTAATAATGCTGTCTGAAAGCTTCAATGTAATGTTTATACTTCATTTGATAACGTAGCACATAGTGAATCAACTCAACTGTAACCTAACCATAAAGGGGTAAACGGCTCCTGAACGGGACGTGTTATCATCTCCATGATCTTCAAATACACTCTCAATAATTAGTCAGGTTTCTAGCTCAGCAAGCCACTATCGCACTTCACATCTCTCAACAACTGGCGTTGCATGGTTGAATGAACTTTCTCTTATTCCTGAAATCAGCATTGCAACCTTCTGTCTTAAGATTAAAAAAAATAAATCTAAATATTTAACAGAATAAGGAGATATCACTAATAAGTTTGATTTCGAGAGTACACTAAGTAATACGAAGTACATGGCACATAATCTTATTATTAACTTCTCGACCCAGCTCGACTCTCCTTAGTGCCGTAATATCGAATATGATTTTGATTACATGCAACTCTGTTATTTGTGATTCCGATAATTTGACTGTTTTTAAAATATAATTTATCATCACAAAGTGTATTTTAAAGTCATGTTCAGTAGAATAACTTCTTCATTCTTGATTGATTTTAAACTCAAGGAAATTGTAGCAACTTTCAGGCATCAGAAATAATATACTACAATGCACATATTGCACCATTTTTTAACGAAAGTTACTATTGAAGAAACTTTCAAGAGCCAGCGGGATAACCTACCTATGATTATCACCATTCCTCACTAGTTTAAATCGCAAACAATATACATATATATACTACGTTGTTCAAAACTGAATACTTTTCACGAAAGTTATCGTGGAAATAACTTTTAGAATATCGGGAGAATAAGGGGGTCTTGATATATTATAACTGCATGCACTGGGATGTTTGTTAAGCCATAAACAAACTAAACGCTTTATTATGTCAAAATCTAGCAACTTTGGCGAACATCTTCACAGAAAATTATTTTCTTATTATATTATTTAAAATATGGAAATCCAAAAGTCTGGGATATTTATTCCCGTTTACCCTATTTTCAATCGCAACAAGTGAGGATTATTTGAATGCGATAAAGAAGATAGATGTACACATATTTTAATAAAATCGAATAATTTATTCGGTAGATTTCACTGGAAAATTATGTCAAAAACATGACTGTTCAAACATGTAACATGGGGTAGTATTTACCCCTTTTACCTCACGTAAACTTGATGTATTGCAACCCCAAACAGAGTTAGTTCTGCGAGTTGAGGGAAGTATCAATAAAATCGCATGCCGTATTAGAAAAAAAAAAGAAACTCAGCCCCAATAGGAAATTACCTTTCCTGCATATTTTTTATATATAAGAATTTGTTTTACATATTATTCTTAGGTTATTGGATTTAAATATGTATTTATGAAATATAAGCAGAGTCACCTCAGTCGTTTTTGATAAAACTGATTCACATTTGAGAAGATAGTCCAGAAAGATGTCACTCGCAAGACTTAACTACCACTCCTGAATCTTATAAAAGCCTTAAGTTTCAAGTCTTATCTCCTATCATTACTAAGAAGTTAATAATAAGATTATGTGCCATGTACTTCGTATTACTTAGTGTACTCTCGAAATCAAACTTATTAGTGATATCTCCTTATTCTGTTAAATATTTAGATTTATTTTTTTTATCTTAAGACAGAAGGTTGCAATGCTGATTTCAGGAATAAGAGAAAGTTCATTCAACCATGAAACGCCAGTTGTTGAGAGATGTGAAGTGCGATAGTGGCTTGCTGAGCTAGAAACCTGACTAATTATTGAGAGTGTATTTGAAGATCATGGAGATGATAACACGTCCCGTTCAGGAGCCGTTTACCCCAATAAAGTATTTGTAAGTCTTAACTTCCTGAGCTCCGTCACAGAATCGGAGAATTATATTTAAAAATAAAAGCGTGAAGAGCGCAGCTTTAGCGGCGAGTAGAAGCGCAAGCTCGAAATTTGAATTGAGAGTTTTAAAAATATTTGGCCTTCGATTTGAACTTGATGTCCGAAATCGAGACCAGCAACAATCAATTTCTCATATAATAGGATAATACCTAGATTTTTTAAA
Source organism: Thermobia domestica (assembly GCF_964235325.1). NCBI lineage: Eukaryota > Metazoa > Arthropoda > Insecta > Zygentoma > Lepismatidae > Thermobia > Thermobia domestica. The sequence continues at coordinate 108,702,665 of NC_137456.1, read as the reverse complement.
AATAAGTCCAGTTTAACTGATAATTTTAGTGGTTCTCATAATAGTGAAGTAGGTTTTCTTTTGCAAATGCGAAGAGGAAGATTTCAATATGAGTGGAAACATTAACATATGCTTGTGATCATGGCTATCGCCTAAGTTGGCCTAATTTTATCCCCCCCAATATAGATGATCTAATTCGCACACTGCGTAATACCATTACAAGTGTCCTTTCATAGCACGCACTTTTAATCATTATTTACTCATTGGGGTAAGTCATTGGGGAGCAAAATCTCCGAAAATTTAGTTTCACGGCACACTAAAGGTATTTAATAAAATCACTGTTCTGATGTGATCATCTTCCCTATTTCAATAACTGTCATGGCGGCTTCCGTCAATCGTTGAAAATTTCAGATTGTTGCCCCTATTTTAAACATTGTTAATGTTTTTGGGTTTTTAGTTTATTATTTCTGCTTTTATTTGCCATTGCATCTTTTAGGTTCTAATATTTACCTTTTGTATCTGCGATTCGTCAAATTTCTATGATTAGTTGCAACACGACCTGCTTATTTCACACTACAACAAAAGACGCCATGGCTGGCGGCAAACTACTGAGGTTAAGCTCATTTACCTATCAGATTTTAGTGTTTTCGCTCTGGACAAAGGAAATGGAGTAAAAAGTAGTTAAGATCGGATTAATCTGGTTTTTGCCAAAATATAGGTATCTCATAGGGCTGAGGGATAACGTAGATATTCTTTTTGAAAGGGTAATGGCAAATCTTGAAATATACACCCAATTAATAAAATGCCATTTAACTCCAAAATAAAAGCATAGATCGTGTTTTTGTAACTGAGATGCTCATATATGGAGATAACACAAATAAAAAATTCTTTTTGACGCCTACAGTTTCTAAATTTGTTCCAAATCTAAAAATACAATCACTATTTAACTAAAGGAAGATTTATATTTAAAATATGAATGCTTAATACTTTTATACACGAGTAAATATGTATAGCTTTATACAGGGTTGTCAAAAATTTTTGGGTAAGGGAACCAACATAAAAAATATTAGACGCTAATTTAGAATATAACCGTCTGGTTATAAGTTTTATGAAAATTAGGTGACGGTTTTATAAAAAAAAAAATACAGTATTATATAATCTGACAGCTCTCATTGTTCAACTACACTACTTATTCATAATTGTTTCACAGTCGGTTCAGTAATGTGATTATATGAATTAAGAGGAATTTGTGAAATCTGATAAATGTGTGGAAAGAGATTTTTAACCTGTATTTCATTTTTTTGTCAACTGTCAAAAATGCAAAACTTGCGCTAATTGGTGTATTGACGGTTCCTCATATGAACCTCGCGCAAGGAAATATGGTAACTTGAAGGAATAGAAACAACGAAATAAGTCTTATATGCCTACGAATTAACATTTGCAGCTGTAGCTGTAGCTATAGAAATAATAATAATCTATGTATTCATTATTCTATCCTAAAGCTTAAAATTTTAATTCATATGCTATTAAAGTTTATAATTTATGTGCAAATAACTGCATTACTGATAGTCTAATTATCACAATTAAGCTACATAAATGATGTAATATTTTAAGCACAAAAGTCTTTGTAGCATCATTAAAGAAATTATGTGGTTGCTTCTCTACACTATTTTAAAATCCACTGTATACTCCGAGAACATGACATTAATACGTTTGTTATTGTTGTATTATTTTGATATTATACTTATAAAAACAATAATTTGTATATTTATCAAGTAAATTATTATAAGATCAACACAAAAATATTCACCTCAACAACGAAAATATTAAAAATATGCCTTTTAAAATTTTGTTAAGTCATTTTGAGAACATAGTTGTCCCTACTACGAGGAACTGTCATCTTAAGTACACAAGTGTGCTAAAGTAGTGTACATCTACGCACACTACACATTATGCGCTCGCAGACTTGTGAACTTGGACTTTTTGACACATACTAGGTGATGTCAGTCCCGGTCAGCGTACTTCTTATGTGCACTTGTATCTTTTAGACACGGCTAGTATACTTCTACATTCATTCATTCTTTTGTATTCATTCTTATGCACAAGTTTCTTGCTAATAGTTTATTATAAACAGCTACATGAACTATTAGTTTTAGCACTTAAATCCTCCTTGAACCATCTACTTGCAGTGTGTGTTAATAATGATTAACTAGTTTTAAATAAAACCTTAAGTGTAAATAAACTTAAACGTGAGTGGCTGCCGGAAGTAGTGACATGGCCAGAATCATCACTACCAATCTTTTTAGTAGCAAATATCTAACACACACTTGCAGAGCTCTTCAAAAGTACAATCTTGATGAGTGGCAGAAAATAAATTATTGCTATCACTTATGTACCGATGACTAATAAAAGAGGAATTTCAAAAAATGTTGCACGAATTATTTTAAGTTGTCTGTTTAGGCAAAAACCGGGACCTTTAGTGTTCCGCAGAATTCCTCCAGAACATATGGAAAAATGGAAATTTGGGTCTGTCTTGACTAAACCGAGACATCTAGAATCGTTAACAGAAAGAGATATTCATGTATGATAATTGCCACGGAGACTACGCTTAAGCGAACATCTCTAACATCTATATCTGATAGACACTTTGTGTCATTTGATTAGTGTTTCAAGCATTGTTCACCTCATCGTTCATTGCTGATTAGGATCTTTCGCACTTTTCTTCATCTCAAGTGTTCGTATAATAGCATTTAAAATACCACTGTACAACGAATAATATTGGCTATAGCTATATGCCATGAAATGTTTTAATGAGTTAGTTTTTCAGATTTGTCTTGAAGAAAGAAGAAGTGAATAATGTTCAAAAATTGACGTGTTTGTCAATTTTTGCACTTTAATTATTTACACATCTATAAAAACAAAAGGATTTGTTAGATTACAAACATATTTGGTACAAAAAGTACAGATAGTTAGATCTAATAGAATAATAAACATTTATATTTCTGTATAAACGAATTACGTGATGGTATGTTCATTTTGAACCCTATCTTCGGGAGTAAATGTATAAGACAAGAAAATACTTATCCTGATATTTTTTTTAAAAAAAAATAATTAACTCAATTGTTGTCTTTTTACAGCTTCACAAAACTCAGAGAAGGTGGGATTTTAAAGTATCTCAAAGAGAAAGACGAAGTTAAGTTACCATCCACAAAGACATCGGAAGTTGTTATTTCAATGGAACAAGTATATCCACTTTTCGTCTTCTACTACGTCGTTGTTCTTCTATCTCTAATCATTCTTCTGGGTGAAAAAATTGTCCACAAATTTTTATCATTATAAAAATCTAATTTGTGTATAGTGGAATGTTTTATGTGAATCCTATTATGCTTACCAACACCACATTCAGTCAAAATTGAGGTTCTCCTTAACGTTCTATGTTCTTTTAGCACTTATATTTTAAGTTTGTGCTTTTATATTTAGTATTTATAGATCTAAAATTTTGTTGTAAACTATTAATTGATAACGATCAGTCTTAAATCATTGTCTGATTTACAATAAATTGATGTTATTGCTTTAAATAATCTGGTTCAATTTAGTTTACTGTATGCTTAAAGTATATTTTAGAGTAAGTCATACTTGTTTAATTTAAGTATCGTAGATTAAATAATAATGTATATAAAATGTATACACTGTATTCCTTCTTTTGGTGTAAAGGAAAATATCTACAGTAACTGCAACAGTACCCATCATTATGTTCTACACTTTATTATTGCTAATATGAAGCCACACTAGCTCACTGATAAAGCGTTCACCTCTGGTGTGTGAGATCCGTGGTTCGATTGCATATCGTGCCAAGTGGTCTTTGTAGTGGATAAACACTGTGTGTGTAGGGCTTTATTTGAGATTCTACCGTTTCCTCTCACTTTCTTCATTTCATCATTTAATTCGTTCTCATCATTACCATCCTGATTAGCCTACACGGAATAACTGTGGGGCGTGAAACTAAAATACTTCATTTTTTATTGTTGCTAAAATGACAGGCAACAACACTGTTGTAATTTGAAATTTGTTTGGAATATTTTTATTTTTAAAAGTTAATAGTTTAAAATGTTTAGAAGCTTATTTAAAAACAGCAAAATTAGTAACGTTTTGATGTTAATAATTACTAGATTACATGACAACTATATGAGCGGCTCGAACGAACATAATGTTAAGCGAAACTTCCGGTAAAATTGAATTATGAGGTGAAATAGATTGCTATCAAAACAATAACAGTGTGTAGGTAGTCTATTTTTGGAAATGTACCCCTAGATGATAGGGAAAGCTTGTTTGGTAAGCGTCATTGCTTTGTATCAAATGGGAATGTTGTATCTTCTTTTGCAGATCAACTAAAAGTTAGAAAATATGACACACCATTATATATCCCTGAGCCGTTCATATCTCTTATAGTTAATATTTGTTGTGATGTGCCTATATACATACATATGTATGAAAATAAGGTGACATTGGCTCAGTGGTTGATCGCTTACCTCTGGTGCATGGAGTTCCTTGTGGACTCCTGTTCGCGCTAAGTGGGCCTTGTAGTAAACAAACGTCGTGCACGTGCCTTTTTCACGATTCTTCCGCGCCATTTCACTTTCTTAATTCCACCAATTTATTCATGATTCAGAATCATCGTCACCTCAGATCATAAAAGTTGGACTTTACACTGACACATGGAAATATATTGTTCCTTCTAAAATCCGCTGAGCAAATATCACCATATTTTCCTACCATATTTCAAGAGTTCAGTTGAAAATATGTTCTTTTCGGCATGTCTTAAATTGTGTATACATTTTCCCGAAATATCTTGTATATATATGTTCATTTTGTATCGTGATGATGTGTTGAATTTTGTATTGGGTTGCACAGCTATATTCTATTTTGTATATCGATTATGTATTCCATGTATCGATTGTAGATACATTGCCAAAATATTGTCAATACAGGATTTTAAATAATAATTACGTTTTGAAATATTATATTGCTTATTAGGTTTCTAGGAATACAGTCGTACCTTGAGATTTGTTATTGATTTTGCTATTATAATAATATAGGCAATACACACTAGAATACTTCACAGAATATATTTCAATAGTACATCATGCAATGTGTGTGGTAGATATTTATTCATAGTAAATCATTGAAGTTAAAGTTTCTTTCTACCAAACTGAATTACATTGAACGTAAGAATGTGTATGCAAGTTTTACAGGTAAGAGAACAAGGTAGGACACTATAGTTCCATGAAACCATATTCCAGTCACTGCAATCAATATGTGCAACACCAACATGTTCAACATATTTCAATGGGGTCGCAGTACACACGATACTATATGTTTGAAAATACGACTAGATTATATAGCATTTTTTAAAAATAAAACTCGTTTATTATTGTAAAGAATAGTAATATATAATTGATTTAACCAAATTTTCAACGAACATTGACAGTGCTAGCAAAAATGAGTTATTGTAAGTAAATATGGATTTTAAAATTTGATTTTAAAATTAAAAACTTGCATATTCGTTGTTATGTATATACTTTGTTATATGCGTTGCTTAAGAAATGTATACATAAATCTCTGCTTGTGAAGATATAATACCAACAAAGACACTTTTGAATCGTATAAAATTTATATCTTACAAGGAAAGCTATCCAACTCCTCGATGAGTATCGCATTGGAACTTGCACAAGTGGAAGGACATAATAAAAAATGGAAATATGCTTGTTCTCCCATAGTCTCTGAAAGTTATGTTATGGTCATGCATGCTAGAATGTGATACATTGGAACCTGTTTTCTCACGAAGACAAATATTGCAAACTCAAGATCATAACAGTCGGTGGTGATTGGAATCTTTAGTACGTCATTAATGCGAACAGATGTCAAATGGAACATCATACGATACACCGATCGTAAGTTCAAACGAACACGTTTACCCGGTGGAGAAAAGGGACACGCTGAAACCACAACGCAAAAATGGCTTTTTATTATTAGTATTATTGTTATTAGTATGAGTATTTATTATTATTATTATTATTATTATTATTATTAGTAGTAGTAGTAGTAGTAGTAGTAGTAGTAGTAGTAGTAGTAGTAGTAGTAGTAGTAGTAGTAGTAGTAGTAGTAGTAGTATGATTAGCATTATTAATATGAGCAGTATGATGAGTAAAATTAATAATGATGAGAAGAAAGAACAAATGTTGTTGGGCCCGTTAAGTAACCAATTACTTCGGCCCGTCTTGAGTGTCCTCTACCACTGCTAGCATCCACAATCAACCATACCCCAGCCGGGATTCGAATTCGGGCCCCTTGAGTCGCGCTGGCTTGATGCCTCACCCCACGCAAACACGAGGTCTGCAAGAAGAAGAAATAATATAGAACAGGATTTCTCAATCTGGGGATCTCGAAGATAAGCGAAAGACAGAAATATAATTAGAATATAATACCGGAAAATATTTTAAAATTATTATTATTTTGAATTTTGTTCTGATAGACATTTTTAGATGTTTGTATACATACTGTCAAGAACTCCCCCCCCCCCAAAAAAAGTCTACTAAACATTTTCTACAGGTGCAGAGTTGGTTAAAAATCAATTTAAATCAGGGTTGAATTCAGGGGGTAGCCCGGGGGGGGGAATCTCCCCCCGAAGAAAATTCATCCCCCCCCCGGAGAAACTCAAAGAATTTCAGTCACAAAATGTAGAAATTACTTCACATAATTATTTGCTTTCTTTCCGTGTACGTGCAGACGAAATCCAATCTCTCAATATACACATAAATGACGCAGACCCATTCTAAATGAATATTAAACATGTAACATCTAAGATAGAATACCAAATAGCCAATAAAACTTGAATTTCCTAACGCTATGACCGAGTTTGGCAGAACATGAAATTGTCAACTGTTGAAGAAAGGTTTGTATTTTAGTAGGTACTATACTCTCGCCCTATATTGTATATTTGTAGGTAGCACTAGCACAGGTTGAAATAGGAAAGGAAAAATAGGGAAGATCTTTCGATCATTCCATATGATCTCTGATGTCAACAGATTTCAGTTCTTGAAAATGTACAGTTCTTGCATTATTTGAAATAGGGCACCTAAATCCCATTTCTCGCATCGGAAGTAACAGACGTAAATGTGTTTTACGATTGTTAAAGTAAACACACCTTTCTTTAATTAAAAATAATTAAGTTAAAGGGAGAGATTCAGAGGACGTCATTTAGAGGGATCAGGGAGGAACAGTTATCCCTCCTGGATTAGAGACATATAGAATTTATCAATATGATAGTAGTATATAAGTGAAAGATCGCTATTGAAGGTAATGAAGATCCTGTTCAGAGCCGTGCCATAGGGGAGGGGCAAGCGGGGCGACGGCCCCGGGCGCCGAAGTAAGAGGTGCAAAATTCGGGAGGGAAAAAGAAAAGAAAAGAGGGAAAGAAAAACAGAGGAAAAAAACACATGTGCACATATTATATAAAATAAAAGAAAAAAAGTAATGAAAAGTGCTCAAAATCAAGGAAAAACATGGTTTACTTTTTAAAATTTTCTCACCTTTGCGGCTGGTCTGTCGACCTCACTCATATATACGGGGGTGCCGTCGTATACTCTCGCGCCAAGCGCTGATTTTCCACGACACGGCACTAATCCTACTGAAGATTTCGTAAACTAAACTATTGATGTGCATGCAGTGAAGAAACCAAGGCTAATATGCTTGATTTAGAATCAGAAGTGTGAGAAAGAATGATAACTTTTTGTTAAGATATTTCTGTGTGTGTTTGTTTTAGGACAAAAAATATTTGAGTTAATTTAAATCTTTTTAAAAACTTCTACAGTAGTAACAAACAATAACTACTGAATATAGGAAATAATAACAAAAATAGCTACTGTAAATAGCAGTTAAAGTTTAGTCTAAAATATTTTTGCCAGTCTTTATTTAACGCTTTAGATGAAATCAAACGATTGTTTTTTTTAAAAAAATTATAATTTCACATTGAATATTTATCAGCAATTAGTCTCAATATTAGGTAAGATGTGTATGTGAATGGAATTGTTAAATATGCTGCTGATTTCTTGCAAAAATACAGAAAAACAACCGTCCCCCCCCCGAGGAGTTGACATTCCCCCCCGAGTGAAAATGTCTGAATTCAACACTGATTTAAATGAAAGAAGTACGATATGAAACTAATGAGAACTGTATATTGAAATAAGGAAAGAATGCAAATCTACTTTATTTTTTTGATCATATGAGCCAAAATTGAGGGAGTTATGAAGTTTTAAAATTTTCAAATGGTCTCCATCTTGAAACAGTATGACGGATCGGATTCGATGTTTGTAATATGAAAGAACGGACCAAATGTGGTTTTAATCCATTCGCTTTTAGGGAAGTTATTGTATCCACAATATACAAGAAATGAATTCTACTATTATAGAAATAGATGTATATAGTGAGACCTCCGCAATAGGTACACTCTTGTCCAAAATTATTGTCGCATGTTTATAAATATGCTCTTGTAGGAATATCATTTGATAACGAACTCGCCGGTATTTCTTACAATGTTAGTATGTGTATAATCTTCAAATACATGTATGTGACAAATTTCATGTCAAAAGAGCAGTAAATAAGAACAATAAAACGAAAATAAAATTTTCTTATCCATTTAGCAACATTTTGTTTTATTCATTCTACTTTTCGTATTTATAATTCTTTTCCTATGAAAGTATCCTGTGTAAGTTCCCGTCAAAAATAAAAGTTCTAATTGCCTCGCTTTTTTGCTGTATTCCTATAGATATAAAGGCAACTCCTAAGGAAAAAATATTTCGACGACACTGATAACGATTTCAAGAAAGTAGGGCCAAAATACCGCAAATGTTTATAATGGAGTATATGGGAAACTACATGTTATATTCGGATTTTTGTAGATACCGTCCACAACTCTGAGATCAATGATTTGCACATATGATGTGCATCAGAGTACGGGACAAATAATAGGTAGAAACGAAAGTGGTGTTATGTTTCCTTTGGCTGATACAGGGTATTGAAATTGGGCACCATCTGGTAGTTTAATAGACTGTATGGGAGTGTATTTGGTGGCTGGGAATTGTATTACATACCATCAGCGCCTCCGAAATGCAGATCAAGATGATGTGGTGTTCCTCCCAAAGGCAGGGTTGTGACCCGAAGGTCCCTGGGCAAGGTGAACCCACGATGGTTTGCCATTGCCTGCCATGAGATGATGACGTCCGAAGGATGGAACCTACAGTTGAACAAAGGATCCGGACTTCCTCTGTCCCTACCGGGAATCGAACCTGGGATCCCTTGATTACAATGCGAAGAGCTTATCCATTCATCTACCGGGGACACATTCTGACAAATAAGACCATTGTCACATTATGATATTTAATATTGCGAAATAGGCAGAAAAGAAAGCGTTTGGGTCTGTTTCACACATGCACACACTCACCGACACAGACATACAAATAAGGCATCGGAAACATAAAGATCACAAAGTGTTAAATTTTATGGGAATGGACAATATTGTCCGTAGATGTGAATGACAACACCACGATTAGTAGTCAAAATATGCAGCAGATATCCTTATAACCAAAGTTAAATCATGCTTGAATCTTCATTACCGTGTATGTCCTTAGTGTCGAGAAAAGTACCACTTAGGTACGAAGCTGGAAAATGAACAGTTTCATAACGAGCAACACCAAGATACCAAAGAATGGATGCCACATGCGAGCAACATCCGAGAACACGAGCTCCACAGGGGCATTTGCAATACCATCAAAGAATAGCGTCGGCTCCTGATATTTCTGGATCATATTCAATGAAAAGTGTGTACTGCAAACTCTGTACATGTCGAGATTGAATTTTAAACCTCAGGATGTGTGGAGTGATATGCAAATGGAACAGTGAAAAACTACCATCAGATTTCATGTGCTCTGCTGCATATGCGTGAGCATTTTGGATTTGATAAATTCCAAGCGTGATTTTGAATAAGTCTTCTTCTGTCAATATAGGGAAGTCAGTAATTGACGATTCGTCACATGGTTCCCAAATTGTTACTGAGCGTTTGTCAATATCACCGGATGTCTGTAGTTTCTTTTGTAGTTCGTTTATTAAACGAGAACGTGATAAGATTTCAATACTTTCGTCAGACTTTTCTGGTGCATCGTTGGTCAATGGAAGCACAAACTGATTCTCTAAGACACCTGCAATGAGTAAATACTCGCGCACGGAGAAAAATGCAAAATCCAGTCGGCATGTAAATGCTGTTTTTACCAGGTTACGCGCGTCACAACATTAAGTAATGTTGTTTCATCAGCAGTACGATCTACACCACTGTCCAGCGAAAATGTTGTATTGTGGGACCACCATTTCAAATCTAGAATTAACGCCATACCCATTCCGACGGTGGTAACTTAGGTATATAATGTTGTTACTACCTTCCTACGAGTGTCCCCTCTTGGTTCTTTCTAAATCTGTGATTCCTTACCTTACGAGAGTAATAGTTTTTAACACGAAATCAATCATGTGAATAAAATTATCCAATCACAGCGAGTTTAGTTCGACGCCGAACTCCAGACTTGGCATGGTGTTCTCACCTACTGTACTTTTATACATGAAATTACATTACTTAAGGAGCGCCCCCGCGTAAATACGATGCATCCACACGGAAATAATAGTTCTTTTTTTCTCAGTGCGTAAGTAAGAAAGAGCCGCAATTGGAACCCTATCCCTAAACATCTTGTACTTCATTTTGAGATGGCCATTTTTCGCTTCTACACACCACCTGCCCTTTGTGACAATACGGGATTGGTTTGCAGCCAGGCAGTCATGCTGCTTCTTTCCCTTTTCTAAAAGACATTGCATTTTCGCAATGATCCCCGCCCCCTCCAACACTGTCATGGAATCTCGGAATCCCCTACCAACCAAAACGCAGTCCCCTGGTTGTAAGAGCTGGTTTAAACCATTTGCTGTGTCGGCGAACATAGAGTTTGTAATACTAGCATCATTATTTACACCAACAAATGGACCAACAATGTCGACAATGTACCCACTGGGTGTAACAATCATCATGGGTTTCACTAACGGACGTCCTTTTTGCACACTATACAGGCGCCTTTGCAGAATGTAATTCGTCGATTTCTCGATGTAAATGTATGTTCCGTCAAATACTAAAACCAGCTTGTCATCCCCTACCCCATAAAGTTTGCGGGCCCAAACTGGAACCTTGCTCAGAAGAAACGAACGAGATAAATGCTTTGAACCCAATACGGACGGTAGAAACTGTCTCATCAAAGCCTGTCTGACTGATTTCAATGCATTGACACACTTTCGTCGCATGGATATCCAAATATTGCTCCCAGAAAGTCATTACAAAGATTATGCCTGAGTTTCATTAACAACATGCCCAGTCTGGTTTCAACGCTTGTAACACTGCTGTTATGTAAGGTGTCACAGAAGCTGCACAGCACAGTCAACTGTTCATTGTTCAATCCCGTGAACACTACTAACTGTTCTTCAGGAATTTCTGCGAGGTTTACCTTCATGTGCACAGGCACAGTTGACGTATCTTCAACGTTGAGATCCGATCCCTGACTACCCATTTCTGGTGTTTCTGCACACTTCTCACATAAGAACTTGCCTTTATGTAGCATGTTCTACATAGTACTGTTGACGGACCGAAGCACTGGAATGACTTACCTTTGTTCCCACGCATGTAACTAACCGCTTGTAAGCACGCACTTCCACACACCGGGCCCTTTCTTTGCCCTCTAAACCATAGTTCGCACACGGAACATTGCCGATGTTTATCCGTGCTTCAACCGGAAGCCATTTGTCACACACGGCACCAAATTGTTTTGAAATGAATAATATGGCTTTTGCATTACACGTTTCTACACTGGCGAAACCTACCTGAAAATAACACCAAATAGTGCACAACCACAAAGTTCGCATAAATGTCGCGAGAAACAGAACAACAAAAGCCACTGGACAAAAGCATGCAGGAGTTGCAGCTTCTTGCAGGCACAACAAACGAATCGATCATCACCTACTTGAGTCACTAAAGACAAGTAAGCTACTACAGAAATCAACACCTCCACAATGACGCTTCTACTGTACTTCCCTCAATAGAGGCAGCCTCTCAACAGACAGGTAGCGAATATGAAGTGAATGTTGGCATATGCACAACCGGAATGGCCAAACAGAACATAATGCCACTGACGTTTTCAACTATTAATTGCCAATTACCCTGCTGTACATCACAATATGACAATGGTCTTATTTGTCAGAATATGTCCCCGATGGATGAATGGATAAGCTCTTCGACTTGTACTCAAGTGATCCCAGGTTCGATTCCCGGTAGGGACAGAGGAAGTCCGGATCCCTTGTTCAACTGTAGGTTCCATCCTTCGGACGCCATCATCTCGTGGCAGTCAATGGCAAACCATCGTGGGTTCACCTTACCCAGGGACCTTCGGGTCACAGCCCTGCCTTCGGGAGGAACACCACATCATCTTGATCTGCATTTCGGAGGCGCTGATGGTACGTAATACAACTCCCAGCCACCAAATACACTAACATACAGTCTATTAAACTACCAGATGGTGCCCAATTTCAATACCCTGTATCAGCCAAAGGAAACATAAAACCACTTTCGTTTCTACCTATTATTTGTCCCGTACTCTGATGCACATCATATGTGCAAATCATTGATCTCAGAGTTGCGGATAGTACCTACAAAAATCCGAATATAACATGTAGTTTCCTATATACTCCATTATAAACATTTGCGGTATTTTGGCCCTACTTTCTTGAAATCGTTATCAGTGTCGTCGAAATATTTTTTTCCTTAGGAGTTGCCTTTTTATCTATAGGAATACAGCAAAAAAGCGAGGCAAATAGAACTTTTACAGGGCAGCGTCCTGTAAAAGCGAGGCAGGGTCCTTTACTACAAATATACATTTCCCGATTATACACATAGTATCAGTATTATAAGTACCCTGCAAAATCATTATCAAATTATATTCTTACAAGAAAACAGTTATAGATATGCGACAATCATTTTGGACATGAATGTACACTAAAAATCCGACACAAGCTTATTACAAGCCAGAAATTATAAGTGGATCGTGGCTGGCAAGAGGATGTGATAATATGGGGGTCGTGATCGGTATTAAGTTAAGAACACTGGTATAATAATTATTATTATTATTTGTCATCTTCTTCGTCTTATTGCCGACCTCATATTCATGTTGGTTGAGGCGTCAAGCGAGCGATTCAAGGGTCCCCACTTCGAAACTTGGCTGGGGTATGGTTGTCTGTGGATTTTAAAACCTTTATAGCAG
>NC_137456.1:108524999-108689092 GCF_964235325.1 Thermobia domestica | reverse complement strand
GTAGTAGCAGTAGTAGGAGTAGGAGTAGCAGTAGTAGTAGTAGCAGCAGCAGTAGTAGTAGTAGTAGTACTTATAGCAGTAGTAGTAATAGTAGCAGTAGTAGTAGTAGTAGCAGTAGTATTAGTAGTAGTAGAAGTAGTAATAGCAGTAGTAGCAGTAGTATTATTAGTAGTAGTAGTAGTAGCAGCAGTAGTACTAATGGTAGTAGTAGTAGTAGTAGCAGCAGCAGTAGTAGTAGTAGTAGTACTACTACTACTACTACTAGTAGTAGTGGTAGTAGTATGATTATGATGATGTATGTATAGACATTCCATATCGTTGTGCTATTTGTATTCTTGGTTCTTTATTTTCTGGGGGGGGTAACATGGTACATTGTTGATTGCCAACATGTCATGTTACCACTTTTTCATAATAAGGTACCGATAATACATATACCACAATGATATGGGATCTCCACATATGCTAGAATAGTCACACCAGCGTTGTAAAGAATTACCCTATACGGCACTAGTCCTAAACGGCATAAGACCTAAAATTTAGGTCCAGTGCCTATACTTTTAGGTCTTATGCTGTTTAGGTCTTGTGCCGTTTAGGACTTATTAATTTTACCCGAATTTCCATTCCCGAATTACGAATCGAAATTTCGTTTTACTAAATGTCAACAACATTGTTTGCTAACACGTAATACCAGGGTGCGAATTACTAAGGGGGATGAGTGGGATTTTCCCCCTCAATCACATTTTGTCCTCCTCCCCAAAGAGGTCAGCTGAAGTATCCCCACCAGCGATGCTTGCTTTTCCCCTCCCCCAAACGTTATGCTATGCTTAGTATAACGTCAAATTTCACTGATTTTTGTCATTTCTTGTAAGTTGAATCTTCTATCCGATTTCGAAATGAGCGATGTAAACTATTCAGTTTTGGTCATTTCTAGTATCCCCACTATTTTCACCCTTGTTTAGTTGAACTATGTTATTATGACTACGGTTGTTACTTGCTAGTGTACCTTCGTACCCTTCAGTTCGTCATCGTTCGTGAATTTGAATGTACTAATTGCTCATAACAAAGTCGCATATGGATTTATAAATGCTCTTAATAGTTGGCCAAGAAGAAGTAAACAAACAGCTTTTTCCGCCATACTTGGCGGTGGTCGGACATGTCATATTCATCCTCTATATTTGTATTGATTATCATATTATTTTAATTTTTTGTTATATTTCATTTTCCAGTGTTTTCTTTGTTAGCACATGGTCATTCCCTAGCAGTTTGCGTATACGCAACTCAAAAGTTGCACTTGATTTGTGGTAGTTAGGATAGTAATCACTGCCTTTTACAGTTTGCGAAAATGAACTTCGAAACTGTACTCAAAATCTGAGGTATATTCTCTCGTGGCTATATCTTAACATACACGCTGGGGATGCACCCCTAGTGAACAGACGTGTTAGTGAAGGTGAGTAAACGCATTATTGAAGATTTGTTTCAGCATTTGCTAATACGACTGGTTCTCCGTGTCTGTATAAGCACTTCAACTGGAGCGGGCTTTTTAAAGTGAACCCTTCAGTTTTGCATCTTTCTTTTTGCTGTACAGTTTGCTGTCCACGCTAATAATGCTGTCTGAAAGCTTCAATGTAATGTTTATACTTCATTTGATAACGTAGCACATAGTGAATCAACTCAACTGTAACCTAACCATAAAGGGGTAAACGGCTCCTGAACGGGACGTGTTATCATCTCCATGATCTTCAAATACACTCTCAATAATTAGTCAGGTTTCTAGCTCAGCAAGCCACTATCGCACTTCACATCTCTCAACAACTGGCGTTGCATGGTTGAATGAACTTTCTCTTATTCCTGAAATCAGCATTGCAACCTTCTGTCTTAAGATTAAAAAAAATAAATCTAAATATTTAACAGAATAAGGAGATATCACTAATAAGTTTGATTTCGAGAGTACACTAAGTAATACGAAGTACATGGCACATAATCTTATTATTAACTTCTCGACCCAGCTCGACTCTCCTTAGTGCCGTAATATCGAATATGATTTTGATTACATGCAACTCTGTTATTTGTGATTCCGATAATTTGACTGTTTTTAAAATATAATTTATCATCACAAAGTGTATTTTAAAGTCATGTTCAGTAGAATAACTTCTTCATTCTTGATTGATTTTAAACTCAAGGAAATTGTAGCAACTTTCAGGCATCAGAAATAATATACTACAATGCACATATTGCACCATTTTTTAACGAAAGTTACTATTGAAGAAACTTTCAAGAGCCAGCGGGATAACCTACCTATGATTATCACCATTCCTCACTAGTTTAAATCGCAAACAATATACATATATATACTACGTTGTTCAAAACTGAATACTTTTCACGAAAGTTATCGTGGAAATAACTTTTAGAATATCGGGAGAATAAGGGGGTCTTGATATATTATAACTGCATGCACTGGGATGTTTGTTAAGCCATAAACAAACTAAACGCTTTATTATGTCAAAATCTAGCAACTTTGGCGAACATCTTCACAGAAAATTATTTTCTTATTATATTATTTAAAATATGGAAATCCAAAAGTCTGGGATATTTATTCCCGTTTACCCTATTTTCAATCGCAACAAGTGAGGATTATTTGAATGCGATAAAGAAGATAGATGTACACATATTTTAATAAAATCGAATAATTTATTCGGTAGATTTCACTGGAAAATTATGTCAAAAACATGACTGTTCAAACATGTAACATGGGGTAGTATTTACCCCTTTTACCTCACGTAAACTTGATGTATTGCAACCCCAAACAGAGTTAGTTCTGCGAGTTGAGGGAAGTATCAATAAAATCGCATGCCGTATTAGAAAAAAAAAAGAAACTCAGCCCCAATAGGAAATTACCTTTCCTGCATATTTTTTATATATAAGAATTTGTTTTACATATTATTCTTAGGTTATTGGATTTAAATATGTATTTATGAAATATAAGCAGAGTCACCTCAGTCGTTTTTGATAAAACTGATTCACATTTGAGAAGATAGTCCAGAAAGATGTCACTCGCAAGACTTAACTACCACTCCTGAATCTTATAAAAGCCTTAAGTTTCAAGTCTTATCTCCTATCATTACTAAGAAGTTAATAATAAGATTATGTGCCATGTACTTCGTATTACTTAGTGTACTCTCGAAATCAAACTTATTAGTGATATCTCCTTATTCTGTTAAATATTTAGATTTATTTTTTTTATCTTAAGACAGAAGGTTGCAATGCTGATTTCAGGAATAAGAGAAAGTTCATTCAACCATGAAACGCCAGTTGTTGAGAGATGTGAAGTGCGATAGTGGCTTGCTGAGCTAGAAACCTGACTAATTATTGAGAGTGTATTTGAAGATCATGGAGATGATAACACGTCCCGTTCAGGAGCCGTTTACCCCAATAAAGTATTTGTAAGTCTTAACTTCCTGAGCTCCGTCACAGAATCGGAGAATTATATTTAAAAATAAAAGCGTGAAGAGCGCAGCTTTAGCGGCGAGTAGAAGCGCAAGCTCGAAATTTGAATTGAGAGTTTTAAAAATATTTGGCCTTCGATTTGAACTTGATGTCCGAAATCGAGACCAGCAACAATCAATTTCTCATATAATAGGATAATACCTAGATTTTTTAAAAATAAGTCCAGTTTAACTGATAATTTTAGTGGTTCTCATAATAGTGAAGTAGGTTTTCTTTTGCAAATGCGAAGAGGAAGATTTCAATATGAGTGGAAACATTAACATATGCTTGTGATCATGGCTATCGCCTAAGTTGGCCTAATTTTATCCCCCCCAATATAGATGATCTAATTCGCACACTGCGTAATACCATTACAAGTGTCCTTTCATAGCACGCACTTTTAATCATTATTTACTCATTGGGGTAAGTCATTGGGGAGCAAAATCTCCGAAAATTTAGTTTCACGGCACACTAAAGGTATTTAATAAAATCACTGTTCTGATGTGATCATCTTCCCTATTTCAATAACTGTCATGGCGGCTTCCGTCAATCGTTGAAAATTTCAGATTGTTGCCCCTATTTTAAACATTGTTAATGTTTTTGGGTTTTTAGTTTATTATTTCTGCTTTTATTTGCCATTGCATCTTTTAGGTTCTAATATTTACCTTTTGTATCTGCGATTCGTCAAATTTCTATGATTAGTTGCAACACGACCTGCTTATTTCACACTACAACAAAAGACGCCATGGCTGGCGGCAAACTACTGAGGTTAAGCTCATTTACCTATCAGATTTTAGTGTTTTCGCTCTGGACAAAGGAAATGGAGTAAAAAGTAGTTAAGATCGGATTAATCTGGTTTTTGCCAAAATATAGGTATCTCATAGGGCTGAGGGATAACGTAGATATTCTTTTTGAAAGGGTAATGGCAAATCTTGAAATATACACCCAATTAATAAAATGCCATTTAACTCCAAAATAAAAGCATAGATCGTGTTTTTGTAACTGAGATGCTCATATATGGAGATAACACAAATAAAAAATTCTTTTTGACGCCTACAGTTTCTAAATTTGTTCCAAATCTAAAAATACAATCACTATTTAACTAAAGGAAGATTTATATTTAAAATATGAATGCTTAATACTTTTATACACGAGTAAATATGTATAGCTTTATACAGGGTTGTCAAAAATTTTTGGGTAAGGGAACCAACATAAAAAATATTAGACGCTAATTTAGAATATAACCGTCTGGTTATAAGTTTTATGAAAATTAGGTGACGGTTTTATAAAAAAAAAAATACAGTATTATATAATCTGACAGCTCTCATTGTTCAACTACACTACTTATTCATAATTGTTTCACAGTCGGTTCAGTAATGTGATTATATGAATTAAGAGGAATTTGTGAAATCTGATAAATGTGTGGAAAGAGATTTTTAACCTGTATTTCATTTTTTTGTCAACTGTCAAAAATGCAAAACTTGCGCTAATTGGTGTATTGACGGTTCCTCATATGAACCTCGCGCAAGGAAATATGGTAACTTGAAGGAATAGAAACAACGAAATAAGTCTTATATGCCTACGAATTAACATTTGCAGCTGTAGCTGTAGCTATAGAAATAATAATAATCTATGTATTCATTATTCTATCCTAAAGCTTAAAATTTTAATTCATATGCTATTAAAGTTTATAATTTATGTGCAAATAACTGCATTACTGATAGTCTAATTATCACAATTAAGCTACATAAATGATGTAATATTTTAAGCACAAAAGTCTTTGTAGCATCATTAAAGAAATTATGTGGTTGCTTCTCTACACTATTTTAAAATCCACTGTATACTCCGAGAACATGACATTAATACGTTTGTTATTGTTGTATTATTTTGATATTATACTTATAAAAACAATAATTTGTATATTTATCAAGTAAATTATTATAAGATCAACACAAAAATATTCACCTCAACAACGAAAATATTAAAAATATGCCTTTTAAAATTTTGTTAAGTCATTTTGAGAACATAGTTGTCCCTACTACGAGGAACTGTCATCTTAAGTACACAAGTGTGCTAAAGTAGTGTACATCTACGCACACTACACATTATGCGCTCGCAGACTTGTGAACTTGGACTTTTTGACACATACTAGGTGATGTCAGTCCCGGTCAGCGTACTTCTTATGTGCACTTGTATCTTTTAGACACGGCTAGTATACTTCTACATTCATTCATTCTTTTGTATTCATTCTTATGCACAAGTTTCTTGCTAATAGTTTATTATAAACAGCTACATGAACTATTAGTTTTAGCACTTAAATCCTCCTTGAACCATCTACTTGCAGTGTGTGTTAATAATGATTAACTAGTTTTAAATAAAACCTTAAGTGTAAATAAACTTAAACGTGAGTGGCTGCCGGAAGTAGTGACATGGCCAGAATCATCACTACCAATCTTTTTAGTAGCAAATATCTAACACACACTTGCAGAGCTCTTCAAAAGTACAATCTTGATGAGTGGCAGAAAATAAATTATTGCTATCACTTATGTACCGATGACTAATAAAAGAGGAATTTCAAAAAATGTTGCACGAATTATTTTAAGTTGTCTGTTTAGGCAAAAACCGGGACCTTTAGTGTTCCGCAGAATTCCTCCAGAACATATGGAAAAATGGAAATTTGGGTCTGTCTTGACTAAACCGAGACATCTAGAATCGTTAACAGAAAGAGATATTCATGTATGATAATTGCCACGGAGACTACGCTTAAGCGAACATCTCTAACATCTATATCTGATAGACACTTTGTGTCATTTGATTAGTGTTTCAAGCATTGTTCACCTCATCGTTCATTGCTGATTAGGATCTTTCGCACTTTTCTTCATCTCAAGTGTTCGTATAATAGCATTTAAAATACCACTGTACAACGAATAATATTGGCTATAGCTATATGCCATGAAATGTTTTAATGAGTTAGTTTTTCAGATTTGTCTTGAAGAAAGAAGAAGTGAATAATGTTCAAAAATTGACGTGTTTGTCAATTTTTGCACTTTAATTATTTACACATCTATAAAAACAAAAGGATTTGTTAGATTACAAACATATTTGGTACAAAAAGTACAGATAGTTAGATCTAATAGAATAATAAACATTTATATTTCTGTATAAACGAATTACGTGATGGTATGTTCATTTTGAACCCTATCTTCGGGAGTAAATGTATAAGACAAGAAAATACTTATCCTGATATTTTTTTTAAAAAAAAATAATTAACTCAATTGTTGTCTTTTTACAGCTTCACAAAACTCAGAGAAGGTGGGATTTTAAAGTATCTCAAAGAGAAAGACGAAGTTAAGTTACCATCCACAAAGACATCGGAAGTTGTTATTTCAATGGAACAAGTATATCCACTTTTCGTCTTCTACTACGTCGTTGTTCTTCTATCTCTAATCATTCTTCTGGGTGAAAAAATTGTCCACAAATTTTTATCATTATAAAAATCTAATTTGTGTATAGTGGAATGTTTTATGTGAATCCTATTATGCTTACCAACACCACATTCAGTCAAAATTGAGGTTCTCCTTAACGTTCTATGTTCTTTTAGCACTTATATTTTAAGTTTGTGCTTTTATATTTAGTATTTATAGATCTAAAATTTTGTTGTAAACTATTAATTGATAACGATCAGTCTTAAATCATTGTCTGATTTACAATAAATTGATGTTATTGCTTTAAATAATCTGGTTCAATTTAGTTTACTGTATGCTTAAAGTATATTTTAGAGTAAGTCATACTTGTTTAATTTAAGTATCGTAGATTAAATAATAATGTATATAAAATGTATACACTGTATTCCTTCTTTTGGTGTAAAGGAAAATATCTACAGTAACTGCAACAGTACCCATCATTATGTTCTACACTTTATTATTGCTAATATGAAGCCACACTAGCTCACTGATAAAGCGTTCACCTCTGGTGTGTGAGATCCGTGGTTCGATTGCATATCGTGCCAAGTGGTCTTTGTAGTGGATAAACACTGTGTGTGTAGGGCTTTATTTGAGATTCTACCGTTTCCTCTCACTTTCTTCATTTCATCATTTAATTCGTTCTCATCATTACCATCCTGATTAGCCTACACGGAATAACTGTGGGGCGTGAAACTAAAATACTTCATTTTTTATTGTTGCTAAAATGACAGGCAACAACACTGTTGTAATTTGAAATTTGTTTGGAATATTTTTATTTTTAAAAGTTAATAGTTTAAAATGTTTAGAAGCTTATTTAAAAACAGCAAAATTAGTAACGTTTTGATGTTAATAATTACTAGATTACATGACAACTATATGAGCGGCTCGAACGAACATAATGTTAAGCGAAACTTCCGGTAAAATTGAATTATGAGGTGAAATAGATTGCTATCAAAACAATAACAGTGTGTAGGTAGTCTATTTTTGGAAATGTACCCCTAGATGATAGGGAAAGCTTGTTTGGTAAGCGTCATTGCTTTGTATCAAATGGGAATGTTGTATCTTCTTTTGCAGATCAACTAAAAGTTAGAAAATATGACACACCATTATATATCCCTGAGCCGTTCATATCTCTTATAGTTAATATTTGTTGTGATGTGCCTATATACATACATATGTATGAAAATAAGGTGACATTGGCTCAGTGGTTGATCGCTTACCTCTGGTGCATGGAGTTCCTTGTGGACTCCTGTTCGCGCTAAGTGGGCCTTGTAGTAAACAAACGTCGTGCACGTGCCTTTTTCACGATTCTTCCGCGCCATTTCACTTTCTTAATTCCACCAATTTATTCATGATTCAGAATCATCGTCACCTCAGATCATAAAAGTTGGACTTTACACTGACACATGGAAATATATTGTTCCTTCTAAAATCCGCTGAGCAAATATCACCATATTTTCCTACCATATTTCAAGAGTTCAGTTGAAAATATGTTCTTTTCGGCATGTCTTAAATTGTGTATACATTTTCCCGAAATATCTTGTATATATATGTTCATTTTGTATCGTGATGATGTGTTGAATTTTGTATTGGGTTGCACAGCTATATTCTATTTTGTATATCGATTATGTATTCCATGTATCGATTGTAGATACATTGCCAAAATATTGTCAATACAGGATTTTAAATAATAATTACGTTTTGAAATATTATATTGCTTATTAGGTTTCTAGGAATACAGTCGTACCTTGAGATTTGTTATTGATTTTGCTATTATAATAATATAGGCAATACACACTAGAATACTTCACAGAATATATTTCAATAGTACATCATGCAATGTGTGTGGTAGATATTTATTCATAGTAAATCATTGAAGTTAAAGTTTCTTTCTACCAAACTGAATTACATTGAACGTAAGAATGTGTATGCAAGTTTTACAGGTAAGAGAACAAGGTAGGACACTATAGTTCCATGAAACCATATTCCAGTCACTGCAATCAATATGTGCAACACCAACATGTTCAACATATTTCAATGGGGTCGCAGTACACACGATACTATATGTTTGAAAATACGACTAGATTATATAGCATTTTTTAAAAATAAAACTCGTTTATTATTGTAAAGAATAGTAATATATAATTGATTTAACCAAATTTTCAACGAACATTGACAGTGCTAGCAAAAATGAGTTATTGTAAGTAAATATGGATTTTAAAATTTGATTTTAAAATTAAAAACTTGCATATTCGTTGTTATGTATATACTTTGTTATATGCGTTGCTTAAGAAATGTATACATAAATCTCTGCTTGTGAAGATATAATACCAACAAAGACACTTTTGAATCGTATAAAATTTATATCTTACAAGGAAAGCTATCCAACTCCTCGATGAGTATCGCATTGGAACTTGCACAAGTGGAAGGACATAATAAAAAATGGAAATATGCTTGTTCTCCCATAGTCTCTGAAAGTTATGTTATGGTCATGCATGCTAGAATGTGATACATTGGAACCTGTTTTCTCACGAAGACAAATATTGCAAACTCAAGATCATAACAGTCGGTGGTGATTGGAATCTTTAGTACGTCATTAATGCGAACAGATGTCAAATGGAACATCATACGATACACCGATCGTAAGTTCAAACGAACACGTTTACCCGGTGGAGAAAAGGGACACGCTGAAACCACAACGCAAAAATGGCTTTTTATTATTAGTATTATTGTTATTAGTATGAGTATTTATTATTATTATTATTATTATTATTATTATTATTAGTAGTAGTAGTAGTAGTAGTAGTAGTAGTAGTAGTAGTAGTAGTAGTAGTAGTAGTAGTAGTAGTAGTAGTAGTAGTATGATTAGCATTATTAATATGAGCAGTATGATGAGTAAAATTAATAATGATGAGAAGAAAGAACAAATGTTGTTGGGCCCGTTAAGTAACCAATTACTTCGGCCCGTCTTGAGTGTCCTCTACCACTGCTAGCATCCACAATCAACCATACCCCAGCCGGGATTCGAATTCGGGCCCCTTGAGTCGCGCTGGCTTGATGCCTCACCCCACGCAAACACGAGGTCTGCAAGAAGAAGAAATAATATAGAACAGGATTTCTCAATCTGGGGATCTCGAAGATAAGCGAAAGACAGAAATATAATTAGAATATAATACCGGAAAATATTTTAAAATTATTATTATTTTGAATTTTGTTCTGATAGACATTTTTAGATGTTTGTATACATACTGTCAAGAACTCCCCCCCCCCCAAAAAAAGTCTACTAAACATTTTCTACAGGTGCAGAGTTGGTTAAAAATCAATTTAAATCAGGGTTGAATTCAGGGGGTAGCCCGGGGGGGGGAATCTCCCCCCGAAGAAAATTCATCCCCCCCCCGGAGAAACTCAAAGAATTTCAGTCACAAAATGTAGAAATTACTTCACATAATTATTTGCTTTCTTTCCGTGTACGTGCAGACGAAATCCAATCTCTCAATATACACATAAATGACGCAGACCCATTCTAAATGAATATTAAACATGTAACATCTAAGATAGAATACCAAATAGCCAATAAAACTTGAATTTCCTAACGCTATGACCGAGTTTGGCAGAACATGAAATTGTCAACTGTTGAAGAAAGGTTTGTATTTTAGTAGGTACTATACTCTCGCCCTATATTGTATATTTGTAGGTAGCACTAGCACAGGTTGAAATAGGAAAGGAAAAATAGGGAAGATCTTTCGATCATTCCATATGATCTCTGATGTCAACAGATTTCAGTTCTTGAAAATGTACAGTTCTTGCATTATTTGAAATAGGGCACCTAAATCCCATTTCTCGCATCGGAAGTAACAGACGTAAATGTGTTTTACGATTGTTAAAGTAAACACACCTTTCTTTAATTAAAAATAATTAAGTTAAAGGGAGAGATTCAGAGGACGTCATTTAGAGGGATCAGGGAGGAACAGTTATCCCTCCTGGATTAGAGACATATAGAATTTATCAATATGATAGTAGTATATAAGTGAAAGATCGCTATTGAAGGTAATGAAGATCCTGTTCAGAGCCGTGCCATAGGGGAGGGGCAAGCGGGGCGACGGCCCCGGGCGCCGAAGTAAGAGGTGCAAAATTCGGGAGGGAAAAAGAAAAGAAAAGAGGGAAAGAAAAACAGAGGAAAAAAACACATGTGCACATATTATATAAAATAAAAGAAAAAAAGTAATGAAAAGTGCTCAAAATCAAGGAAAAACATGGTTTACTTTTTAAAATTTTCTCACCTTTGCGGCTGGTCTGTCGACCTCACTCATATATACGGGGGTGCCGTCGTATACTCTCGCGCCAAGCGCTGATTTTCCACGACACGGCACTAATCCTACTGAAGATTTCGTAAACTAAACTATTGATGTGCATGCAGTGAAGAAACCAAGGCTAATATGCTTGATTTAGAATCAGAAGTGTGAGAAAGAATGATAACTTTTTGTTAAGATATTTCTGTGTGTGTTTGTTTTAGGACAAAAAATATTTGAGTTAATTTAAATCTTTTTAAAAACTTCTACAGTAGTAACAAACAATAACTACTGAATATAGGAAATAATAACAAAAATAGCTACTGTAAATAGCAGTTAAAGTTTAGTCTAAAATATTTTTGCCAGTCTTTATTTAACGCTTTAGATGAAATCAAACGATTGTTTTTTTTAAAAAAATTATAATTTCACATTGAATATTTATCAGCAATTAGTCTCAATATTAGGTAAGATGTGTATGTGAATGGAATTGTTAAATATGCTGCTGATTTCTTGCAAAAATACAGAAAAACAACCGTCCCCCCCCCGAGGAGTTGACATTCCCCCCCGAGTGAAAATGTCTGAATTCAACACTGATTTAAATGAAAGAAGTACGATATGAAACTAATGAGAACTGTATATTGAAATAAGGAAAGAATGCAAATCTACTTTATTTTTTTGATCATATGAGCCAAAATTGAGGGAGTTATGAAGTTTTAAAATTTTCAAATGGTCTCCATCTTGAAACAGTATGACGGATCGGATTCGATGTTTGTAATATGAAAGAACGGACCAAATGTGGTTTTAATCCATTCGCTTTTAGGGAAGTTATTGTATCCACAATATACAAGAAATGAATTCTACTATTATAGAAATAGATGTATATAGTGAGACCTCCGCAATAGGTACACTCTTGTCCAAAATTATTGTCGCATGTTTATAAATATGCTCTTGTAGGAATATCATTTGATAACGAACTCGCCGGTATTTCTTACAATGTTAGTATGTGTATAATCTTCAAATACATGTATGTGACAAATTTCATGTCAAAAGAGCAGTAAATAAGAACAATAAAACGAAAATAAAATTTTCTTATCCATTTAGCAACATTTTGTTTTATTCATTCTACTTTTCGTATTTATAATTCTTTTCCTATGAAAGTATCCTGTGTAAGTTCCCGTCAAAAATAAAAGTTCTAATTGCCTCGCTTTTTTGCTGTATTCCTATAGATATAAAGGCAACTCCTAAGGAAAAAATATTTCGACGACACTGATAACGATTTCAAGAAAGTAGGGCCAAAATACCGCAAATGTTTATAATGGAGTATATGGGAAACTACATGTTATATTCGGATTTTTGTAGATACCGTCCACAACTCTGAGATCAATGATTTGCACATATGATGTGCATCAGAGTACGGGACAAATAATAGGTAGAAACGAAAGTGGTGTTATGTTTCCTTTGGCTGATACAGGGTATTGAAATTGGGCACCATCTGGTAGTTTAATAGACTGTATGGGAGTGTATTTGGTGGCTGGGAATTGTATTACATACCATCAGCGCCTCCGAAATGCAGATCAAGATGATGTGGTGTTCCTCCCAAAGGCAGGGTTGTGACCCGAAGGTCCCTGGGCAAGGTGAACCCACGATGGTTTGCCATTGCCTGCCATGAGATGATGACGTCCGAAGGATGGAACCTACAGTTGAACAAAGGATCCGGACTTCCTCTGTCCCTACCGGGAATCGAACCTGGGATCCCTTGATTACAATGCGAAGAGCTTATCCATTCATCTACCGGGGACACATTCTGACAAATAAGACCATTGTCACATTATGATATTTAATATTGCGAAATAGGCAGAAAAGAAAGCGTTTGGGTCTGTTTCACACATGCACACACTCACCGACACAGACATACAAATAAGGCATCGGAAACATAAAGATCACAAAGTGTTAAATTTTATGGGAATGGACAATATTGTCCGTAGATGTGAATGACAACACCACGATTAGTAGTCAAAATATGCAGCAGATATCCTTATAACCAAAGTTAAATCATGCTTGAATCTTCATTACCGTGTATGTCCTTAGTGTCGAGAAAAGTACCACTTAGGTACGAAGCTGGAAAATGAACAGTTTCATAACGAGCAACACCAAGATACCAAAGAATGGATGCCACATGCGAGCAACATCCGAGAACACGAGCTCCACAGGGGCATTTGCAATACCATCAAAGAATAGCGTCGGCTCCTGATATTTCTGGATCATATTCAATGAAAAGTGTGTACTGCAAACTCTGTACATGTCGAGATTGAATTTTAAACCTCAGGATGTGTGGAGTGATATGCAAATGGAACAGTGAAAAACTACCATCAGATTTCATGTGCTCTGCTGCATATGCGTGAGCATTTTGGATTTGATAAATTCCAAGCGTGATTTTGAATAAGTCTTCTTCTGTCAATATAGGGAAGTCAGTAATTGACGATTCGTCACATGGTTCCCAAATTGTTACTGAGCGTTTGTCAATATCACCGGATGTCTGTAGTTTCTTTTGTAGTTCGTTTATTAAACGAGAACGTGATAAGATTTCAATACTTTCGTCAGACTTTTCTGGTGCATCGTTGGTCAATGGAAGCACAAACTGATTCTCTAAGACACCTGCAATGAGTAAATACTCGCGCACGGAGAAAAATGCAAAATCCAGTCGGCATGTAAATGCTGTTTTTACCAGGTTACGCGCGTCACAACATTAAGTAATGTTGTTTCATCAGCAGTACGATCTACACCACTGTCCAGCGAAAATGTTGTATTGTGGGACCACCATTTCAAATCTAGAATTAACGCCATACCCATTCCGACGGTGGTAACTTAGGTATATAATGTTGTTACTACCTTCCTACGAGTGTCCCCTCTTGGTTCTTTCTAAATCTGTGATTCCTTACCTTACGAGAGTAATAGTTTTTAACACGAAATCAATCATGTGAATAAAATTATCCAATCACAGCGAGTTTAGTTCGACGCCGAACTCCAGACTTGGCATGGTGTTCTCACCTACTGTACTTTTATACATGAAATTACATTACTTAAGGAGCGCCCCCGCGTAAATACGATGCATCCACACGGAAATAATAGTTCTTTTTTTCTCAGTGCGTAAGTAAGAAAGAGCCGCAATTGGAACCCTATCCCTAAACATCTTGTACTTCATTTTGAGATGGCCATTTTTCGCTTCTACACACCACCTGCCCTTTGTGACAATACGGGATTGGTTTGCAGCCAGGCAGTCATGCTGCTTCTTTCCCTTTTCTAAAAGACATTGCATTTTCGCAATGATCCCCGCCCCCTCCAACACTGTCATGGAATCTCGGAATCCCCTACCAACCAAAACGCAGTCCCCTGGTTGTAAGAGCTGGTTTAAACCATTTGCTGTGTCGGCGAACATAGAGTTTGTAATACTAGCATCATTATTTACACCAACAAATGGACCAACAATGTCGACAATGTACCCACTGGGTGTAACAATCATCATGGGTTTCACTAACGGACGTCCTTTTTGCACACTATACAGGCGCCTTTGCAGAATGTAATTCGTCGATTTCTCGATGTAAATGTATGTTCCGTCAAATACTAAAACCAGCTTGTCATCCCCTACCCCATAAAGTTTGCGGGCCCAAACTGGAACCTTGCTCAGAAGAAACGAACGAGATAAATGCTTTGAACCCAATACGGACGGTAGAAACTGTCTCATCAAAGCCTGTCTGACTGATTTCAATGCATTGACACACTTTCGTCGCATGGATATCCAAATATTGCTCCCAGAAAGTCATTACAAAGATTATGCCTGAGTTTCATTAACAACATGCCCAGTCTGGTTTCAACGCTTGTAACACTGCTGTTATGTAAGGTGTCACAGAAGCTGCACAGCACAGTCAACTGTTCATTGTTCAATCCCGTGAACACTACTAACTGTTCTTCAGGAATTTCTGCGAGGTTTACCTTCATGTGCACAGGCACAGTTGACGTATCTTCAACGTTGAGATCCGATCCCTGACTACCCATTTCTGGTGTTTCTGCACACTTCTCACATAAGAACTTGCCTTTATGTAGCATGTTCTACATAGTACTGTTGACGGACCGAAGCACTGGAATGACTTACCTTTGTTCCCACGCATGTAACTAACCGCTTGTAAGCACGCACTTCCACACACCGGGCCCTTTCTTTGCCCTCTAAACCATAGTTCGCACACGGAACATTGCCGATGTTTATCCGTGCTTCAACCGGAAGCCATTTGTCACACACGGCACCAAATTGTTTTGAAATGAATAATATGGCTTTTGCATTACACGTTTCTACACTGGCGAAACCTACCTGAAAATAACACCAAATAGTGCACAACCACAAAGTTCGCATAAATGTCGCGAGAAACAGAACAACAAAAGCCACTGGACAAAAGCATGCAGGAGTTGCAGCTTCTTGCAGGCACAACAAACGAATCGATCATCACCTACTTGAGTCACTAAAGACAAGTAAGCTACTACAGAAATCAACACCTCCACAATGACGCTTCTACTGTACTTCCCTCAATAGAGGCAGCCTCTCAACAGACAGGTAGCGAATATGAAGTGAATGTTGGCATATGCACAACCGGAATGGCCAAACAGAACATAATGCCACTGACGTTTTCAACTATTAATTGCCAATTACCCTGCTGTACATCACAATATGACAATGGTCTTATTTGTCAGAATATGTCCCCGATGGATGAATGGATAAGCTCTTCGACTTGTACTCAAGTGATCCCAGGTTCGATTCCCGGTAGGGACAGAGGAAGTCCGGATCCCTTGTTCAACTGTAGGTTCCATCCTTCGGACGCCATCATCTCGTGGCAGTCAATGGCAAACCATCGTGGGTTCACCTTACCCAGGGACCTTCGGGTCACAGCCCTGCCTTCGGGAGGAACACCACATCATCTTGATCTGCATTTCGGAGGCGCTGATGGTACGTAATACAACTCCCAGCCACCAAATACACTAACATACAGTCTATTAAACTACCAGATGGTGCCCAATTTCAATACCCTGTATCAGCCAAAGGAAACATAAAACCACTTTCGTTTCTACCTATTATTTGTCCCGTACTCTGATGCACATCATATGTGCAAATCATTGATCTCAGAGTTGCGGATAGTACCTACAAAAATCCGAATATAACATGTAGTTTCCTATATACTCCATTATAAACATTTGCGGTATTTTGGCCCTACTTTCTTGAAATCGTTATCAGTGTCGTCGAAATATTTTTTTCCTTAGGAGTTGCCTTTTTATCTATAGGAATACAGCAAAAAAGCGAGGCAAATAGAACTTTTACAGGGCAGCGTCCTGTAAAAGCGAGGCAGGGTCCTTTACTACAAATATACATTTCCCGATTATACACATAGTATCAGTATTATAAGTACCCTGCAAAATCATTATCAAATTATATTCTTACAAGAAAACAGTTATAGATATGCGACAATCATTTTGGACATGAATGTACACTAAAAATCCGACACAAGCTTATTACAAGCCAGAAATTATAAGTGGATCGTGGCTGGCAAGAGGATGTGATAATATGGGGGTCGTGATCGGTATTAAGTTAAGAACACTGGTATAATAATTATTATTATTATTTGTCATCTTCTTCGTCTTATTGCCGACCTCATATTCATGTTGGTTGAGGCGTCAAGCGAGCGATTCAAGGGTCCCCACTTCGAAACTTGGCTGGGGTATGGTTGTCTGTGGATTTTAAAACCTTTATAGCAGCATTAGAGGATAATCAAGACGGGTCGAAGTCCTTCGTTACTGGACGAGACAACAATACATTTGTTGTCTTCTTCTTTTGATTATTATTATTTTTACTCATCATACTGCTCATATTAATAATGCTAACCATACTACTACTACTACTGCTACTACAACAACAACAACTACTACTACTCCTACTCCTACTACTACTACTACTACTACTACTAATAATAATAATAATAATAATAATAATAGTCATACTAATAACAATAATAATAAACATAAAAAGCCATCTTTGTGTTGTAGTTTCAGCGTGTCCCTTTTCTCCACCGGGTAAATGTGCTCGTTTGGAACTTACGATCAGGTATCGTGTTTCATTTGACATCGATCGCATCAATGACGTACCAGAGATTCCAATCACCACCAACTGGTATGATCTTGAGTTTGCAATATTTGTCTTCGTGAGAAAACAGGTTCCAATATATCACATTCTAGCATTTACTAGATCATCAGTTGATTTACCCAGAGTTTAACCTCCGGCCACTCCATGAGAAAGATATCGGCCAGTTTTCAATTTTAAAACACAAATATTACACTTGTAATCATTTATATGAACATTGTTTCCATCATTATATTGTTCAAAACAAGACAAATGACTTTTGCTCGAACATAAAATACATCTTACTGTCTTCTGCCTACCATACACAGCTAAATCACATAATGGACAATTATCCGAATAAGGTGCCATCAAATAAAAATATAAATACTAAGAAAGAACAACAAAAACAAAGAAAAAATTCACACTCCCTGGCCAGAGTGGAGACAAATTAATGAATTAAAAGAAGAAAAAAAAAAGCTTCTCGACCTGCCGGAGGATCTAAATGAAATGAAGACCTCACGACCCTTCAATTGTAGCTGGAATTTGAAAAGAAAAGAAAGTTATAGAGTTCCCTTTTTAGCCACCGAGAGCCCTACTGCAGCACACAAACACTGTAGCACGACCGCACAACGTAACCACTGTGAATGGCTAACTAACTGCTCACAATAATAATAATAATAATAATAATAATAATAATAATAATAATAATAATAATAATAATAATAATAATAATAATAATAATAATAATAATAATATAAAGCTATTTTTGCGTATTATTTCAACGTGTCCCTTTTCTCCACCGGGTAAATGTGTTCAATTGGAACTTACGATCGTGTATCGTGTTCCATTTGACATCGATTCGCATCAATGACGTACTAGAGATCCCAATCACCACCGACTGTTATCATTTTGAATTTGCAATATTTGTCTTCGTGAGAAAACAGGTTCCAGTGTATCACATTCTGGCGTGTATGACCAAAGTACATAACTTTCAGGGGCTATGGGAGAACGATCATTCTACTTTCTGTTTGACAACGTTGCGAATCGTAAGAGTAAGCATATTTCCATCTTTCAATATGTAATTCCACTTGTGAAAGTTTCAATGCGATACTCGTCGAAGAGTTGGATACTTACCTTGTTAGATTAAATACGTGGCTACAAATAGAAATAACTAACATATATCACCCGCTTCGCTGGGTTGAAATGATAATTTAAATGCACAACTCCGTATCTCATGTGTTTAGTACCCGTTGAAATATGCGGTTTTCGTTTTTAATGGCATCGATTTAAACGGCAACGGAAAGATCATTGATCATCTCGGCGACCCCGAAAACCATGGATTCGACACTAATATTGGTCATTTTCGATCATTTTATTATCTCCTCTCTCCCAAGTTGCGCGGCTCAATTTGGTTTTAAACGGGATCGAAAGTGTTACCGGTCATCTCAGCAACCAAGGAAACTATGGATTCGACACTAATAGTGCCCATTTTCGATCATTTTTATATCTCTCTTTCTTCCCTCCGCCAAATGACAGTGCTGATTTTGGATTTAAACCGAATGGGAAAGGTCACCGTTCATTTGAATGATCTCGAAAACTATGGATTAGACACTAATATTGGTCATTTTCGATAATTATTATATATAGCTCCCCTCCCCCTCCTCCGCGCTGCGGCACATGGTATCAGAATTGTCACTGTTAATCTTAGCTACTCCTAAAACTATGGATTCGACACTAATATTAGTCATTTTCGATCATTTTTAAATGTCTATTCTCCTCCGCTACGATGTAAACTCCCCCTCCCCAACTCTCAGGGCTGAACTTCGATTCAAACAGGATCAGAAGTGTCACTTTCTCTCATCGACCCCGAAAACTACGGATTCAACACTAATATCGGTAATTTTTTTTATCATTTTTAAATTTCTCTCCCCCTCCCCCTCCCCTACGTTGCATCGTGAAAGTGAATAGCCTAAACTTAACACTGCCCCTAAACTCATATACGTTGAAAGTTTGATTGAGATCGGTCGGATGGTTCAAGAGTGATGAAGTCACAAAGTCAGTCATTGTTATTTTAATTTTTTTTTTTTTACATATATACACATATCTCCTCCTCCACCTCCCCTAGATTGGCTCGTCAAAGTCAAACGGTAAAAAACATCTAAGGCCTGACCCTCATATATGTTGAAAATTTGATCTCGATTGGTTGGGTGGTTCAAAAGTTATTAGGTTTTATTAGTTTTTATTAATACGTCCCCCTCTCCTCCCCCTCCCCTAAGATGTACCGTTAAAGTGAAATTACAAAAATGTTACCAGACTCAAGCCTCATATATCTTGAAAATTTGATTGAGATCGGTCAGATAGTTCAAGAGTTATTAAGTTACAAAAATAATAAAATATAAATTAATTTAGTCTTATATAAATTAATTTTTATACATCTTCCCCTCCTTCTCCTCCCCTATGTTGCTCCGTCAAATTTAAATCATGAAAACGATCCCAGATCTGAAATTCATCTATGTTGAAAATTTGATCAAGATCGGTCGAGTGGTTCAAGAGTTATTAAGTTTTATTTATTTTTATATCCCCTCTCCCTCCCCAAACCCTCACTTCTATAATCAAAGTGAATAGCCTAAAACCACCCCAGCCTCGAACCTCATCCATGTTACAAATTTGATCGAGATCGGTCAGGCCTTCAGATTTAGAGTCACAAACATAGTGATTTTCAATTTTATATACTGTATATAGAGTACAATTTCAAAATTCTGCTACACATCTAAACTTAATAAATCAGTATAGTGTGAAGCCTCTATGTGCTGCGACCACAGCCTATATAAATATGCATCTAATCAACGAGCGTTGGATCCGTCCCTCGAGAAACAACTGACGAAATGCTTGATTGAATAAGAATTGTTGGCAAACAATATGTTCGCTGAAAATCGGTGTCGAATAAGGTGCAGAAAAAGGTTATCCCATACACGATGTATAGACATGACAGATGATGTGCAGGCCAGGCTAGGAGAAGCCTCTCAAAGGATTGCACACAGGCCGGTAGCCAGCCCAAAAATTTAGGGGGGGGGGCGGCTGAAGTTAGGGGGGCCCAATCCAACAATATTATAGTTCATCACCATATTATAGTTCATTTGCAAGCCTACCGTGAAAATTTTATAGGGGCCAGCAAAAATTTAGATGGGCCCGGCCCCCCTAAACCCCCCTGGATACGGGCCTGATTGCACATCGCCTGATATACAGTTAACGTGTAATGTTCTGCTGAAATATGTTACCGTTAATTGTTTGAATGAAGTACTCGGCTCTTAGATGTAGTGATCAAAGGAAAATTGCTGACAATGCGTAGCTAAGAATGCGTGCTCTGCCCAATGGCGTCCTTCACAGTCATTCCTGAAATTCTATTATGCACCTTGCTGCAGATTGTGCTGATCACGTCAAGAAACTCTTATGGTTTCGAATCTATACACTGTTGCCAACAAGTTGATAGAAAACATCGCTAATGGAAGATGAAACGACTCCAATTTTAGATGAAAAGTCGCTAAAAAGATTCGTCTCTCTCTATCTATCTATCTACGCTACAAAAACGTAATTGAAAGAATCATATGTAATTAACAGTAATTTCGCTTTGAATACAATATTTCTTCTCTACCTTATGGTCAATTTCATTTCAACGAAATAAAAAATGAGTTTAGAAAAACGAACAAAAGTAAAAGTTTACAAATAAAAGAATTACACATTTTAGTTTTACTCACGTTCATATAGATAGTCAGCTTGTTATCAGTAATGTATTAGTTGTGTCTTTAAACGGAAACTCGGCAAACTAAAGGACATTAAAGATTGAAATCGGTCCCCGTTAGAGGACAAGAGATAATAGCAATGAAAGCGGGAATATGGAGATAATTATACGTACTTTCCCAGCTCGTGAAGACCTGACTCAAATAAGGAAAAGAAAAATAAAGTATGTCTCAACTGATTCGAGGTAATAGTACTTGATTACAGTACAAGTTGTTCACAACACAAAAGCCGCTAGATTTGTAAGTAAATCTCCAAATTACCATTCAAAAATTACCAAAAAAGTCGCTAATCGAAAAACATTTTTTTTTTTCGCTACGCTATCCTGGAAGTTGAATCCAATAGATTTATCGACTTTTCCCCCCATTTGGCAACACTGAATATATAGAAACCCAAGCAAAGGTACGTACAGCCAGCCAAAAAAGTAATTCTCCCCCACATAAGTGCTCTAATTACATTACTTGGGGTCCAGGTCTTTTGCGGTTGTGAGAACGCCTAGACAGATGCAACCCAACTTACAGGTAACTTTTCTCGGCACTACAGCAGTTGGTAGCATTGAGTCAAGTACTTGTGCAAGTAAAATTGTGAGTAGATGACGCATGAAACATTTCTCTATTCTGAGATCAATCTCTCTGGTTCAGACCGTGTTGTCCAATGAACATCATATGTTAATCTCAATATTGCTGTGTATGTAATGTATTTTTTTTATTATATACTGTACATGCAAAACAATAAAAACACTGATCACATATGAATCAGAAAATGCTTGAAAGTAGCTGAAAATACCAAATCTAGGACAACTAATGGAAATAAGATTGTAAATGATTGCCTCCATTGAGAGACCTTCCCCAATTCTCCTCATTCCAACATCTTTTTCTTTCTAGGGAAGAGAAGATCATCCTTATCACACTAAGTATACATTGAAATTGAAATTGAAAAACTTGAAAAAAATTAAGCCTCGCCGGGATTCGAACCCGGTTCTACCGAACAGAAGTTCAATGTGCTAACCACTCACCTACCGAGCCACTTACCCTTCCACCAAAACTAATAACTAGTTAAAATCGTTTCATGGAAAAATATAAACAAGATACTCATATATAACAAAACAAACAAATATAAACAAAATATAAATAAAAATATAAATAAGAAAATATAAGCACCTTGTGTGAGTGTCTTAATGACTTACTCGAGATTTCCTTGCTTAGTTCAAAAACAAGTTATATACACGTTGCTCAATGAAGAAAGTATCAGGAAATGTTCTTCAAATTGAGCCTACGTCATCGGCAGAGCCGTAACTTGTGGGGGGCGGCAACTGCTCCCCAGAGAAGCTCACCGCCGTTCGAGGGGGCCCATTTTCAGATAAAAATTTTGTTACTCCATATACGATACGAACATTAAATTAAAAATGAAGCATCAAATAGGGTCGCTACATTACATAAACAAAACAACACACAAAAGGTAAATAGAACCAAATGAGTCGTGGACCCATTTGAGTAATATTTATTCGTATGGCTTTGAGATTTATCAATATTTACCCTTTAATAATTTTGCCATGTATGGAATGGGCCTAGGGAGTAACTAACGGAACCGCAGACCTTGCGTGCGGTAGGGCCCACAGGCTTCGGTGGACCCATAAAAATTAAGAGAAAGTTGGAGAGTGTGGGCCCAATAATTATAAATCAACTTTCTCTAGGGGCCCAAATAAGCTTATTAATGCTTGCCCCCCTCCAGAAAAGAGTTGAGTTGATTTTGAGTTTAACGTGCCGTTCAGCAGCGAGGCTATATGAGACGTGGACCTACTGATTAATGTGAAATCCTAACTACATGAGCTCCGACCGGGAATTGAACCCGGGTCTCCCATGCGAAAGCCTCCCCACCCCAGAAAAGAATCTAAGTTACGGCGCTGGTCATCAGTTGCAGGGATGGTCCCGACTTACATTATATTTCGTCTTTAATATAACTTCTAATTAACTAAATTAATTAACTAAAAATAATCCAGTGACTTGAAACACCAGATTCCAATCAATATAAGTATCTGTCCAATGCTGTGCCGTGAAAAATCAGGGCCCGAAGCGAGAGGATATGGCAGCGCCTCTGTACATATGATTTGTCAATTTAAAGTTGACTTCTCTGGACTATTCCTTCTGCATAATACTTTACTATTTTATCAGGACTGAAATCAGAAAGTTTCAGCATTATTACACTGAAATCGTAAAAGTGTGTAATTACTGAATTCACTACAGTTCCATTTTTTCCTTCTCCCACAACAATGATGTCTTAGAGTAGTGGCTTAAGCGTTAGTTTCGTAATGTTGGGGAAGTGAGTTCTATTCCGGGTGTGGTAATTCAGTAAATTTTTACAATCTACAAAACTGATACTTCTGATGTATAGTAACATGACAAATATTCAATTTCGCTGGGTCTAAGAGTTGAGATGACGTTCTTCACAGGTGAAATGCCAACATCACAAAATTACGTCATCCATATCAACTTCATTCGTAACCGTCTGGCAAGTAACGGGTTTGGACAAGAATTGATGAATACCTAAGGGCTAAACACGTCCTTACTGCTGTTGTATGGGCCAAAAAAGAGTTCCAAGGAATTGCTCGTAGCAGTGCACAAATTGCAAATTGCGATCGAACTTACAACGCTAGTCACGGGAATGATCCTATTTAAGATGTCACATCACCTTTCTACCTAGAAGAAGGGCGAAACAAAATGCATTACTCTTTTCAGCTAACAAATCTTTATATTCCATTTCTTGTTGTCATAAAATGATAATTCTATCTGTAAATCCATAAAAGTAATACTATTGCGTTTATGTGTAAACCTTAGAAAATCTGACATACTCTATATCTTTCCTGTTCCTATGAATACCTTCGACTATGTTACTTTTTCTTTCCATTGTGGTAATAATAATAATAATAATAATAATAATAATAATAATAATAATAATAATAATAATAATAATAATAATAATAATAATAATAATAAAGGAATGACATAATTACAACACCAATTACATAAACATTACCTTCCCATTCAGAAAAATTAATAAATGCTACGACGGAATTTGAAGCCAGGTAACTTGCAATGGGAGTTTCCTGCTTTCACAATTTCTTTTAAACAAATCGCCCCAACCGGAATATTGTTCGCCACTTGCACATCATGTGCTTTCGACGTATTCCAAACACTACAGGAACACGAACACAGAAATACTGAGGACAGTTAAAATTTCGACCTTGCTCTTCAGAGGAATTCGAACCCCTAGTGGATTGCGCCTCATGATCATGTGGCCTCAATTTGTGGCACAAATTCCTCATATGAACATAAGAAAATAAACTATTCCGTGTTCAGCGTAAGCTCTAAACTCCGATAAACAAAATATTTGTATTCTTCCGCTTGTCACAAATACGATTGGCTAGTGATGTATCACTCCAACTCACCACGGGGAGGAGCAAATTATACACATGCATTTTGAGAATACTGTCTCGTGTTGCCCAGATACTTATAGCAGCAGCAGAAAAGAAAAAAACTCGAAAGATTAAAAAAAAAAGTATTGGAATTTCGCTCGTAAACAATTGTTGCTTAGTGAGTTTGCCTTGTTGGAGTTTCACCACAACACTCGCGCAACCGGGATTCACGCCAGCCATATTTCAGACTTTAAAAACAGAACACCCGTCCACAGTTGAGTTGGCGCCATAATTACTGCGCATGCTTAGGGTTTATTTCTATTGTTTCATTAGCCACACTCGATTGCAGTATTATTAGATAATCCGTATTATATTTTTGTCATTTATAATAATATAGCAGTTTTATATGAAGCTTCATAGTAAAAGTAATAATCCAATTACATGAACTATTTTGCGGAGGAGTACAAGCGTCGGTAGGACAACAGCAAATCAGCGAGATTTAGTTTCACGTGGCTTTGTTTATCGCAGTTTAGAGCTTACGCCGAACAATGTTTAGTAATATGGAACATAAACATAGAACTATCTATTCCTACACGTGTTGATGCAATTTAAAGAATGAGAAAACAATTTCTGTCGTCTTTTCTTCTTTGGAAATTAGAAGTTATGTAAAAGACGAAATGTAAGGTAAATCGGAACAATCCTTGCAACCTAAGACCATCGCCGTAACTTAGATTTTTTCTGAGGGGGGCAAGCATTAATAAGCTTATTTGGGCCCCCTAGAAAAAGTTGTCTTCTGATTCTTGGGTCCCCTCTTTCCAACTACCTCTTAATCTTTATGGGCCTCTCGGAGCCTGTGGGTCCTCCCGCACGGCAAGGTCTGCGTTTCCGGTAGTAATACCCTGGGCCCATTCCATACATGAAAAATTATTAAGGGGACAATATTGATAAATCTCAAAGCCATACGAATAAATATTATTTCTAGAGCCCCTAATAGTAGACATTTGTTACTGATGTGGGTCCAAGATTCATTTTTGTTCTATTTACCTTTTGTGTGCTGTTTTGTTTATGTAATGTAGCGACCCCATTTGATGCTTCTTTCTAATTTCATGTTCGTATCGTATATGGAGTAACAAAATATTGTCTGAAAATGGGCCCCCTCGAACGGCAGGGAGCTTCCCTGGGAGGGGCAATTGCCGATGACGTAGGCTCAACTTGAAGAACATTTCCTGATACTTTCTTCATTGAGCAACGTGTATATAACATATTTTTGAGTTAAACAAGGAAATCTCGAGTAAGTCATTTAGACACTCACAAAAGCTGCTTATATTTTCTTATTTATATTTTGTTTATAATTGTTTGTTTTTGTTATATTTGAGTATCTTATTTATATTTTCCATGAAACGATTTTAACTAGGTATAAGTTTGGGTGGAAGTTTAAAATGGCGCGGTGGGTGAGTGGTTAGCGCATTGAACTTCTATTTGGTGGACCCGGGTTTGAGTCTCGGCGAGGCTGAAGC
Organism: Thermobia domestica; assembly: GCF_964235325.1. Taxonomy (NCBI): domain Eukaryota; kingdom Metazoa; phylum Arthropoda; class Insecta; order Zygentoma; family Lepismatidae; genus Thermobia; species Thermobia domestica. The sequence goes on along the minus strand of NC_137456.1, from coordinate 108,662,975 downwards.
TTTTTCAAGTTTTCTTGTTTCAATTTCAATGCATACTCAGTGTGATAAGCAAGATCTTCTCCCCTCCAGAAAGATGATGATGTTGGAATGAGGAGAATTGGAGGTCTCTCAATGGAGGCAATCATTTACAAACTTATTTACAGCAGTTGTTCTACATTTGATATTTTCAGCTACTTTCAAGCATTTTCTGATTCTTATGTGATCAGTGTTTTTATTTCTCTGATTATTCTGTATATAATGAAAAAATACATTACATACACAGCAATATTGAGATTAACATATGATGTTCATTGGATCACACGCTCTGAACCAGAGATATTGATCTCAGAATTGAGAAATGTTTCGTGCGTCATCTACTCACAATTTTACTTGCATACAGACTTGATTCAATGCTACCAACTGCTGTCAGTGACGAGAAAAGTTATGTGTAAGTTGGGTTGCATCTGTCTAGGCGTTCTCACAACCGCAAAAGACCTGAACCCCAAGTAATGGAATTAGAGCGCTTAGGGGGGAATTACTTTGTGGCTGGCTGTACATCGCATGCCCAGCGTTGAGCAATGTTCAACCGTCGTCACAGACCCGTTACCTCTAAAGTCAAACGAACTTTATGCAGTGTTGCCAATTTGGGGGGAAAGTCGCTAAATGTGGGAGATTCGACCTCCAAAAATAACTTTTCCGATTAGCGACTTTTTGGAAGTTTTTAAATGTCGATTTTTCTACTTACTTACAAATTTTGGAGACTTTTTGCTGCCAACAACATGTTCATCTGTAGAGAAACATTATTACCTCAAAACAGTTTTTTCTTTTCTTTTCTTTCTTTTCATTTGTTTCAATCGCACAAGTGATGAAAAATTTAAGAATACAGTGTACACCCCAATCCTGCATATTTATCTGTTACCCTTGCCGTCTAACGGAGAACAATTACAAACTCCATATTCTTTAGTTCGGGGAGCTTTCGTTGAGGGACACAAGTGATACAGTGCAGTAGTGAATAATATACTTGGGTAAGTTTGACCTCTGTTGATCTTTTGTAATTTCATCCTCCCGTGGGAAAATTTTGGTCCCAGGAACCCGTTATTGCTATGCTCATACTCTTGGACGGCTACAGGCTGTAGAAACAAGATGAAACATGCCTTTTACTCTTCATCTTCTTCTCGTTGTGTATTGACTAGTTATTTGAATCTTCCGCACCCCCGGTTCCCTCTTGCAAAGCTAAGAACGGAAGCTTCTCATAGCATTGGGTAGCTATTTTGGACCCCACCCCAACACTCTGATATTCAGTGATCGAAGTTTCGCAATTGATTGGTCTTCGTCTTCTCGTCTTGTATTGGATAAAGAATGGAAGTTTCTCATAGCATTGGGTAGCTATTTTGGACCCCCTACCACAACTCTCTGATATTCAGTGATCGAAGCTTCCCAATTGATTGGCCTTCGTCTTCTTGTCTTGTATTGGATAGCTATTTTGGACCGCTTACTACCCTCCAGCAAACAGTATACTTATATATATATTGATTGGCGTTGGGTCCCTTGTAATAGAGCATATGACATTTATCGTTCAAAGCTCTTCATTTCGAAGCAATATAATATTTTGAAGTGTCCAATACTCTCTCTCTTTCTCTCTCTCTTTCTCTCTCCCTCTCTCTCTCTATCTTCGAGAATTGAACCCGGATCCGCATGGGCTAAAAGAAGAAGTTTTTTTTAACTAGTTGTCCTTTCTCCTTCCGAAGCCTTCGACTTAATGTACGCAATATGTTAAAATTGCTTAACTGTACGTTCCAACTGTTTACATTTAACTTTTTTAAGTTTGTTCACTAACATGTGGACATAACGCTCCCACTAAAGGCACATATGCATACTTTCTCAGCGAGAATCGAACTCAGGAAGGAACTAGAACTTGAATCATAATGCTCCTTTACCGAGAATCGAACCATTACTTCATGTAAGTACTAAGGTAGATATATTAATCAGAATAGTACTGAAATTAATTTATCGGCGTATTGTAGCTTCTTTAACTTACGATATAAAAATTCTGTGCACAAAAAAACATTTGATGAGAGCTGGGATCGAATTTGGTACTTCACGATTTAGAGTTGAATTAGCCCTTGCATGAAAAAGGAATATCACGTATATAGCAGTTCGCATTGATTTTCGTTTCATGACAGAAAGGATCGAATTAACTTAGTCTTAAAATATTCGATGCTTTCTTACCGAGAATCGAACCCAGACCCTAAATATGCTTTCATTTTGAAAGCTCTCTCACCGGAATCGAACGCAAGACCGTGGTTCTTCGTAAATGTATGGCACATGTATAAACATTTTCGACTGACTTCCACATCAGGGGAATCGAACTCACGATCTTAATCAATACACCCAACGGAAGTTCATGTTCGTTAGATTTAATTTAGTGCCGTTTTCTGTACCGCACATATGTTGTTTGCGCATGACACGAATTAACTTAACGTCTTAAAATATTCAACGCTTTCTCACCGAGAATCGAACCCGAACCTAAATATGCTTTCATTTTGAAAGCTCTCTCACCGAAATCGAACGCAAGACCGTGGTTCTTCGTAAGTGTATGGGACATGTATAAACATTTTCGACTGATTTCCACATCAGCGGAACCGATTTCCCCAGGCCTCCAAGTGGACAGTGAGCCTCCACTCTGATCAGAACCGCAGCTGGCTATCTATAAAAATCATGAAGATATAATCATCATTATAAAATAAAATATGACCAAAAATATGAAACATATTCCCTTAACTTTTTACTGTACTTTGACAGAAATAGCATTGGGTAGCTATTGAAGCAAAGAACGGAAGCTTCTCATAGCATTAGCTATCTATTTTGGATCCCCTGTTACCAGCCCCCTCCTGTTGCTAAGTGTTAGGACCAGCCTGTGGGAAACTTTTTGTCTTGGGAACGTTCCCTGGATTGCTAAGATGAATATCGTAGTTCATGATTGTTTTAAAACGTGTTGGATTCCAATGATGGAACATGGTCTAATAACGGAAGCTTCTCATAACATTTCGGAATATTTTGACAACGTAAGATGAAAATTTCTATACTCAAGTCAACAGGAACGCTTGTATTATATGTGAAAAGTGTTATATGAAGAATCACATGTTTGCTCATGACAAAGACCACTTGGGTGCATGCTGAGGCTTGAATACTGTATGCTTCCCATAGCAATTCATAATGTTTTGAAGTCATAGGCTGAGAATCGTAAAGACTCCATCTTTTTTGGTTAGTTGCTAAGGAGGATATAATGTTTCATTGAAGCTATTTGCTTTATCTAATTTGGTCTTGGGATTCTCACGAATTCACTTATAAGTGTTCACGGGAATAGGATTTGTCTGCAGACTGTCCTTTGTTCGAATATATCTTAGTCGCTAAGGTGAATATCGCATTGCATGATTTTTTTCAAACGTATACAGCATTTGAGAGATTACATGTATGTTTGTTGTCGTCTTTACATAAAACATACTCACGTGCGACTTTAGATAGTGTAATCTGAACGCGAAAACGCTGAGCTATGTGTAATGTAAAATAAGTTTGTTGATAAAAAAGATTTACTGAAGATGATATTTTAATAGACCTATCGAATAATGTGTGTGAAGAAGGAAATGAGTTAACGTTATAACTTTGTTTCAGATGTGGAACTGAATAAGGATATGAAATGTAGCAAGGGTGAAGTGAGGGGTTGTATTCACTTGGAAAAGCTCATATGTTTCTTGAGAACCTTAATCATAATAAGCTCTCTTTATCTTTTTATATATATAAGTGATCGTATTGCTTCGCGAATGCGTTTACCTTTAATGTATATATGGGATTTATGAATGTTTTGTTCGTGTGTTTGCGAGATATCGTATTTTTGCTGAACAGCTTTTTTGTATACTGCAGTCAGTATCCTTACGTGGTTCATAAAGAATTCTTGCTAATAATGATCATCTAGTTCAGTTTGGTGGACATTTCTCTTGCAATTGAACCGAGCATGGATTATTAATAACGACATTACAACGCTGTTTACCGCACATTACTTCTAAACCAGACCTACTTTTGGTAAGAGAGAGATGAAATCTTTCAGTTTAACGTCCCAGAAAAATGTCCTTTTTCGCTAAGAGGACACATGATTTAAACTTCAATGCTCTCCCTCCGGAAATCGAACTCAGGACCACGTTCACCACAGGTCCATGCTAGGTATTAGACCAGCTGGGGAAGGCTAAAAGAACTTCGAAGTAACGGAAAGGGGGCCAGGTGGTACAGCAGCAGATCGCTTACATTTGGTGTATGGGGTCCCTAGTTCGACTCTCGAATATATTATCTCATGGTGCTCTTAGCATAATGGGCATAATCGTAGGACATTAAATAAGTTTGTGGTGGACAACATTGTGCCCGTTGATTCTCACAGAGTAGTACTGCTTCATTGCATTATATCATTTCACTTACCTAATCATCTCTTCATCTTAGCCTAAAAGAGATATTCGTGGGACGTTAAACTGAAAGATTTCATTTTTATCGTTGCACACTTGTTTTCCCGTTCAACGTTAGTAACATTTTACAATTTAGTCGTGTTTCTGTTCTTATGGTTAGCTTTGGAAATTTACATTTTAATAAAAATAAAACAAACGAAAAGTCGTCTTAGACGTTCCTTAAGTAGAATTACTTCGAGCAGGAAATCATAATTTTGTGGCGAGGGCACGTCCCTCATGATACAGTTCCTTCTCGAGACGAGACAGAATACTTCGAGAAGCAAGACTAGACGAGAGACTGTTTTCCTTGTTTTGATTTCACAAAGTATGTATGAAAATGAATTTGAAGATGTCAGGGACATGGTAGCTCAGTACTAGAGTGCTCGCCTATGCTATTAGAGATCTGTGAATGTATTTTCTTCTTGTTTCATTCGAGGACTCGTAATCAAGGGAAAAATTTCTTGTTTCACTCGAGGATTCGTAATCAAGAGAAAAAAGTTCCTTGTTTTATTTGAATTGTGAAAAGCTCTTTAATTGATAACGGTACCGAACATTCATATTCTGGTTCCCTGTATGAAAGTGGTTTAATTCAAAGAATTGATTTTTTGAGCATATTCGTGGGACTTTAAACTGAAGGATTTCATTTTAATTTCGAGTCAGATAAGTTCCCATTGAGGATTATACTTCTATCTCTCATATCAAAGGTAGGAATGCTAACTATATATAGTTAGAGACATCAACAATCTTACTTCGAGTGGTATTAAATCACGGACTTCAAGTGCCACTAACACTTAGGATTAGGATTAGGATTAGGATTTAGATTTCTGGGCTTTTCGAATCGTACATTAAGTTGTAGATCCATGTACAACTAGTCAATAATAATAATAATAAGGGCGTAAACGCTTCTCTCTTTGTTTCAGGCCATTCACATAGTAAGAAAAATTTATTACTTTGAGATTCATTTAAACATATGTTAATTAGTTTAAATAAATATTCTAGGTATTTCAAATTCTGTAAGAATGGTATACATTGTTTTCCCACATAATCGAATCGTAGGCCTTTCTCAAGTTAATAAATAATTGATATGCATGTATATAGCAGCACTTTTTTGGCTGTAAAATTAATGTAATAAGTCTTTGTACCCATGGTAAGCTAATTCTTTCATTTCACTCTTCGTTAACTTACTTAGTTGCAAATTTCATTATTTATGCAATTCAATTATTTCGTTTACGATTTACTTCCTATGTGATCAAAGAAATGATTTTTGTTCATGTGATTTGTTAAGATATCATGTTCTCACAATATGTTCAGGAAAATTGATGAGCTTGAAATTTTCGATCCTATGTGAATGTATTAAGTTTTGTGTCTCACGCAGGAGAGTCCTTTATTATTTGCTCAGAGAGATAAGAAAGTTATCCTGCGAATTCTTTTGACAATGAGAACAAGCTGATTTAGTGGTCATACATATAGAATACGTCTTCGAGAGTGAACATATTATCTATTAGATAAAGATGGCATCGTCAATGAATTTATTAACCGAACTTAATGCACCGTCGTTAGTATCTTTTACAAAATTACAAAACTTAAAAATTAATAAAACCTATCGTGTTGTAGTTTGCAAACTAATTACAACCGTATATGGAAAAAAGGTTTGTGCGACATTTGAAGCAGGACAAAAAGTATTGGTCTGGATAGTGATACATTTGAGCCAGTGATTCGTATTGGTAAAGTACTTATGTTTGGAGTGAAGTTAAAATTGTCGGAGCGGGAAAAACTTGTACATTTGATCCAATTTGTTTCGGACTATTTAAATTCGTAAGTGGAAATTACATCTATAAATTCTCTTGGACGAAATAAAGAACTGCTGATGCGAAACTTAATGGGTGAAAAAATAGTCGTGTTAGAGAAAAAAGGAACAGTTCATGCTCCTCTAAACAGTGTGTACTTAAATTCAAGCGAATGGTTTCATTTCTTGGAAATATTACCATGTATTGAGCATGCTGTAGAAAAAGAGTAAACTTTGCATTGATGCGGTACGTGAATATTTTCATTTGTGTACAGAGACTATTCGCAATCATGTAGAATCGCAACGTCTTGCATCTACTGGACTTGAGGAAATTCGTACATGTGTGGATGAACAAAGTATTATTAGTGAAATGAACATTAGCTTTCCGAATGTACCTCTTGCTTTGAAGAAGGGCGGTGATGTAAACATTGATGTTGAAAAATTAAAATTGGAAATGAAAGTATTATGTAAACAAAAAATTATAGAAGCAATCAGGAATGAATTATTTGACAGGATTTAAACACAGCCATGATGGGGGATAACTGATACTCAACCTTTGGAGAATATCGATGAGATGGATATGAATTGATAAAATAAAAAGAAGAAAAATATTTTTCAGTGTAGTGATTTTAGCGAAAGTAATATATTTTATGACGTAAATTGAGTGACAAGAGCATGAAAAGGATGTCTCACTGCCTGAAACTAATATTCATTATCAAGTTTACTATTCCATTAGTGAAATGGAACGCGCAAAGAAAGAAAACATTTTTTCAGTGTAGTGATTTTAGTGAAAGATATATATTTTATACATTTCTGAATATGTATCATTCATTAGTTGAGTAATATTTTACGTTTGTTGAAAAATCGTATTTGAATTCATTATTAGTAGTATCTAATTTAAGTAAACGCTTTTCTTGAATTTGAAAACTAAAAGATTTAAATTAATTAATTAATGAAATGCTTATTACGTTTACAACATCATCATACTATATTATTCATGTTCATCATTGAAAAAATACAACCCCATAACTTATGATTCGATTGTGTTGATTTGTATTTTAACGTCCTATACAACAGCGATGCTATATGAGACGTAGGTCTACTGTTGCTGATAAACGTTGAATCCAAATCACAGGAGTTCTCAGACGAAATAGAATCCTGGATCTCCAACGCTAAAGAAACTTGCGCTAACCGCTTATTCACGAGGGAGATCTCCCTTAACTTTTATATAAGGAGACTCACTGGTAGATCACTTTGTACACTTCTATTGGTACATCATGATACCAAATAAAAAATGATGTCACCAATAAAAATCTATTTGAAGAGAGAGAGAGAGAGAGAAAGAGAGAGAACTATTAGGTTTGGATTAAATCTTATGTGTGTGTATGTGTGTGTGTGTGTGTTCGTTTGTTATTTTCTTTTGAGAAGATGTTTATACAACTTATACAGGATGTTCTAAGACAATGATGTTGAATAGTAATAGGAGGACAACGCTTATACCTTCTAGACTAAAGTACACGTATAATTACTGAAAGTGAGTGATTATGAACGAATTAATGAAATAAAACATGTGCAAGGAAACAGGAGAATCTTAAGAAAACCCACGAACACGATACTATCATTTATGAATAAAACATTATCGTAAGTTGGATTTCTCACATATGAGAGTGTTTCGTGATCCCGTGACCAAGATGAAGAGACCTTTCTAAATACATCATATTTTATTTATAAATGTGACTGCTGATAAGCATCTAATGGAGACGTAAAGAAGTGTTAATTCCGAAGTAGATACTTTTTAATTTACAAATGGAATTTTAAAAAAATATTTCATTTTTCTTTTCAAATTCTGAAGATTCTACATTTGTGAGTCTTTCATACATGGATGAGTAAGTTTGTGGTGATAGATATAAACTAAATACTAACAATTTATGTAAACTTTTGCACCCAGAGAAAAAGGACGAAAAGTTATGAAGCTTCATATCTCATATTAATCTTGTTTAATACTTACAACGATGGACGTGGACAGGAATTCATTTCGATGAGGGAGGTAAACACATTAGACAAAATTTACAGAAAAGCCTATATATATATATATATATATATATATATATATATATATATATATATATATATATATATATATATATATATAAAACAGTACATTTTATAAGTTTAAAATTCCATAGCAATACATAATATACTGAAAATAAATTTGATTTTCATCACAGTCGTTTCAGTCATCACGATCTGGAACATTCTATTTTTAGTGGCAGCTCCTGTCAAGTGAACTTTGTGGTGTACAAACATCGTGTGTTCGTGGGTAACGTTTATGCTTTCTCTTAACTTCTTATTCAAAGAACCACAAAATATGTTATTTTTTATATAAATGTTTCTTTCGGCTGTCCTACTCATCATTGTTTTTAAATCACGTTCACATTTTGTCTTATCTAATAACTACCGAGATATAAAAGTAGAAACAAAATGTACAAATGCAGGGGGTTGGAAGACTTCCTAGGAAGATCTAAACGTAAAACCTCAAAATACTATTAGTCTGGTAAACTAGTATTGCCAATGAATCTAGAAACTTCTCGGTGCGAAAAGAGATAAGTCTCAAATCGATAAGTGCGTGAGTTTTCTCGGGGTTCTCTCGTTTCCTCCCACTTTCTTCATTCCACCATTTCATGCATCACTCATCATCATGAAACCGGCATAACCATGGGACGTAAAACTCAAATATTTCATTTTTCATTTCATTTTCAAATCAATAAGTACATTTTCAAATTCGAGATGATACAGGAACATCCGAGACTCGTAGACAACACTAGTCCACTTAAGTTGAAACCTCAAAATACTATTACTTAGGTCAACTAGTATTGCCAACGAAACGAAAAACTCGGCACGAAAAGAGAGACAAGTCTCGAATCGACAAGTACATTTTTAAATTCGAGAACTGAAATAAAGTTTATCATTCTACAGTTATTTGATATAGCATAACTTATATGAGACCACTTTTAAGATAAATGGGTAAAATCCACACACACACACCCACACACACAATAATAATAATAATAATGTGATGCTGTATTTTTTATTTTTATGTTTGTTATTTTTCTAAAGCAATTATGTCAAATTAGAAGAACATGTATCTTTTTTATCACTGTATTGTTCTTCTACTCACAAATTCAATGGAATTCAGGATGCATGATGACTCACTAATAGAACGTTCATCCACATTGTCATTCTATCATCTATTATTTCTTCGTCATTCATTTGTCTTAATCATGTGTCCTCTTACCGAGAAAGGGCATATTTGTGGGACGTTAAACTGAAAGATTTCATCTCTGCAGGTAGTCATTTCTTCTTCTTTATTTTAACGTGTTTTGTATAAATATTATCATTTTTCATTTGTTGTTATTTTATTTGTTCATGACTCTCTCTCTCTTTTAATGGGTATTATCAGAATGACTGTTCATATAATAAAATAAATGAATTATATAAAGATTTAGGATTCATGATAAGATTTTACATGTATCGGATCATACTGGACGTTTACACGCAGGTTTCCTTTTCCTTATAGGAGATACTACTTTTTCCTTTTCTTCTTCTTGTGCTTCTTCTTCGTCTTCTCCAAACGATTTCAGTCTGATTTTTCCCTTGACGATGATGCTATTAGTGATGCTTTAGATCATCGTCTGATTTCCGAAATAGCAAGCTAGACGGTTAGGATTAGAAGAGTTTTCACAAGAATACGTTAGTGTTTGTGATAGTTTCGGTATTTTTTTTATTCTAGTATGTATTTAAAATAACAGTGTTGTTATAATACATTTAAGTCGTCGTGGATAATCTATGCTCTGTAGCGAGTAGAAAAGGGTTGCGGAACATTGCTCTACTACACTTAGTATCCATCTGAAAGAATAAGTCGTTGTTAACACGAAGGTAAGGTGTTTCATTCCATTATTATACAGATAAGACTAAAGGAGACGATGATGTGAGACATGAATGAAAATCGTGAAAAGAAACTTGGAACGACGAAACCACCCACAAAGTTCACTTGTTGTGAGCTGGGACTAAACCAAGGACTCCATGCATGAAAATTGAACACTTTACCACTGATCTATCGTGCATATGTTTCTTACGCTCGAAGCGTAAGAAAATATTTCAGTTTAACGTACCACGATTATGCCCATTATGCTAAGGGAGACGGATGAATAAAGCAAATAAATGATTGAATAATTAGTAGAATGAAAACGTGTAAGTAGCTCATGAAAACTCACGGACACGATGTTGTTTTGGAGGTCTAACTAGGGACCGTATGCACTAGATGTAAACGCTCTGACACAGTGCACGACAACTAGTAATAAAAAACTCCCGCTGGTCTGCGTAACGTCGTACTCTGTGAACGAATACAGATTATGATAATCACACTTCTCAGAAACAAGATATGTTTATTACTCGTTCGCAGTCGCAAATGTTATGAGATTGCATTCTTCTTCTTCTTCTTTCACATACAATCACACACACACACACACACACATATATATATATATATATATACTTTCTCTCTCTCTCTTTCTACATGCAACATGATACAACAAGGACTATGCAATGCAAAGGGAAGCCACATGAAAGGGCTATGTTTATCCGTCTAATTGACTGACTGAAATTTTGATGCTTTATTGATTAACGCGGATGTCATACTCAGTGGCGGCGATTGGACGTTAAAAGTGGGGGGCAAGGCATGATCTGAATAATTGTATATCAGTGTTAGTTTTCCTGGTTGTTTGACGAAAGGTTGTATAACAAATAGGATACTGTCTTTTTTAGTTAAACTACCATATATCGTATTTCATATTTCATTAAGTAAATTGACAAGAGCAACGCAAGTAGGTACTCATAAATAACGAAAGTGTAAGAAGAGATTTGATTGCTTGCCCATGAACATCTTAAAATTCTGTCTGGAATATTGTGTGATCAGATTATTTGATAACGAATTTGCAAAGCAAATAAATAGAAGGGATAACAGTAATCATAGTAATGAATAATGAGGCTTGTTTTGTAGAAGTTATGTTGAAACTGGGGATTAATGAACAACTTATATTTTTATTTTCACACATGCCATTTAATATATGTTATTACTCTTACTAGAGATGTACTTGAACCTGAACCTACAGAGTAGGGGAGATGTATATAGATTGGGTTAAGAAAGATTGGGTTAAGGTAAGATCAAAACCGGTTACCAAAATTGGGGAGGTTTCATGCATTCCGCTTGAGGATAGCACTTTATTCATTATTAAAATCTTTAAGTGTGTCTATTAAAGTCTATTGCAACCTCGAAAAATCTGAAACGGTGAGAGAAATATGAAAACAAAAAAAGCGTGTATTTCGTCATTTTAAAAGTACGCGTATCAAAGTAAAATAAATTGTCCCAGGGTCCACCGCAGATCCCAGACGGCGTCCAACTCAAAATTTTTAAATAGAAAGGGGGGTCAACTTGCATATGGTGTGAAAGTTGGTGTTGAATGAAAGAAGATAGATCAAGTCTCGATTCTCTACGATAAGCCTGGGTAAAACAGCGGTAGGTCAAAATATCAACACAATCTTCATTGCAAAGTCTATGGCGATTCATGTGAATGTGAAACGGTGGGATAGGTGTAAAAACGAAAATACGGATATGCCATCATTTCAAAACTATAATGATTCAAAGTAAAAAATGTTCCAGGGTCCCTCGCAAGATCCCAGACGGGGCCCAACTCAAAATGTTGAAATGGGAAAGGGGTTCAAGTTGAGCATCGTATGAACGCTGATGTTGAGTGAAAGAAGATGAAACAAGACTCGACGCTTGATGATAAGCCTGTGCAAAATGGGTCAAAATGCCAATACAAGCGTATTGATACATTCTAGTTTTTTTCTTTCCTTCTTTTTCTTTCTTTCTTCTTCTTTTTTTTACATTTGTCTCGCCATTTCAGATTAATAGGAGTGGTCATAGGCTTTCAAAAACGCTTTTGTTGACATTTTGATCCATCGCCATTTTGCACAGGGTTATCGTAGAGAGTCGAGACTTGATTTATCTTCTTTCATTCAACACTAACTTTCATACCATATGCAAGTAGACCCCCTTTCCATTTAAAAATTTTGAGTTGGGCCCCGTCTGGGATCTGCGGGGGACCCTGGGACAATTTATTTTACTTTGATACGCGTACTTTTAAAATGATGAAAGACACGTTTTTCTGTTTTCATATCTGTATCACCATTTCAGATTTTTCAGTGTTGCAACGAACTTTATGGACATGCTTAAAGATTTTAATAAAAATGAGTAAAGTGTTGCCCCCAAGCGGAATACATGAAACCTCCCCAATTTTGGTAACCGGTTTTGATTTTATCTTAACCCCAGCTTTCAGAAAATATATACATCACCCCTATTTTGTGGGTTCAGGTTCAAATACATCCCGGGTTAGATAATGAAAGGCAGTAAATAGTACAGGCATACCTGTATCCTACGATATTTAAAGAAATACGCAATTGCAATATTAATTGCTTTTAATTGCAATTAAAACGCAATTCTTGTAGCTTTCTTAACTCAACGGGAAGACAAATAACCAATACGTACTCACGCAACGACAAATATTATATGGCACCATTTTTTCTATGAACCAGTAATACATACAAAACTTTTCATTTCCAAATGAAACTGTATACATTACTGGTTCACTTCAAAAAAGTGGGGGCAACTGCCCCCTCGTGCCCCCCCCCCCCCGAATCGCCGCCCCTGGTCATACTATTAAAGCGAAAGGATGCTGATTACTTCTAGATAAAATCAGGGCATACATTTTGTACTTACATTTTCAAAACGAGACAAGAGGACAAAAGATTTTTGAGAATACTTCGAGAATCAATACCCAAAACGGTAAGATTGAGAACTGGTTTCTTTGAAAACAATTCGCCGTTCCAAAATAAATTCTGTCATCTCTTTAATTCTTTTCAAATTGAAATTATTTCTGGTTTTAACGCTGATTATCATAGAGCAAAACGGTAAGATCAAAAACTGGTTTCTTTGAAAACAATTCATCATTCCAAGAATAGCCTATGTCGTATCACCTCTCTTAATCCTCTTTTCAAATTGGTAATGATAGAAATCATTTTTGGTTTTAAAGTTAATCGGCATAAAGAAAAATTGATAATAGATAACAAGAATTCAGTTCTACAAGAATGTATTAAATCCGAACCGATCTTTATTTTTCCGGGAAACCTCATAATGTACAAACATATTACATTTTAGGTTTGAGGGGTGTGGTGACTCAGTGGTAGAGGGTTCACATACAGTACTTGAGGTCCCTGCGAGCTGTGATCGAATCAGGGACTCCAAGTACTGTATGTGAACCCTCTACCACTGAGTCACCACACCCCTTCTTCTTCCCTTCTGTGTGAACTTTCTGATGAACAAACACTGTGCTTGTGGGTTTTCTCGGAGTTGTCCCCTTTTTCGTCCATTTCATCATATCATTCATTTCTCATCATTGCCGTCTCCTTTAGCCTAACCGGCATAATCGTGGGATGTAAAATTCAAAGATTTCATTTCATCTCATTTCATTTTAGAATTGAATATTATCATCATATAGCAACAACGATAAGAGATAACAAAACAAATTGCAATGTGAAGTGAAACTCACTTGAACTATGTTAATTATTGTTGAAATCATAAAGTATTAGTTTCTACAACTTTCAGTTCGTTTAGAGGATTAACATGTGTGGAGGTTGTTGCTTCAATCTTTACTCAAGTAAATTTGTGATGAAGAGCATCGTGTTTATGGTGGGTTTTCCATTAGTGCTCCGGAAAGGTTTCTACGTCCATTTATAGTGTGTTCACATTTGTTCTTTCTTTTTAAATTGTATAAGAAACAGAATGTACTTAAAGTGAGACGCAAACTACGAGAAACATAGAACTTTTAAAACTAATTTGTTTGGTGATGTGTAATGCAAACCATTATCGAGTTATAGTGAACTGTATGTGAAACGTTTTGACCGACCTTTGTTACTAATGTGATGCGACAAGTGCCTCAAGCGATATGAAGACTATGTCGAAAATAATAACAATAATAATAATAATGTATGCACTATGTGTTTGCTTGCTTCATTGATTGTACTGAATATACACGTTTCTCGGTTACTTATTTTGGTAGATAGCTTGCATAAAAGGGATTTGAAAGTATTTTTTTAAAAAAAGTAAAGAAATCATCTTGCATTTTCTCAGGGTGAGGAGTTTTGCAGAGTGCACCAGTACTCATCATCCGTTATTGAAAAGTAATTACTTTCAAAACGAAGGTCTACCAATAAAAGAATCAATTGACTTCATTAAAAGTTTGAAATCCACTTGTGAAGACAAACATCAACAAAAACTAAGAAGCGACAAAAATATGAAAAGTGACGTTCTCACATCAAGTGACGTAATGTTGAATAACAAAAGATAACCTATGTCTAAAGAAAGAAACACTGACCTATCCTATATACAGAAGATAACTTACATTTTATGAAATGCTGTCGCAAAAACCAACGCTGATATGTTGCTTGTACGTATGTACAAATTTCTGATTCATTATCAAGTAAATATTACATTAAAACGTATTCTATTCTAAACCAAGAGTAATATACGTATCATAATAAACTAGAAAATTCGAACTACCGTACTGCGTTCTAAATTTTAATTTCGAGAAATAAAATATTAAGGCATTGTTTCACTTTACACACGAATTTAGTAAAGTTCGCAAATTAACACGAGATGAGACTCCTGCAAAACCTAATAAACGAAAAGATAACTTTCTTTCTTGATTACGAATTCACGAATTTCTCCTCAATTAATTTTTGAGTACGAATGCGAACGAGAAAATTTACGAACACAATATTGTTTACCGTGAACGTACGTCGCACTGTGTTCGAACCAAAGACCTCCATAGTAGAGATAAGCGCGCAGCGGCTCCTTAGTGAAAAAAGACGTCCTACGATTTCTTTTTCAGATCAATCATTCTAAATGAATTTTCTTTCTTCCTACAAGACATATATCGGAATAATACCATCATTAGTACATTAATAAAAAATCCTATCATATTGTGGCAGAGCCCATATTTTATGATTAATTTTTATGTATATTTTGGAATATTAACTTTATTAAAGATTTTATTTTTGTTTTGGTGAAGGATTAAAAACAAGGAAATAATTAATGTCAATCTAAGTAATCTCACGAATGCAATTCTCACTACATTTACATGATTGTATTGTCAGCTTTTTAAAATCATCGTAGCACATTATTCTCTGTCTGAGAATTCAGGAACTGAATTCTGCAAATGTGTAAGCGAGAGCAATTGACAGAATTTACGATGTTGCATTTGTAAAATTATTGTGAACAAGAAAACACATTCACGGGTATGTAGAAATTGACTAGAATCATGAGAAAAGAGCATTCCAAGTATTGCGAGTTGTTGATTGCAACAAGGAAGCGACCTCGTTTTCCTCAAGAAAGAAGGACATACGTGTCTGGCGTCAGTGGCCACAGTCGAATTCCTTGGTTCAGGACTTCAACAAAAACGGAGGGACGAGAGGGCTCGGGACTCAGAAGAATGAGAAGAGACTCAGAAGACTCAGAAGAGACTCGGAAGTTAGACGGAGAAGCGAGACTCAGAAGTTGGAGAGAAGTGAGACAGGAGTCTCAATTCTACTACGTTTAGCTAACTAACGTTTGAGTTATCCATTTAGTACATTGGATGTGGAACTCAATCAGATCATCGTCGTCAATGACTGCAGTGGAGTGTCTTAACCATTGAGGCACGAACAACGACAGAGATATCAACCCAGGCGATATCTTCCATCCAGAGACCTGACACGGAGAGGACCACCAAGGACCACCAGCTGAAGTTAAATCAGGAGGTATGTGTAACCTTAATGACAGTAATCAAAAGCTCAATGCTTGGTTTGCGTTGCTCGTTCTGGCGATCATTGTAAATACCCGAAACTAAACATCACATTTTACACTTCGACATTAATTATGAGAAATACAGACATTTATCATTAATTTTATATCTGAGTTGTCATTTTATGGTAAATCCTTATAACGACATGAACGAATCATTAACCTCTCGCTTAGAAGTAGAAAACGTTCCCACTCATTTTAGATAGTGAGTGGAAGGTGACCTTTTTCAGTTCAACATTTTCATCCCCATTTTAAGACACGTACTGAAGAGGTTGTCAATTGACATGAACGAATCATTAACCTCTCGCTTAGAAGTAGAAAACGTTCCCACTCACTTTAGATAGTGAGTGGAAGGTGACCTTTTTCAGTTCAACATTTTCATCCCCATTTTAAGACACGTACTGAAGAGGTTGTCAATATTTAGGCGACTAAACGATCACAAATACATATATATGTGTGTAAATAAAGATTTCAATTTCACTATTATTATTAATAATAATATTATTATTATTATTAAATGCACTAAATTTAGTGCTACACTGCTCAGTATAAATGGAAAATATAATGTTCTTCTTCTTTTTCTTTATGAACATAAGTCCACTCCATCGATACCTTTCAACGGATGAGTATCGCTTTCCGTCAACCTTGATTGTGTTTGCACACTATCAAATAAATCAACCATAGCTAAATCTATGAGTTTTTCTTTGCAAAACACTTTCATTTCCAATTTTAATCTTTCATCATCAATGTTCACACAGTCGTTCTTATCCAGAGAGCCACTTGGAAAACTGATGTTCATTCCGTTAATAATAGTTATGTTTCATCTTGTTTATATATGTCCTATACACTTACGATGAAGATATCAATTCAATAAATTCAAGATCGTACATGTTACGTCCAGATAAATTAATCTTCATTCTTCTATATGTTAAACATACATCTCCACTTTGCAAATACGATGCTAATGCACCAAACCCTGAAGGATATACATAATAGCACATACGTGAATTATTTGTATAAATACACAATTTTTTGATAACCTTGGAATATGTACATGTACTTTTTACAGTTATATACAAAGAAAAAGTATGTAATGGAACTTTATTAAAATTGCACTTCAAATTGTATTATATTGAAAGGTAAGTTCATTATTACAACTCTTACTAACATTTTTATCTATATCATCATTCGGAGCATTATGAAATACTTGCATATCAGAGTACTTTTCCTATATTCGTTTAATAAACGCATATCCCTTCTTAAGGTGAAGAAATGGACAATTAGGAAACCATTTCGCATGTTCTATCCATGGAATATCGTTCAGTCCAATCTTTTAATCCACCAGCACAATACAAGCATATAGTTTGGTCTCTTTTGTTCGTGTTAAAAAATCCAGCATCACTTAATATAATACTGATTATATTAAGGGACAAAACATTTATATGCACTAATATATGGTAATTCTGGCACTTGTTGGAATGGTATCCTTTCAGATACAGAGTTCGGTCGCAGTTCCATTCTTAATCTCCCACAATTCGTATTTTTCTAATCTTCTGCTTAAATGAAATCTTGCTTACGTTTCTATATTCAATTATGTCCGAAATCTATGAAAACAAATATTTCCAATTAATAAGAGTTTGTCAATATTATACTGTAACGCATGGTTTACATAGCCATGTTACTTCAGTAGCTGATCAACAGAGAGTAATGGCAGTATGCATATAGATATCTGTGCACGCATGCACGGTGGAGGAAGGGGATGACGAAGAGGAAATCAATTTCTTCTTGTTTATACATGTTCCGTACACTTACAAAGGACCACGATCCTTGGGGTCTGGGTTCGATTGTCGGTGAGAAAGCATTAAATATTTTAAGGCATTAAGTTAATTCGATCATTTTTGTCGTGAAAACGAAAATCAATGCGAAGTGCTATATACGTGAAATTATTTTTTTCATGCAAGGACATATGCTGCAGCAATCCAAATCTTCATTCAACAATATCATTATTTTTTATTTTCATCATCATTACAGTATTCAATCCTCGGCATGCACCCAATGGCATATGCCAAACAACATATGTGCGGTACAGCAAGCGATACTAAGACAAAATCAATTCAACTCTAGATCGTGAAGTATCAAATTCGATCCCATTTCCTACCAAATACTAAAATCTTTAGCAGAGAAGCAAGGTAAAATATGGATAAAATGATCAAGCAAATTATGTTTGTACAGAATATATCCCTTTATTCAATCCTCAGCATGCACCCAAATGGTCTTTGTCATGCGTAAACAACATATATGCGGTGCAGAAAACGACACTAAATTAAATTTAATGAACACGAACTTCCGTGGGGGGTATTGACCCTAAGATCATGAGTTCGGTTCCCCTGATGTGGAAGTCAGTCGAAAATGTTTATACATGTCCCATACACTTAAAAGAACCACTGTCTCGCGTTCGATTCCGATGAGAGAGCTTTCAAAATGAAAGCATATTTGGGTTCCGGGTTCGATTCTCGGTGAGAAAGCATTGAGTATTTTAAGACATTAAGTTAATTCGTGTCATGCGCAAACAACATATGTGCGGTACAGAAAGCGACACTTAACTCCAATCTAATGAACATGAACCTCCGTGGGGGGATATTGACCCTAAGATCATGAGTTCGGTTCCGCTGATTTAGAAGTCAGTTGAAAATGTTTATACATGTTCCATATACTTACGAAGAACCACGGTCTTGCGTTCGATTCCGGTGAGAGCTTTCAAATTGTAAGCATAATTAGGTTCCGGGTTCGATTATCGGTGAGAAAGCATCGAATATTTTAAGACTAAGTTAATTCGATCCTTTCTGCCATGAAACGAAAATCAATGCGAACTGCTATATGCGTGACATTCTTTTTTTCATGCAAGGACTGATTCAACTCTAAATCGTGAAGTACCAAATTCGATCCCAGCTCCCATCAAATGGATTTTTGTGCACAGAATCTTTATCGTAAGTTAACGAAGCTACAAAACTCCGATAAATTAATTTCAGTACTATTCTGATTAATACATCTACCTTTAGTACTTACATGAAGTAATGGTTCGATTCTCGGTCAGGGAGAGTTATGATTCAAGTTCTAGTTTCTCCATGAGTTCGATTCTCGCTGAGAAAATACGCATATGTGCCTTTAGTGGGAGCATTATGTCCGCAAGTTAGGGAATAAACTTAAAAAAGTTAAATGTAAACAGTTGGAACGTACAGTTAAGCAATTTTAACATATTGCGTACAGTAAGTCGAAGGCTTAGAAAGGAGAAAGGACAACTAGTAAAAAAACTTCTTCTTTTAGCACATGCGAATCCGGGTTCAATTGTCGAAGATAGAGAGAGAGAGAGACAGAAAGAAAGAGAGTATAGAATACTTCAAAATATTATATTGCTTCGAAATGAAGAGCTTTGAACGATAAATATCATATGCTATACTACTGGGGACCCAACGCCAATCAATATATATATAAGTATACTGTTTGCTAGAGGGGACTAAGCGGTTCAAAATAGCTATCCAATACAAGACGAGAAGACGAAGGCCAATCAATTGGGAAGTTTCGATCACTGAATATCAGAGAATTGGGGTAGGGGTCCAAAATAGCTACCCAATGCTATGAGAAACTTCCGTTCTTTATCCAATACAAGACGAGAAGACGAAGACCAATCAATTGGGAAGCTTGGATCACTGAATATCAGTGTTGGGGTGGGGTCCAAAATAGCTACCTAATGCTATGAGAAGCTTCCGTTCTTAGCTTTGCAAGAGGGGGCCTGGGGTGTGGGGGATTCAAATAACTATCCAATACACAACGAGAAGAAGATGAAGAGTAGAAGGCATGTTTCATCTTGTTTCTACAGCCTGTAGCCGTCCAAGATATGATCATAGCAACAACGGGTTCCCAGGACCAAAATTTTCCCACGGGGGTATCAAATTACAAAAGGTCAACAGAGGTCAAACTTGCCCAAGTATATTATTCACAACTAGTATTACCGATAGCAATGAGATTAGCTATAGATGCGTGAATAAAAGCGAAGAGGGTGTTTGTTATATTTGTCCTTTGGGATCTTTTAATTAATCTGCACTTTTTCGTTTTAAAAAATGCATAATGTAAGTACTGTAGTGTTAATTATTTCTGAAAAATTATGACTCCAAAATATGAACGAAAGTACCCGAAACAACGCGAAATGGTCCCTGAATTGAAGGATTGGTTGTACCCTGTTGACAAAGATGTGAATAGAACATATTGTTTATTTTATATCTGCAACTTTAAAACAATACTTAGACCTATAGATAGAGGTCTGCGCGGATGCGGATATCCGCGGATATATCCGCATCAAAATGGGTATTTGCGGATATATATAGCTTCTCTGTGCGGATAGCGGATAAAGTTGCGGATAATGTTTCCTACATCTTTTTCTATCTAAAAAATGCTGTGAATTTTCTGATAATGGTAGAAAGAGCACTAAGAAACGTTTGTTTTGAATTAAAATTTATAAAACCAGTTGAAAAATACTAAAATCAAAATACAAGTGTGTTTGAAGCTGGAGACTCAGTGACAGCAAAAGGACAAAAAATGACACGAAATAATTGTCCTTTTATTGCTGTTTTCAGCAGTTTTAGCGGCCGTTTTAGCTTTCTGACCTAAACAGAAAGAAACGACAGGCCCCTTCGCTACTCCTCAAGTACCGCTATTTACTGTAAAAAAGAAAAATAATTGCCGCCAAAGCCCCTCTGATAAAGCTGAAAATTTTCAGACCATTCGCCTTGAAGAGGAATAAATGTCTTCAAATAAAGTTTTTATAGCCTGAGAGGTCAGGAACCAAAACCCTAATTTAAAACACCGCATCCCCTTCCATAAACTGAAAACTGGTCAGCAGAATTATCTTTGCCTTTTGTGGCAAACTGGGGAAGCGCGTAGGTCACCGAAATAGTAAACAAATCATATCATACGCTCATCTTTCTCTCTTCCTCTATGCACATTTGCGACCCCACAGATTTCTCCCTTCGGAGAGGCGCCACGGACCTCAATGAACATTCCGAATGATTGGAGTTTTATAACACCAATTGTTTCTCTATTTTTCTTCTTGTGTGTATGTGTGTATGTATGTTCTTGGCCTCTGGTAAAGAAAGAACAACCAATGCGTTGTTCCTTTTACCCTAAATGTGTCCAACAATGAGTGGGGCTGCAAAGGAAAGCAGTAAATTCTAAACTTCCTCTATTACATCTTCCCGAAATTAAAGGCATAGACTTCCTATTTGTACTCGAATTTATTTTCACTTCTAGTTTCAGTAAAAGCATGGTCGTGAAAGCTTGAGTTGATTTTGAGTTTAACGCCCCGTTCAGCAGCGAGGCTATATGAGACGTGGACCTACTGATTAACGTGGAATCCGAGCCACATGAACTCCGCCGGGAATTGAACCCGGGTCTCCCACGTCAAAGGCGCCTACGCTAATCGCTTAACCTCGAAGGAGCTTGGTCGTGAAAGCATGCATTGTATTACATTATTAGTTTCGTCACTTATTTTTTAAATTTAGTGCAATTATTGGTGCTAGTGTCAGTTTTGGATGTGTGGATATGTTGCGGTGCTGTGATTAATTTTTATTTCTTTATAACGATTATTTCTATTTCGCCTTTGTGTTTTGAACAATTGCCCGTTTTTTTATGAGTAATGATGAAGTTTATAAACTTAGTGACGTGCTCAAAAATTAGTCGATTGAGGAGGTATTACCTACGTGGCATTATTTTGGTCCGATATCTGCATTTGAAGCTCTTGGGTAAGTACATAAATCGTTCATTAATTTCTAATTGGTATCTGCACGGTTTATATTGCATTTTATTTATCGTAGTTGGTACTTGATCACGAGGCAACTGATATAATGCATTGTTTCGTTTGATTCAGAAAACTACAAGAGATAGTTATTTAAAATGTATTTAAAAATATTTTCGAAATCATGACTCTTATAGAAGAAGTAAATTGTATATATTTGCTACCTCTTTATCTGCGGATGCGGGTGCGGATAGAGATGCTGCGGATGCGGGTGCGGATGCGGATAGAGATGCTGCGGATGCGGTACGGATGCGGATGCGATATTTTGTATCCGCGCAGACCTCTACCTATAGACAACGGATGTCACGAATAACATTTTTAAGCGACTTTTCACCCAGTGTCAACATTTTGGCAACACTGACTTTATGGTTATTTCAGAAATGCGGCAGGTTGTCTGTAAGTAGGTGGTATGGCCAAATTTGATCTCACAACTGCAGGATCGTCGCTGCGTATGATACACTTCTAACCATTGCTTCCAACACTGGTGTGGAAATCCAACATCGTGATACAAAAAGCCACCTTCTTGGAGGATGACCATCTGGCCACCTCTGGAAACCTGCCTGTCTTTATTGCAGGTTTTCACAATTTTCTTAGGAATTGTAACTATTGTCTATACGTTTCCTCCTTCCTTGCCTACATTCTACTACTTAAGTAGTTTCTAAACCGGTTTATTGTCATATTACTTCCATCAATGAATCGAACAAAATGCTAGGGATATGCATTCTGCATCCAGCGACATTTTTGTAGTGCAAATCGTGTGATTTTGAAGCATTCCCATTATATTTTTAAGTGCTACAAGTTTCACAACCAGTGTAATATAGATGTTTTCTTACACATGTTTGGGCTAAATACACAGTATGATTGTTCATTTAGCATACATTTGTCAAGCATTATATATTACTAGACACTGAGGAAAATCCATGTCATTGCCCGCTTTATAGATAGATTTGAACGAAAACTCCAACTCAGAGTGTGTCTGTATAGGGTGTGTAGATATGAAGTGCTAAGACAACGACAACTATCGGTTACCATCCGATTGATTTAAGAAGGGAATAAGTCTAGTAATCGAAATCGAAGAAAAAGCTGTATAACTCGCAGAATTTTCATTCAATAATCAAGTTTGTACTAGAACTTGAGAACTATACACTTTGTCATTTCTTGCTGTTCATTCCCTTCCTAAAACAGGTGATTGAATTAAGAGGCTTTAAGGGTAGTCCTATAGTGGTGTACAAGGCACCGGGATCAATTATTTGTAAGAGGAAGAAAAATACTGAAAGATATTGCAAGCTATTCTAAAGATACAGGATGCTTTCAAACGGAAATGTCCTGGCTTCTTCTGCTGTGGGGTGTGGTCATTCCGAATTATAATGCGAAACACCATTCAGCACGAAAAAAAAACTGTTCAGTGTATTCAGCGTTTACCCTGGGAACGATTACAACACCGCATACAACCCTGACCTAGCCTCCAGTGATTTCCATCTTTTCCCTTCTCTAAACCAGAACATGGTTGACCACCAGTACCTGACATTTCATGATGTCAAAACCACTGCCTCACGATCGCTGCGAGAACTTAACGTAGATTTCTGTGTAACCGGTGTGGAAAATCTCATCTACTGTTATGATAAGTGCTTGAATAAAACGTTATTATATTGAGGACTAATGTTGAATTGTCTGTATGATCAAATGTTGATCTTATATATTTCTATTGATTTTAAATAGGTATCTATAACAGCAACTTTTGTGAGTATGTGATACAAAAATAATCAGAAATGGTTTCACAAATCTAGTCATCAAATGCTATGTAACATCATTTAATTATTGACTTTTTAAATAAAATAATCATCCCTTACCTAGCATAAAAGTAATTATTCAAACACTATTTGGAGCAAAACAAAATTAGGTTAGTAGTGCATACATTTTACATATGTTCTGGATATGATTGGAGTGTTATTGTGTTTCGCATTCTCCACTCAGAACCACGCTGCACATCACCGGCGGTGCAGGAACTACTTTCTGAGAAGTACAATTCTATACATTGTAGGTAAATTTGAAAATTGAGTAAGGAACTACGTTGTTACTACTTATTCTTCAGCTATCAGGACAGATTTGAAACTTAAGGTTACGATTTATGATACTAGCAGTTACTTTCACTTGTTAACATTGTTTTTCATTTATACAGCAACCTGGACTCTCCCTTGTATTTCAAACTTAGTCACGCTCTTTGGTATGATAAGTTGATTAATGTTGCTTGATGTTCAACTTCCTTGCGCACCCCATTAATGTTTCTTTGATATATTAAAGATTTAATTCTATTATTGTCTTTACAAAAAAAATACACACACAAACTCACACACAAATCTTCCCAAGACGAGTTGAATGAACTTGGGATTGGGAGCTTGCCTCTTGCTGCTTGTTCCATGCGTTTATTAATTTTACTACAACTGTTTTATTGTTCGATATGGGCCTAGCTAGAATTAGCTGTTGTTTACCTATTTAAGCAGTCCGCTTTACTCGAACTACTAGATATGGTGTTATAATTATCAAAGTGGAAACACTGACCTGACGATCTTTCTTTACGCGAACAAATTCTGGCTAGGGTTGCCAATTTAGCCACTTTGTGGCTAGATCTATCCATTTTGAGAACCTGGCTAGCCACAAATTTTCGAAAAAGACACTAATGGCTTTTCTAGCCATATGATTTTTGTTTTTAGCCATTTCAAGCCATTTTCTGATATTAGCCACTTTTTCTAGATTTTATGCATCACTTTGCTGTTTTCTGAAGGCGCCTGTTGCCAATAGTGCTCACATCCACTTAACACATCGTCCTGGACTCGAGGAAATCCTCGGATTTCCAGAACGAATACAGGGAATATCCCGGCCTCCGTTCTTCACCTTCACGCAGAAGAAGATGTTTGTTTTAGTAAGAATTGGTAAGAATTGGGTCTCTGCCTTTCATCTCACGGTACCTAATAGAAACATACGTGCGGGAAATAGAAGTTTCTTTCATTGTAAGAAATCTCGAACAAACGCAATAAAACAGTCAGCAACGTGTAAGATGGGTGCAGTGCACAACAAACTGAGTAAATGTAATAATGTTTATATTATATATACTTATATATATATATATATATATATATATATATATATATATATATATATATATATACATCAGCTAATGCTTCTGGCAACAAATACTATTCGAAGCTTTCTTGCACCCACTGGAAAACGTGAAGTATATTAATATTTATTTGCATATATTGTTATTGTAGACTGTTCCCATAATGCCCACCGACTTCGATTTTACAAAATTTGAGAAATAAATTTCACTTTTTATTTAGTGGTCAATTTGAAGGCATTTTGTCATACTACCATTAAGAAACCCATATACATCATATTACGAATCAATCATTATGGAACAATCTCGTGTGTGACACGCAGCAGTGGTACCAATCTTTGAAAGTTTCATTTACAACTTTTTTCTTTTTTCTTTTTTAACTGATTTTGTGAGTAATGGTGCATTCAGTATAAAGGTACAACAAGATATTCTCTTTCTCTCTCTCTGTCCCTGTGTGTGTGTGTGTGTGTGTGTGTGTGTGTGTGTGTGTGTGTGTGTGTGTGTGTGTGTGTTTGTTTGTTTCTAGTTTCCGGCGTAAGCGTGTGGATACTACCAGGTATACTTTCGTGTGTACAAATGCTAGTGTGTGTGTGTGTGGCGCGGGTATATGAACTATTAATTGGGATCGCGTAGTGGAACTTATCAATATTAGTACGTACATACAAACGGCTGTTACTTCACACGATAACTTTGGACGAATGCGAATTTTTAAATTCTGCTTTTTGCAATAAATAAGTAGAGTGATTCCTCTCGAGGGAGTTCCCCTAAATGGTAGCCCCTACCATGTCCAATTAAATCACAAATTGCCGCAATCGTTTGTACATTGTTTGTACAGAAATGTACAGGCCAAATTTTGGTTTGTACACTATTAGGGGCGCCGCCAGAACGAAAACAAATTGGGGCTGTTTAACTGGTACCCCCCCCCACCAACATGTTCTATTCAATCACTAATTATCGCAATCGTTTGTACTTCGTTTGTACAGAAATGTGCACCCGAAATTTTCGTTTGTACATAATTAAGGGCGCCGCCAGAACAGAAAAAATGGGGGATGTCTAAGTTGTAGCCCCCCCCCAAAACCAATTCAATCACAAGTTGTCGCATTCGTTTGTGCATCGTTTGTACAGAAATGTGCAGGCGAAATGTTTATTTGAACAAACTTAGGGGCGTCGCCAGAACGAAAACAAAGTGGGGAGCTGTCTGAGTGGTAGCTCCCCCCACGATGTCCAATTGAATCACAAAGTATCGCAATCGTTTGTACATTGTTTGTACAGAAATGTGCAGGCCAAATTTTCGTTTGCACACTATTAGGGGCGACGCCAGAACGAAAACAAATTGGGGGCTGTCTAGCTGGTAGCCCCCCACCAATATGTCCTATTCAATCACAAATTATAGCAATCGTTTGTACTTCGTTTGTACAGAAACGTGCAGGCGAAATTTTTGTTTGTACACAATTAGGGGCGCCGCCAGAACAGAAAAAATGGGGGCTGTCTAAGTGGTAGCCCCCCCACCATGTCCAATTGAATCACAAATTGTCGCAATTGTTTGTACTTCATTTGTACAAAAATGTGCAGGCGAAATGTATGTTCGCACGCAATTAGGGGCGCCGCCAGAACGAAAAAAATTGGGGGCTTTCTAAGTGGTAGCCCCCGACCATGTCCTATTCAATCACAAATTGTCGCAATCGTTTGTACTTCGTTTGTACAGAAATGTGCACGCGAAATTTTCGTTTGTACATAATTAAGGGCGCCGCCAGAACAGAAAAAATGGGGGCTGTCTAAGTGGTAGCCCCCCCCACCATGTCCAATTCAATCACAAGTTGTCGCATTCGTTTGTGCATCGTTTGTACAGAAATGTGCAGGCGAAATGTTTGTTTGAACAAACTTAGGGGCGCCGCCAGAACGAAAACAAAGTGGGGTTGTCTAAGTGGTAGCCCCCCCCCCCCATCATGTCCAATTGAATCACAAATTGTCACAATCGTTTGTACTTCGTTTGTACAGAAATGTGCAGGCAAAATGTATGTTCGTACACAATTAGGGGCGCCGCTAGAACGAAAACAAAGTGGGGGACTGTCTAACTGGTAGCCCCCCACCAACATGTTCTATTCTATCACAAATTATCGCAATCGTTTCTACTTCCTGTGTACAGAAATGTGCAGGCAAAAGTTTCGTTTGTACACAATTAGGGGCGCCGCCAGAACGAAAAAATTGGGGGCTGTCTAAGTGGTAGCCCCCGACCATGTCCTATTCAATCACAAATTGTCGCAATCGTTTGTACTTCGTTTGTACAGAAATGTGCACGCGAAATTTTCGTTTGTACATAATTAAGGGCGCCGCCAGAACAGAAAAAATGGGGGCTGTCTAAGTGGTAGCCCC
Source organism: Thermobia domestica (assembly GCF_964235325.1). Lineage (NCBI taxonomy): Eukaryota > Metazoa > Arthropoda > Insecta > Zygentoma > Lepismatidae > Thermobia > Thermobia domestica. The sequence continues at coordinate 108,635,426 of NC_137456.1, read as the reverse complement.
CCCCCCCCCCCACCATGTCCAATTCAATCACAAGTTGTCGCATTCGTTTGTGCATCGTTTGTACAGAAATGTGCAGGCGAAATGTTTGTTTGAACAAACTTAGGGGCGCCGCCAGAACGAAAACAAAGTGGGGTTGTCTAAGTGGTAGCCCCCCCCCATCATGTCCAATTGAATCACAAATTATCACAATCGTTTGTACTTCGTTTGTACAGAAATGTGCAGGCAAAATGTATGTTCGTACACAATTAGGGGCGCCGCTAGAACGAAAACAAAGTGGGGGACTGTCTAACTGGTAGCCCCCCACCAACATGTTCTATTCTATCACAAATTATCGCAATCGTTTCTACTTCGTGTGTACAGAAATGTGCAGGCAAAAGTTTCGTTTGTACACAATTAGGGGCGCCGCCAGAACGAAAAAAATTGGGGGCTGTCTAAGTGGTAGCCCCCGACCATGTCCTATTCAATCACAAATTGTCGCAATCGTTTGTACTTCGTTTGTACAGAAATGTGCACGCGAAATTTTCGTTTGTACATAATTAAGGGCGCCGCCAGAACAGAAAAAAAATGGGGGCTGTCTAAGTGGTAGCCCCCCCCCACCATGTCCAATTGAATCACAAATTGTCACAATCATTTGTACTTCGTTTGTACAGAAATGTGCAGACAAAATGTATGTTCGTACACAATTAGGGGCGCCGCTAGAACGAAAACAAAGTGGGGGACTGTCTAACTGGTAGCCCCCCACCAACATGTTCTATTCTATCACAAATTATCGCAATCGTTTCTACTTCGTGTGTACAGAAATGTGCAGGCAAAAGTTTCGTTTGTACACAATTAGGGGCGCCGACAGAACACAAAAAAGGGGGCTGTCTAAGTGGTAGCCCCCCCCACCATGTCCAATTCAATCGCAAATTATCGCAATCGTTTGTACTTCGTTTGCACAGAAACGTGCAGGCGAAATGTTTGTTTGTTCACAATTAGGGGCGCCGCCAGAACGAAAACTAAGTGGGGTGCTTTCTAAGTAATACCTCCCCACCATGTCCAATTAAATCACAAATTGTCGGAATCGTTTGTACTTCGTTTGTACAGAAACGAGCAGGCGAAATGTTTGTTTGTACACAATTAGGGGCGCCGCCAGAACGAAAACTAAGTGGGGCTGTCTAAGTGGTAGCCCCCGATCATGTCCAATTCAATCACAAATTGTCGCAGTCGTTTGTACGTCGTTTTTACAGAAATGTTCAGGCAAAATTTTCGTTTGTACACAATTAGGGGCGCCGCCAGAACGAAAACAAAGTGGGGGCTCTCTAAGTGGTAGCTTCCCACCAACATGTCCAATTGAATCACAAATTTTCGTAATCGTTTGTACATCGTTTGTACAGAAATATGCATGCGTAATTTTCGTTTGTACACAATTAATGGCGCCGCCAGAACGAAAACAAAGTGGGGCTGTCTAAATGGTAGCCCCCACCATATCCAATTCAATCACAAATTATATCAATCGCTTGTACATCATTTGCACAGAAATGTGCAGGCGAAATTTTCGTTTGTACTCTATTAGGGGCGCCGCCAGAACGAAAACAATGTGAGGGTTTGTATAAATGGTAGAAGCATTAAAAAAATGTGTCATATTTATGGAGTATTTTTCTAACAGGACTTTGTTCACACTATTGTGTGGTTTGGTTTGTTCACACTATCGTGTGATTCACTATATTGATCTTATCCTAACAATGATGGAATTAAATGTTTGTTTTTTTTGTTTTTTTTATATTTATATTTATACTTACAATCATTATTGCTGAGTTAGTTTTTCACTCCTCGGCTCTTATTATTAAACTTATTCATTATTTCTTACGTGAACTGAATCCTTATGAGAAAAATGTATTTTTTTCTTTCTATCTTGCGCAGAAACCGTTATTCTCATCTCATACAGGAAATTGATAAGTGGAAGATATAACAAATCCACAAAGTAGACTGTTAAAGGGAAAATTATAACACAGTATTTTGTTTTATATGATCATCTGCATTAAACTCATTTTGCAGAAACTATAGAATGCATGGTGAAGTATTTTGGTGCATTCAGCATTCTGATTTACGAGTAGAGTTGCTAACTGGCCGGTATTTGCTGTAATTTTGATTAAGGCCGGTGACCGGTAGAAACTTCTTATTAGACCCCTTCTGACCAGTATTTTGGAATCTGCAATCCAGAATATAACATTGAACATCGAAATTTTTCAACAGTGCCTTTACAAACACAAATTTCCGTTGTATTATACATTATCGATATTTTTTTAACGTATGGCAGTTTTTTTTTATTTATTTAACATAACAAATTTGATAACACTTATATTTTATTGTAAAAGAATTTTATTCATTTATTGAGAGTAGAAAATGACTTTTTAAAGCAATTTCCTTTGTTTGAAGTGAAGTTTATAGAATAAATTTCATTTTATGAATCAACTATTGTTACATAAAGATTAATATCCAGTATTATTCATCTGTTTCGATAATTTTAAACAAGTGGCAATTGCTGGTAAATACAATAACGATCAATACAGTCTTCAGTTTCTCATTTGTACAGAGAATTTTGAGGGTGTGCCTGTAATTTTGTTTTCCTGAGTTGGCAACCTATTTACGAGGTTTTGTTTCAACTCTGCTACGTAGTGGCTCCGTACTGACACTCCGCATGCAAATAAGTATGTAAGGCTACCATACGCCCCGGTTTCTTAAAATTTGTCCCGGTGTGCAGAAATTTTCCTTCTTGTCCTGTTTTTTTCTTTATTATTATTATTAATTACATATCAAAATTTCTGAAAAGATAATAAAATCGACTTATTCCTTTTGCTTTCAATTCCGACAATACTATAGGAACAATTTCATTCTAATCTTTATTATTATTGCAATCGCTGCTTCCCCGGATATAACACGCAATGTTTAAATCCTCCTAAGTAGCACTCTTATCACTAAAAGTAAGAATGTATACCCCGAGGTGGCAACAAATTCTTGTGACGTTGCAGACCAGCCCCGAAAACACATTTTTTTCTGCTTCAGAAAAACAATTATGCAAATTGCTTTCTTTTAGTTCGCATTTTAGGTTAACAACAATAAATTAGCCTATTGAAATTTTGAAACAACTTCATAAATCTGGATATTTTTCTTTATAGACATGTAGAGCATGTAAAGGTGGTATGCGTAATAATATTGAAAATATAATTTTTGCCTAAATATTGTATGTTCACTGATTGCGTTTATATTGTATAACAGCTTCTAGCTTCTATAATAATTTTTAGCACTGTTGATTAAGTATGGACAGTGGCGTATTTACGATTTTGTTTCGGGAGGGGCTTTGCTAACTTCCGGGGGTGCTTTGCCTGAAAATATGAAAATTCTGCAAGATATTTCATATACTTTACTATAGTAAGTAAGATTTCGGTGGGGGGCTTGAGCCCGGAAGCCTTCCCCCTAAATACGCCACTGAGTATGGACTATATTAATACATTATTTTAAGTTGTATAACTAGTGCGATACTGTAGTAAAATTCGAAAGATAAAATTAATACAAAATGCAATATTTATTACTAATTTGTAAGATGTCCCGTTTTTTCTGTTTTCAAAAAGTATGGTAGCCTTAAAGTATGCTAAACCATACAAAATAAATTGTACTGTAAATAGTACCCCTCTGATAGTGCTCTCAAACGGGTCGGGTTACGGGTCGGGTTGTCGGGTCGGGTCAGTCGGGTTAGCTCGTGTCGGGTCACTCGGGTCGGGTCGTCACATTCTTCACTTATTTTCTATACGGAATACTATAAAGAGCTTTGTTGTGGAATTCAATTCGAAGTTGGTGAATGAATGATAAATGTGACTAATTGAAGGTGAAATAGTAATAAAATTTTAATTTTACCCTATATTAACTAATTGGTATTGTAATTGTAATTAATATTACTACTGACTTTTTTCCTTTCTGCGTTTCTATGTCAAGTTAAATGTCACATTAAGTGAAATTGAAAGGAAATATCTAGTTAACGTCCCACGTTATGCACCAACGCTAAGAGAGACAGTGATGATGAGAAATAATTGAAAAGGTTGAATGAAGAAAGTGGGAGGAAATGGGAGAACACCGAGAAAACCCATGCACATGGGGTTTGTCCACCAGAAAACTTACTTGGTACGAGCTGGAATCAATACCCATGGACCTTCGGATCAAACATCTGCCTTTGGGCAGGACACATTATTATTATTATTATTATTATTATTATTATTATTATTATTATTATTATTATTATTATTATTATTATTATTATTATTATTATTATTATTATTATTATAACTTTAAGAGTGCCCAAGAAAGTTCCGCCGCCTTTTCACCAACACCTTCGAACATTGGTATGTAACCTAAGACGTACCTGGAATATCAAAAATCGTCTCCATCAGCCTCGACGACCTTCTGAAAACGTTCTGGAAGGCCATGGATTCCATCGCAGTCGAACTTGGTGGGACATGAAGTGAAGAAGATATCAAGTGCATATTGAACCTCTACTAGCTGTTTGAATTGGCGTTCTCTAAGGTGATTGTCCAAGGAATGGAACAGGTGGTAATCGGACGGTACAATGTCCGTGGAGTATGCCGGATCCAATAGTGTTTTCCATCCAAGGCGTAGAATGATGTACTGGGTCATTTTAGCCACGTGGGGCTTAGCGTTGCCTTGTAACAAGAGGACCCCTTTGCGATTCAGAACTGCTGGATCCAGACAGTACACAGTGACAGTACACAGTTGCATTGATGATCTGACCAGCTGGTAGCAGTTCCCGATGGACGATACCTCGAGCAGTCCACAAAATGCACAGGAGAACCTTATTCTGGCGTGGTGCTGGCTTGGGCTGTTTTTGAACCGGTTCATGGGATGCTAACCAACAATGACGGCGCCGTGGAGCTTCGTACAGGACCCACTTCCCATCACATGTCAACACCCTGTTCAGAAATTGCTCCTTCCTCAGACGAGACACCAAAGAAACACAGGTGTCTGCTCGCGTTGCTTTCTGGCTCCAAGTCAAATCATGTAGGACCTATCAACCCAACTTGCAGTGCTTCCCAAGTTGATGGTGGTGGTGCAGAATGGTTTCTCCACTTACACTGAAAGGTAGTACCAGTTCCTCACATGTCTGTCTTCGCCTCAATTGCTGCCCGAAGATCTTTATTTTGAACATCTGTTTGTCTTCCGGCACGTGGTGCGTCTTCGAGTGTTTCGTCACCGTCCTTAAACCGTCATACCACTGCACTCTCCGCGTAGTCACGACACCCTCACCAAAGGCCTGTCATATCTTCCGCTCCGCGGAGCAGCAATTTGAACTCGTACAGCAAACAAGCCCTTATGACGCTCTGTGAAGGCCCCATGTTCACTCAGTCCTTACGCACGTTCACGGTGCATCTGAACAGCCACAACCAAGTAGTATGTTGGATATACTCACTAGTGTTGCTCACGAGACCTGGTTTGGGGCATTCTCGTTTCGAAAATGTGTCGTGAAGGTAGTCTCGTCTGGAAAAGTGCATATGTTTCTATTGAAAGAGCTCTGTCTCATCTCGTATCCTTTCATGAAAATTCTGTCTCGTCTCGTCTCGTCCAACAACTGACCTTCACCTTATATCCATTCGCATTCAACTCACGGTGTGAGGGCCAATTGAACACAGACCTCCACAAAGAGACAGAACTTTCTTGGTCACCTTCAGATTATTATTATTATTATTGCTGGAGTAGTGATTTGACTTTCTCCGCAATAAAATACTTGCTAATTTTATATAACGTTGCAAATATCTTCTAGATAAATTAATCAAGAAAAAATAAAAGGTAATTCCCTACAGAATGATATTTCAGTGCAATTAGTTCCTTATGATTCTATCAGACAGCAACGCTGTTTTTAAATAGAAAAATCGGAATGTTAACGTGATGAAATTGTTGTTTGTTACACAGCAAAAAATATTAAAAGAAGTTCTATATACATTCCTTACTAGAAAATAATGTTGTCTTCAGAACTTTTATTCTTTTAGCCTTCAGAACTTGTCTTCAGAACTCAGTCAAATTTTATTTTGACTTTTGAACTTGATTGCCTAAATTTTAACCTTGGAAATTTGGATGTGGAGTAAAATAAAGAAGGTTAGCAGGGTAGAGAGGAAAACGAATAAGGAAATGCTGAAAAAATGCAAGAGACGAGAGCAATATTAGACGATATAAGGAAGCGAAAAATGGACGGATCACAAGTTTTGATCTTGCTAAGGGATTGCATTCTGAGGGATGTAGTAAAGGGGGTGATATCAGGAGAGCGAGAGTGTGTAAGAAGGTTGGAATTGATAGATTGTAATAAGGAGGGTGGTACTTTATGTTGGGTTGCGAGGCAGATATTAGCGGGAAATCGCAAAAATGGAAGCTTCTTACCTAATTCACGGAAACTGGCCTGTTTATTAATGGGAGAACACTGAGGAGGAGGAGGAGGATAATTATACTACAAGTAAAAAAAGCCGAAACAATGGTTTATGCATAAGAATTGGTCAGCATTTTTTTTCTGGTGGCAGTTTTGTAAAGTTCTAGCTCTCTCAAACTGGTTAGATTGTAAGTTCAAGTCACTCGGGTCGGTTGTCGGGTTAAGTCACCTCGGGTTGGTTCACTCGGGTCACTTTGGGTCGGGCCAATCGGGTCAGCTCGGGTCGGGTTGTCGGGTCGGGTCAGTCAATTTGGGTCACGGGTGGGGTCGGGTCGGTCTTCAACACATATAATTTCCACGAAAATTACAATATACCACGGTTTATACCTCATTGGACTTCCAATAAAACGTTTTCAATGATGTGTACACCATGTCACCATTTTTGTATGAGGGAATGTCTAGAGGGATTTTGTGGGAATTTGATGGAGTGTAGATTCCTGTGTGTGTGTGTGTGTGTGTGTGTGTGTGTGTGTGTGTGTGTATGTATGTATGTATTTATGTGTGTGATACCTTACAGGATACAAGATGTCGAGGAAGTGTGTAAATAAACCGGACAATTTCTGTTATGTATGTGGGGAGCTGATATTTAAATCACAACGTCGATGTTTTACTCCACTTGTGAGGAAGTGTTATCAGTTATATTTTGGTTGCTGTGTAGGAGACCAGGATAAGAACTGGGTTCCTCACTACATTTGTTGTACTTGCGTGAAACGTCTGACTGGGTGGGCAAATGGTGGACGAAACATGTACTTCGCAGTACCGATGATCTGGAGGGAACCAAAAGATCATTCTTCAGACTGCTACTTTTGTATGACACAGATAAAAGAAATAAGCAGTAAATCTAACCACACAGTACAGTACCCTAATTTGCATCAGCAATTAGGCCAGTTCCACACAGTGCAGAATTACCTGTACCGGTACCTCCTCCTCATCTTACGGTAAATGAGGATTACGTACTTGAGGCAACTATTGAAGTTCCAAATGAAGATGATGATCCTACTTATCATTGGATTCCCATCTGATAACTCCGGGTGAACTAAATGACCTCATACGGGATTTAAAACTCTCCAATACACAGACAGAACTTCTTGATTCTAAACTTAAGGCTGGAATCTGCTCCATCGTGACACTAAAGTATGTATTTTTCGAAACCTTCATACAGAGTTTCAAAACTACTATTCTCAAGAAAATGATTTAGTGTATTGTAATAATGTCTGTGCTGTGATGGATAGACTTGGACATGCACATATAAGTACAGAGTGGAGATTGCTTATTGACTCTTTGAAAACTAGTTTTAAGGCTGTCCTTTTGCACAATAGCAACAAATTTCCTTCAGTGCCTTTGGCTTATGCAACTAATATGAAGGACATCAAGAAGGAATGGCCAACGCATGTATTAACTCCTGGACAGAAGAATGCTGTTTATTCCTCACTGGTGAGCCCTGATTAGATAATTCTACCTCCTCTTCACATAAAGTTGGGGCTCTTCAAAAACTTTGTTAGGACAATGGACAAAAGTAATGCAGGATCTTGTTACCTCAAGGAAAAAATTCCTCGGGTTAGTGACGCTAGGGATTTTTGTAGACCCCCAAATAAGATGTTTGATTCGTGACCAAAAATTTGAGGATCTCTTAACTCTGGTTGAGAAAGCAGCTTGGTGTCCATTTAAATGTTTAACAGAGATTTTTTTAGGAAACAAGAAAGCCCCAAATTACCGTGAAATTGTGAGTGATTTCCGGCAATCATTCAATGAAATGGGTTGCAACATGTCCCTTAAAGTTCACTTTCTAGACTCCCACCTGCATTTCTTTCCTGAAAAGCTTGGTGCTGTTAGTGATGAGTATGGGGAACATTTTCATCAGGACATTTCCTCCATGGAGAAGAGGTACCAGTGACAGTGTAGTTCAAAAATTCTAGCTGATTACTGTTGGACACTTAAGAGATGTTCCAGAAACTAAACACAGAAGAAAGTCGACAACTAAAATATATTAGTTGAGGTAAGTAAGTGTCCATTTATTAAGAAGATACCACTCACTTCTTTTGTATTATTTATTAAGTAGATATAAAATGGTGACACGGTGTATACATCATTGAAAATATGTTTTATTTCAAATCCAATAAGATATAAACCGTGCTTATATTGTAATTTTAGTGGAAGTTATATGTGATTTTATCTGCACTAATGAATATTGTAAAATGAACAGTACACATAGCATATTTTTTATATAAATATGTTTATTTCTCTAGATAGAATAATGCTATTCTTATGAAACTTAGAGGGCTTACTAAGTATAAATCAGGCTAACATACAATATAATTTGTGCGTTTATATACCTAAGGTACCCAAGCTACAAGTATGAAAATGGTTTTAAAAAAAGAAAAAAGAAAAAGAACAGAAATTTGAGGGGAAATTTTCCGAAAACACCTCTGTCACGGGAAAACTGAGGGTGATGGAGAAAAACTGATTGCAGATTCGAATTTTACGTGAAAAGTTCTATTAGAATCAGGCATTTTCTTCCGTGTGCCAGAGAAAAAGAATTTTTTTTCAACTAGTGCAATAGGAACCATTTTCAAACTCATCAACCGTTATCCAAACCGGTTAATGTTGATCGCAGATATTAAAAATACTCACATCCGTATATTATTTAATACAAACGAAAATTTTACCTGCACATTTCTGCACAAACGATGTATAAACGATCGCGACAATTTGTGGTTCAATCGAACACAACTGGTGGAGCTAGCACTTAGACATCTCCCCTTTTTTTTCGTTCTGTCCACGCATCTGATAGCTTAGAAAAAAATTTCGCCTGCGCATTACTGCTCAAACGATGTGCAAACAATTGAGATGATTTTCTTTTGAATGGGACGTAGGGGGTGCTACCAATTAGGTAGCCTATACTTTGTTATCGTTTTGGCGCGCCCGCAATTGTATACAAACGAAAATTTCGCCTGCAAATTTCTGTACAAAACCGTAACAAACAAGTGCGACAGTTTGTGGTTGAATTCGACATGGTGGGAGGCCTATTAATTAGAGAGCCCATAGTTTGTTATCGTTTTGGCGGGGCCACATTTATGTGCAAACGAAAATTTCAGCTGCACATTTATGTACAAAGGCGTACAAACAAGTGCGACAGTTTGTGGTTGAATTGAACACGGTGGGAGGGCTAACATTTAGACAGCCCTCCACTTTGTTTTCGTTCTGGCGGCGCCCCTAATTGTGTACAAACGAAAATCTCGCCTGCACATTTCTTTATAACTATATTCAAACGATTGCGACAATTTGTGATTCAATTGCACATGGTGGGAGGGCTACCATTTAGACAGACCCCCCCCTTTGTTTTCGTTCTGAGGTCGCCCCTAATTGTGTACAAACGAAAATTTTGCCTGCATATTTCTGTACAAACGATGTACAAACGATTGCGACAATTTGTAATTGAATTGAACATGGTGATTGGGCTATCACTTAGAAAGCCCCCCACTTTGTTTTCGCCCTGGCGGCGCCCCTAATTATGTACAAACGAAAATTTTGCATGCACATTTCTGTACAAACGATGTAGAAACGATTGCGACAATTTGTGACTGAATTGGACATGGTGGGGGGCTATCACTTAAACAGCCCCCACTTTGTTTTCGTTCTGGCGGCGCCCTTAATTATGTACAAACAATAATTTAGCCTGCACATTTCTGTACAAACGATATAGAAACGATTGTGACAATTTGTGATTGAATTGGACATGGTGGGGGGCTACCACTTAGACAGCCCCCCTCCCTTTGTTTTCGTTCTGAGCTCGCCCCTAATTGTATACAAACGAAAATTTTGCCTGCATATTTCTGTACAAACGATGTACAAACGATTGCGACAATTTGTGATTGAATTGAACATGGTGATTGGGCTATCACTTAGAAAGCTCCCCACTTTGTTTTCGCCCTGGCGGCGCCCCTAATAGTGTACAAACGAAAATGTGGCCTGCACATTTTTGTACAAACAATGTACAAACGATTGCGATACTTTGTGATTCAATTGGACATCGTGTGGGGAGCTACCACTCAGACAGCTCCCCACTTTGTTTTCGTTCTGGCGGCGCCCCTAAGTTTGTTCAAACAAACATTTCGCTTGCGCATTTCTGTACAAACGATGCACAAACGAATGCGACAACTTGTGATTGAATTGGACATGGTGGGGGGCTACCACTTAGACAGCCCCCATTTTTTTCTGTTCTGGCGGCGCCCTTAATTATGTACAAACGAAAATTTCGCGTGCACATTTCTGTACAAACGAAGTACAAACTATTGCGACAATTTGTGATTGAATAGGACATGGTCGGGGGCTACCACTTAGACAGCCCCCAATTTTTTTCGTTCTGGCGGCGCCCCTAATTGAGTGCGAACATACATTTCGCCTGCACATTTCTGTACAAACGAAGTCAAACTATTGCGACAATTTGTGATTGAATAGGACATGGTCGGGGGCTACCACTTAGACAGCCCCCATTTTTTCTGTTCTGGCGGCGCCCCTAATTGTGTACAAACGAAAATTTCGCCTGCACATTTCTGTACAAACGAAGTACACACGATTGCGACAATTTGTGATTCAACTGGACATGGTGGGAGGGGCTACCATTTGGACAGCCCCCACTTTGGTTTCGTTCTGACGGCGCCCCTGATTGTGTACAAACGAAAATTTCGCCTTCACATTTCTGTAGAAACGATGTACAAATGATTGCGACAATTTGTGCTTGAATAGGACTTGTTGGTGGGGGGCTACCATTTAGACAGCCCCCACTTTGTTTTCGTTCTGACGGCGCCCCTAATTGTGTACAAACGAAAATTTCGCCTTCACATTTCTGTAGAAACGATGTACAAATGATTGCGACAATTTGTGCTTGAATAGGGCATGTTGTTGGGGGGCTACCATTTAGACAGCCCCCACTTTGTTTTCGTTCTGATGGCGCCCTTAATTGTGTACAAACAAAAATTTCGCCTGCACATTTGTGTGCAAACGATTGAGACCATTTCCGATTGAGTCTGATAAGGAGGGGGGGGGGGCTGTCTAAATATACGTCTCCTTTTCACCTCTACTGTAATTAAATTCTTCCTCGAGAAAATCTGTAATCAACACTGTCAGTAGCTACGTCCTCGACTAATACACCTTAACAAGTACAGCTTTATTTTCGTATATTTTTCAACAGTTAACCAATTTAAAACTATCGCAAACAAGAATATGTAGTCAACTTCTTAAATACTTCGCTCGCCGAAACCCGTTCAGCGCGTGCAACAAGCAAAAACAACATGTTTGGCGTCTCACAAATGGAAAAGGGGGAAAAAAGAGAAGGAAAAGCAGCACGGCAGTGCCTTATCGCAGTCAGAGCTGACAACATAGTTTCGGTCGTCACTAACGCGAATAGACCTACTAGCGGTGTACAAGAGTTATACAGTTACAATATACGTCGTGCCACAGTAGCGCTACAGGCGGAATGTGCACGAACTACAAATGAATATGTTCCCTTACAAGCATCAGTCACTGTTGCATCCTCTTTACATTCTACACATCCTTTTTTCTCCCACTTTTTGACCTTGACAAGCAGAAGTACCAGGCTTTCCGAGTTCACAACCATAAACTGTGTGTGTACAGAGTACGTTTTCAGTTCTTCGAATGACTGTGCGCGCGAAGAACAAGGGTGATGATCGGGCTACCGTATACGGAAGTCAGTAACACCCGGTTGCAATAATAAATGTAAAATACAAATATAGAGCCTTGACAATGCCGTGAGGATGAATATATATATATATATATATATATATATATATATATATATATATATATATATATGTGTGTGTGTGTGTGTGTGTGTGTGTGTGTGTGTGTGTGTGTGTAGTATGAGTCAGAATAGATTTTGCAATGTATGACAGCTATTCTATGTAACTCTGACCTCTGATATGAATACTGTAATTGGGCACAATTACCTGTTCTGTTCTTCTGAAATAAATAAATAAGTGCTAATTTTTCCTTTCTTTGTTTTTATTGCTGCTACACGTGGGTGTCTCATGATCAGAGTTGGATAAGATTTTGTACTATTAAATAATAGCAAAGAAAAAAGTCTATGTTATTGAAATATTTAAACGACAGCAGTAATTATTTATTCATAGTGTTGAATCTTAATTTCTTTTAATATAATTCAACCTATAATACTTTTTGTCTGATATGAAAGAGATACAATTACATGATACATTTATTTATTTACTAGTATCAATATTACTGCTGGTACTACTACTACGAGAGTTGCACTGAAAGTTTCGGGAAAATGATAGAACGTAAAAGCATCGATGTATAGTAACTGTTTAATTACTTTTCAAAGTATTCTCTCTGTGCAGCAACACATTGTTTCATGCGATAGAACCACACCTGGAAACAGTTATGCTACTCCGAAGTTGGTACCTGTGAAACACGCAGCTTGTATGCCTTGATGACTTTTTATGGAGCGTAAAAGCGCTTCCCATACAACGTGTTCTTGATTGTTGAAAGCAAAAATAAATTACTGGGGCTAAATCAAGGGAATAAGGCGGATGTGTCATGACTTCAACGTTTTCTTGGTCCACAAGATCATTTGTGGTAGCTGCTGTGTGCAAGCTGGCATTGTCGGCATTGTCTGTTCACATTCAGTACTTCTAGTAGTCATGTGGTTATACACCATTGTGCATTAACTGTTCTACGATTCTTCAGTGTGATAGTTGCAGTATGACCTGATTTGCCAAAAAAAATGCAATCATTTGTTTAGAGATACTGCTTGCACGAACAACTTTGGTTGGTTTAGATTAATTGATGAATACCTACACAGCAGATTGTCGCTTTGTTTCCGGTTTCAGGTTCCATAAATCCATGTTTAATCACCTGTTACGATATTAAACACCAAATTAAATTATCCACACTTAAACCGTTTCGTCATAGCTTTGCACCCCTTCACACGAGCATCTTTTTTGTGTTTGAGTTAAATTGAGTGAGATCCAATGAGCGCAAAACATTTTAACACCTAAATGAACATGCAATATTGTTTGTACTTCGCTTATGCCAATGTCTAGAGTCCAATAAGTTTCGTGATACGTCACATGTCGATCAGTGTTAATTAATTCACGAATGACTGTCGATGGACGACCTGCACGATCCTCATCACTCAGGCTGACCTGACCACATCTGAATTCTTAAAACCACCTGTAAATTGTCGTCTGCGATGCGGATTCATCAGGAAAAGTAGCAGTCATCCGACGAACACACTTTTGCTGTGTTAGCCCTTGGCGAAAACCGTAATAATTAATGGCACGGAAGTGCTCGCTCCTCAGGTCCATTTTTGATCACGACCATCTCACTTCGCACTGGTGCCCTGCAACGACAAAGATTCCGAGTTACATACAATTTTGCATTTAGAGTGAACAAAGACGACAGTTTATAACTACAACAAAATCTAACAGATTACATTGTTCCCAGTACGCGATTCCCGAAACTTTCAGTGCAACCCTCGTACTACTACTACTACTACTACTACTAATAATAATAATAATAATAATAATAATAATAATAATTTAACTGATTGCTAGTGTTTTGTGCTAATGTAAATCGATACAAACTACACACATTCATTTTACGCAACGTCTTTTAAATCAATATGATCTCATCTTGTTAATTCTTAATGCCATAAACTCTGCAAGATTCTCCTAATAACCGCGATTTTTTTTTGGCACATATTAGATTTTTATCCTTGTTAATGAGAATGTCTTACTAGCCTGATTATCAAGAAATAAGCAACAACTAGTTCGTCTGTGATATATAACTAGCACATTCGTAATCCTTATTTACTACTTCGATCAAAATTGGCTATAATGTAAGGCTCGCACTAGACCATCCTATATACCCGCTAAATTCTCAGTAGAATTAGGCAACAGGAGGAAATACTTTTGTCAAGTAGATATTGTAATGTTTTTTCTTGTAAAACATTATTCATAAATAAAATGCAGTAATAAAGTGTAATGAATACTGTAAATTCAAACCATAATATTTTGTTCACAAAAATAATATATACAGTTTATAACAGCTCGTTGTTTACAACACTTGGGAGGTGATTCTAGACATGAAAACAAGGAAAAGTGACTCTGTCACAAAATCGAATACCGAATCTATCCTGAGTTATAGGCATCCTGAGTTATAGGCATAGAGTGTGAAGAAATGAACTTCCTCTTGAAATTGTGGAAAAACGATGAGTCATAGAACTGCGGCGACAGGCGGCTCACAAAGAAACTGTACGCAGAGAATCCAAAGGTTCAGGTTGTGTACACTGAGAGCGCAAGGGATTCCCCATAGGAAGAGTGGGATTCCCAGCAATTTTCTAAGGATACATGGGCCAAAATAGGCGAAACGTACGGCTTGGCTCCAATACGTATGGCATGCTGTGATAAACGTTGATAGCGTAAGCCGATTTAAGATGGCGGGTGCAACATGATATGCGGGGTTGCATACCCACAAGCAGGAAGAAGTGCATGGGTACATGGAGCATGTAATTAACCACATTCGCAGTGGTGGCATTACAAATATTGCACACTATGGTGTGCGAATTGCAATAGCAAGAATATTACCAGTTGGGTAAGATATTTTGCCAGTCGGTACGCCAGCGTTCGATATGTTGCGGCGGTCACCCTGCCCAGGGTATTGCAGTATTTCTCATCAGCAGCACTAGGCAATGCTAGGACGACACCTTTCCTGCATTCCTGTTCTCTTCCCTACCCCGGCATCGTTAAAGCTGCTGCAATGTCATTAGGAGTGTTTAAATAAATGAGGGCGGCCTAGCGTCACCTTTCATAGCCAGTTTGTAAGTGAATAGGGGGACATGTGCATGATATCAGCTAACATCATCAGGTATAAGACGTACATGCTTGAAGGAACATAATCATTGAGTTGATTTTTAGTTTAGCGTCCCGTTCAGCAGCGAGGCTATATGAGACGTGGACCTACTGATTAACGTGGAATCCGAACCACATGAGCTCCCGCCGGGAATCGAACCCGGGTCTCCCACGCCAGGAACATAATCATTTTCAATGCATGAGTTACATATACATTTTGGGGGGAGGCGATGGAGTGCTACCAACCCACATCCAGGTCTCCTGTAGACGAGTATCGAATAGAAAAAAAAAAAAGCAGTGCTTTGTTTCTCAGTTGTATCAACCTCACTACAGGTACAGAAGGTTTGTAGGTAATACGCTAGAGGTCTTTAAAAGTAGTTTTGTGTAACGTTTGCACTGCTTCGCTTTGCAGTGTTCATATGGTAGGTTGCAAGTTACATCAAATTACTTTCCCGAGTTTAAGTGGGCAATTGTGGAACGTCTGATTTGAAAGAACACAACAACTGGAAGCCAATGCTCTACAAGTGTGAACTAAGATACATACTTCTTTGTATGTTATATCACGTTGTGGCCAGAATGACACATTTCTCACTATCCGAGCTGGCTCATATGCATCTCATATATAGGGAGGCAAGGGGCAATACCCGAGAGGCGAGGCGGTTGTATAGTGATAGGTTCCCTAATAATCGACGAGTAACGTTGCACGTCTTTTTTCAATGGCTTATCTTCGTCTTCGAAAAACAGTAT
The DNA here is from genome assembly GCF_964235325.1 of Thermobia domestica. Taxonomy (NCBI): domain Eukaryota; kingdom Metazoa; phylum Arthropoda; class Insecta; order Zygentoma; family Lepismatidae; genus Thermobia; species Thermobia domestica. The sequence continues at coordinate 108,619,325 of NC_137456.1, read as the reverse complement.
CTCTGAGACTCTGAAACCTGTCCTGGAGTACACTGATATATGCTGCAGCGTCTTATATATCCTATCTTCAGAAGTCCTCGTAGATCTTCGGGGTGGTGATGAAGTCCATCCTTTTTCGGATCACGTGTTGATTGATGACACCCGTCGTCTGATTTGTTGTTGTTATCGAGCATGTGGAGCGCCGTCATATGCAGAGATATTACAATATTTTAAACAGATAAAATTGAGTTACTCATAATTTTGTGCTATACATAATTAATCGTACGATACTCTCGTCTTGTTAGTGTGATAATGAAACATTTAATGAGAATTATTTTTATTTTCATATGTGACGTGCTTACCGTACAGCATAAATTTTTAGATTTACTGAAAAAATTCACAATTTTCACGAAAGCTGCGCATAAGATTTTTAATCATCCATATATTTTTTTCAGTTTGATGAGATCTATAAATTAATATGTCTTATCTTCAGCCATTTTTTTGCATTAATATTATATTATTAACAAGAATTTTTCTAGTATTTTATTATCTATTTGTTCACAAGTATCAAAACAATTATGCAGTATTTTTAAACAATACCGTACTTCTAGATTAATCAAATTATTTTAACATAAAAGAATGCATTTTATTATAAAACAATAAATTCAATTTCAATACTTTCTAAACAATACAATGTAACTACTCTATCCCCAGATTCACATTTCACAGTACACAAAATTATGCTAAAGCAGTTTAACATTTTTAATTTTTCCTATTATATCTTGACTTAAGACCAGTGGCAACTCTAAAGTTCTACAAAGGAGAAGTTACAAATTTACATTGTCAATAGTGTTGAAACTGGCTTTGCATTTCCTCCTTGGCAAAATAATCCCCAGATGTTGGGGCCATTAATAATAGTTGTTCATTCTTCTGATATTAGATACAAATATTACAGAAAACTGCCATTTTATAATCATATATCTACTTGGTACCTTACGGAATTATATAACTTAACTTTACCCAATTTACTCACTACAAAGAGTTCAAACTATTCAAGGAGTGGGAAAAAATTATGTTGTCAGCACTACTCAACCTATTTCTTTAATTGAATTTTCTAAATCGATTTTATAAAAGAAATCAAATGTGTTCTTTTACATCCTATGGCACACAGTGGCGAATCTAGCCCGGGACCGAGGGGCCTAGGCCCCCAGTTTTCAGACTGACGAAAATAATTTAAGCTAGTATTTATATATTTTTTTGAAACTTTATAGTAAACTCATGATCCTTATCATAGTCTGGGGTCTGGTAGCCCTCCCCCCAGTTTTTACCTTCTAGATCCGCCACTGGTGGCACATACTCTATCACAAACTCGAGTAGACGGGGTTAAAACCAGGGAACCTTCGGTTCAGAAAACTACACTCTACTACTGAGTCACCATACTCCTCAAAATCAATTCTGTAAAATTCATTTTGTTGCATACCCATTAATATACATTTTCAAGAGTGTAATTTGAAAAAGAAAATGAAATGAAATCTTTGAGTTTTACGTCCCACAGTTATGCCGGTTAGGCTAAAGGAGACGGTGATGATGAGTAATGAATGAAACGGTGGAATGAAGAAAGTGGGAGGAAACGGGAGAACCCCGAGAAAACCCACGAGCACGGTGTTTGTCCACCTCAAAGTTCACTTGGCGGGGGCTGGGATCGAACCCGGGGCCCCAAGCACCAGAGGTGAACGCTCTACCACTGAGCCACCGCGCCCCCATTAATTTGAAAAAGACATAAAAAATATGTAATAGCGAAAAGTTAACTAGTTTCGTTTCTCGAATATATATAGTATTTATTAAAATCTAAAATAGGAACGGACGCATTGAAACAAATATGCATTCAAATGCGATCGTTTGCGTAAATGGATAATTGATTCGATTTTTCATTTTGGGCAAGACGTAGACCAACTGTTTAACCTATAGAATCTGAATCAGCCGTCTTCGTATCGAATAAATGTCTACATTTTTAAAATTATTTTTCTTAGTACAATTTGATAAGGCACGTGAGCTTGTGACTACATTATAGAGCCTCTCTTGTTTAATTCTAAAATAAGGAAAGTTACTTATGATGATTTTTTTGAGGTAGATCAAAATTAGATAATATTTTAAAGAAAATATTGTTTACCCTGTGTGTGGGGGTGGGGTGAAATTCAATTGTTAACGTTAATATTGTAGCAATGTTACATTTCCAAGGAAATATAACACATTCATCTGTAACCGCGGAGGAGAGAATAGATATTAGTTTTGTATTTGTAATTGTAAAGGTTTTGTTGTTTAAATTATACTTCTTGCTATGGATTTATATAACAGATTTGTCCAGTATATAAATATTTTCCTGAAATCTATAAATATCCTCGTTTGTGAACTGTCATGTGGTAACCATACTTATTGCTCTCCTCATAGAAATCATGACAGAGCTCCCCACTCCAACAGCTGTAGTGCTAGTAATGAGAGTCAATAAACTTACATATGACTAGATCTCAGTATTCTTTTAAATTCGATTTTCCTCTGTATGTTCTGCTTTGCAATGCCAATTTTAGCGAAGGAAAAGTACAGTTAGTTAAACAGATGCATTTACAAATTTCTATTTCTTCTTTGTAGTTTGGATACCTTTCGCGTTACCCAATCTTCGGTTTTGGGTACCCAATTCTCGGTTCTGGAACTGGATTAATGGTTATCGATTCTGGATCCGACTATCCAATTCCCACTGGATCACGAACGAGCCAAATATGAATCCAAAATTTTCTGGTTATCTTAATTGTTCACCAAAAAGTCAATTTGGCGGAAGTTGGATCAAACAAGGAATCAATGCATCAGAGGTGAGCCTTCTACCATTAAGTCAACGCAGGCCCAGTTAGATTATGATAGTCCTACATACGAAAAAGGTAAATCGGTAAGTATTTTAAAGACATAAATATCGAGAGAAACGCGCCGAGTACATTTGTTAACTCTTCTTTGTTTATAACAAATCTTCATATATTCAAGGTGTTAACATATAAATCACAGTCTATCTCAAGATTCTATTTCGAAGAAAGCAATACAATATATATGATTATTCCTCCCACCTTTAAACATATAAATGACAGACAATTTTGAAACACGTGTTCAGGTGATGTTATTCAAACTATATAAAACATAATAAAGTGTATGCTACACTACCGAATGTTCTCTTTATCGTCTATAACTCTGGCCAACAGAAATTGGGTAAGAGGGTGTTCCGTTGAAAATTTTTGCTTTATTCATATTTAAAGTTTTGCTTTTTCCTGTAACAAGTTGCTTCAAGTGTCTAAATGTCAACATTTGTTTCCTCTGGAATGAAGACTGATATTTCTACCTAACAGAGATTGAGGGACAAATGAAAAGAACAAAATTTAATATTGAGTGCCCTAATGTTCCATCTACTATAAAACTCATACTACACGGAAGTGAACTTCAGTTCTTACTCCACTTAGAATTCTTTCCAACACAACAGGTCATTTAATTACTCTCAACATCCATATCCTTTGATACAAACAATAGCGCAGAATCTTCAAAAGAATCTTGAGCATTTTTACAGACTAGACAACATAGTGATGGATCTGAATCTTACTAAATATCAAGCCCAGTATAGACGGCAAGAATGGAATTTACTGAATTCCAACACTGGATTTTCGTTTTTTCAGGAACATACATGAACACTTTTTGTTACTATATGTAATGAAAATGTCTCTTTGTACTTGTATAAATATAAATGGTTTGACCTAGGTACTAGGTTTCAGACACTCAAGAAAAATGAAGGTTTCTATTTAGTCATCTAAACTAAGCCTCAAAGCGCTGTTATTGTATACACACGAGCAAAAGTGCATCACACTTCCAATTTTTCATATCCTGCAATGTTAGACAACCAACAATACTGTTAAGGTAGATCTACTTCATTTGATCCCTCTACAAGAACAAATTAAATTTAAAAGTATTAAGTTGGCTTAGAGCGGATTTGAACCCAAGCCCCCCGGATTTCTAATCTAGTGCCTGTAACAACTCGATAATTCTTTCACTACTACGGAAGTCTCCCAACTTGAGAGTTCTGCCATGAAATAATGGTCGGAGGGAGAAAGAACGGGAAAAAACTTTGATTAAAAAATAACAGAAATAAACAGAAAGTTTCGGTTTGCCGAATGAAGGCTTAAATAGCCAAGTCTCGGTTAGGACAACCCTTTTGAAGAAATCTTGAGTGTGACACAATATTTCTTTTCTACCATAGAAACCTGTGTCTTTTGGTAGGTGTTTAATTAATCACGCTGCAATCTAAAAGAAGCGTCTTGTGTGGTGAAAAAATACCTTACTATCTGTCAAAAACATTTCCCTCGCGGGTCTGCATTGTTTAAGCCATCCTGGAATCTATGTTATGAACAATCAGTCCATACAATACGCATCCACTTCGTAATTTAATTATGTTTAAAAAATCTATTCAAGTAGCAAATATGAATAAAATAGTTATTTACATTTATTTTAATGTTGCAGTTTAGACAACAAACCGCAAAGAGAAGGCTGCGTTACAAGTCATCGATGGCTCGTGTGATACTTCGTTTCTGTGCGCTTCAACGAAAGACACGGTTACTCGTATAGCACTGAGATCCAATCTCAGTTTTACACTACCGCAGCGAACGTGTTAACATCTAGCTAGTTGTAGGGACGTACACAGCGGATATGTCCTGGGGGTGCAAACACTTCTGTCCAATCCCGACTATTTTGTAACTTTTTCCTAATTTTGTGCGGTAATTTTACAGATTTTAATACAATCTGTCCTCAAACGAAATTTGTCTTTATTATTATTATTATTATTATTATTATTATTATTATTATTATTATTATTATTATTATTATTATTATTATTATTATTATTATTACTGAAGATTTGAGATTTCAATATTATGTCTTGTTCCAACAAGTTTCCTGGTATATTCTTGTTCACATAAACTTGTAAACTTATTCAGTGACTAACTAGGGATGATTCCATACCGGGATCAAGTACCTGGAGAAAATCTATATATCGTCTGAAAGCTCTTGCCATGAGAAATACGAAACCGTTTTCAAATCACGGGCAAACCCATAAACTGACCCTATATGGGGCCAGTTTGTTGGTGTTAGTGACCTATGTATGGTATATTCGACAGAAGTAAAAATGAATGTTACGATGCATCACGCGTAAGCCCCTGAGCCTCATCATGTTCCTGTTTGGCTCACTGCTAGAACGTAACTTGGCCAAGGATTTAGTAATATCACTTTGCACCCAAACATACCCATTTCGTCAGTGTTGCCAACGAATTGTAAATACAAAGTAGCAGATGGTTTCTGTACCACTCGATGTATATCCATGAAATGTGGCATAAACTCCATTCGTCACTAGAGAAAATATACTTCGGACATATCCCTCTCCCAAGGACTCCAGTTTGTCAGTGTTGCCAGCCAAGTATAAAAATAAGAAATTGTAAAACAGGTTCCGTACGATGAGACGATTATACACCAAGCTTGGCAGAAATATCACACGAACTATAGCAAGAAGACGTTGAGTGTGATCGACTCCCAAACATTCTGGGTTGTCAGTGTTGCCAACAAGTGTATATATCACAATGTTGAAAATGGCGTGAATGCCATTGAACGAATATATGACAAATTGACGGAAGGAGCATTAAACAATGGAAAACATAGTGAGGGTGTCTCCGTCTCCGTTGCCAACCAATGTGAACATTCAAGATTTAGCATGAAGTCTACAGCATTGGAGGATATAATTATGCTGTGACCCATACTAGGTTTGTAGTGTGTTATTGAACCCACAAGCACCCATGTTGTCAGTTATGTCCGCCAATGCGCTAGACTTCATGCGAAAATCTTGAATTTTGGCATTGGTTGGTGACACTGCCACACTGGGGTGCTTGGGAGACGGGGACACTCACACTATGTTTTCCATTGTCCAATGCTGGTTTCGTCACATTTGTCATATATTCGTACAATGGCATTCACGCCATTTTCAACATTATGATGTTTACACTTGTTGGCAACACTGACAGCCCAGAATGATTGGGAGTCGGTCACACTCAACGTCTTTTTGCTATAGTTTGTGTGATATTTCTGCCAAGCTTGGTGTATAATCGTCTCATTGTACGGAACCTGTTTTACAATTTCTTATTTTTATACTTGGCTGGCAACACTGACAAACTGGAGTCCTTGGGAGAGGGATATGTCCGAAGTATATTTTCTCTAGTGACGAATAATGATTATGTCACGTTTCATGAAATATACATCGAGTGGTACAGAAACAATCTGCCATGTTGTATTTACAATTCGTTGGCATCACTGACAAAATGCGTATGTTTGGGTGCAAAGTGATATTACCAAAACCTTGGCCAAGTTACGTTCTAGCAGTGAGCCAAACAGGAACATGATGGGGCTCAGGAGCTTCGCGTGATGCATCGTAACATTCATTTTTACTTCTGTCGAATATACCATATATAGGGTCACAAACACCAACAAACTGGCCCCATATAGGGTCAGTTTATGGGTTTGCCCGTGATTTGAAAACGGTTTCGTATTTCTCATGGCAAGAGTTTTCAGACGATATATAGGTTTTCCCCAGGTACTTGGTCCCGGTATGGTATCATCCCTAGTAAGTCTAAAAATGTAAGCATAAATCCGTCACAATTCCTATAGATCTATTCAGAGGGAATTGCATTTTCCCTCCGTTCTTTATATAGACACTAGCTGCAAGACGTATATGTAACGCCAGCAGCCAAGCGTGTGGAACCGCTTAGCCTCCGTAAAAACCTTGTGAAACTTGAAGATCGAGATTTCAAAACTCGGTCTTACAAGTTTTATTTATTTTTTAGCATGAAGATATGATGAAATAAAACTTTTGGCATATATTAATGAATATTATAGTTGCCTACTAAATAACATGTTGGATTCAAATCTTTCCAAAACTTGCTTTGGGGAAGCGATAGTTACCGGAATATACACGATCAAGAAATTCCTGTACACGAGTATTTAATATAGTTTCCGAAGGTGAAAGTTTTCAACAACTGCATACATACAACATGTAATTCAACAACTCTTCTTGAAGGGAAGCGATCGGTCCCAGAGTTAGTCATTTCTATTGATCCACTTCGTTACACGATATTTAACACAGTTTCCATATATGATGAACTGGAATACAGTTTCCAGTAATTACATGCATGCAACATATGTATCAATCAACTCGTCTTGACGAAAGAAAACGATTAATGCCAAAATTACTCACTTTCGGTTACCACTTTCGACATACGATGCCGAAAATAATTTACTAGAGTGAGGTGTTTCGAGCGATTGCACACATGAAACGTATATGTTAATCAACTCTTCTTGAAAAAAGAAAATGTTCGCTAACGTAATTATTCACTTTCAGTGAACCACCCCGATTTCACACATGCAACGTATATATCATTCAACTCGTCTTCACGAAAGAAAGTGATCGGTAACGCAATTCCGGTCACTTCCAGTGAACCACTTCCATACAGTATACTGGGATTGGACAAAAAAATCTAAAACGGTTGCAAAAGTGTGAAAATCATACCTAGTAAGGTGTGGGGCCTCCTTTTGCATCCAAAACAGCTTAGATCCGACGTGGAATGGACATATACAGCTCCTGAATCGTGGTGTGTGGAATTTTGTACCATTGTGCCTCCAAAGCATGCTCCAGTTCCTTAAGGGATGCTGATGGAGGGTAATGAGACCAAACATGCTTTTCTAACTCAGACCACAATGGCTCAATGATGTTCAGATCTGCTGATTGTTGGACCCAGGGGTGGTGTTATAGCTCCTAGTCATGCTTCTCAAAGCACGATTTCACCGTTTTCCAGCGTGACAGAGTGCCAAATCATCCTAGTAGATGCCATCAGCATCAGAGAACAATATTTGGGCCATGGGTAGAACCTGGTCCATCAAAATGGTCTCATACGCCTTAGCATTCATCATTCCATGCAGGGCTATGATGGGACTTGCAGATAACCACGATATCACTGCCCATACTGTACCAGAACCACCCCCATGCTTTACAGTTGGGAACAGACAGTCTGAATCATAGGCCTGCGACGGTGTTCTCCATAGGTAAACACGACCGGTTGTTGGAAACAAGGTGAAGGTCGATTCATCGAACCACATTACGGGTTCCCACTGCTCATGAGTCCACGCCTTGTGGTCCTTGCACCACTGGATACGCCTATTCGCATTTACTGCTGTGACCAGAGGTTTGGCGATAGCGGCCCTGCCATGAATTTTCATTTTATGAAGTTCCTGTCGCACTGTTTTCAATTAAACCTGGTCCTGTAGGCTGGAATTGAGTTCAGAGGTAATTTTCATTGCAGTGGTCTTCTTTTTAGCTGCTATAATCCGTTTTAGTGCCCTCTGGTCGATATCTGACAGGATAGTCTTTCGACCACTGTTGTGCTTTGCAGACGTCGTTTGCATATGAATTGTGTATGCCCTCGTGACATTGGACACAGTGCCTTTCGATACCCCACAATGTTCGCCACTGTTGCCACTGAAGCTCCAACCAGACGGGCACCAACGATCATGCCTCTTTGGAAGTCTGTCAAGTCGCCCGTTTTACCGCACCACTTTCACACCAAGACGCTCACAGGTGAACTGGTTACTGCTGACGGAAGAGGAAGATCCACATGACACATTGGAAACAAAAAAAACGATCGGCAACCGAAACATGAGTTGTACAGTGGAGGGCCAAACTTACGTGTCTTGTATGAAGTGTTTTTAGATTTTTTGTTCTCCCTGTATATTACAGTTTTCGAGGTGGGGTGTCAAGACGAGTTAATTGATATATATTTTGCATGTGTGCAATCTCTGGAAACACACAATCGTCAGAAACCCTAAAAACTGTATTAGATACCGAATAGTGGAAGCAATTAGACCGGAGTAGCATATTTTGTACCGATCGCCTTTTTTCATCAAGAAGAGTTAAATGATACATATGGTGAATGTGTGCAATCGTAGAAAAGACCTGACTCCCTGAAACTGAATCACATACCGTGTACCGGAAGTGGTTAACCGGAAGTAGCTAATTTTGTTACCGATCGCTTTCTTTGTCAAGCCGAGTTGATTGATATATATGTTGCATATGTTCCCCTCAACCCAAAACTGTATTAGTACCGTGTACCGGAAGTAATTCACCGAAAGTGATCATTCCTGGTACCGATCGCTTTCTTCATTAAAACGAGCTGAATGATATATATGTTAGCATGTGTGCAGTCTTTGGAAATTGTCCTCACTTGAAAACTGTATTAGGTAACGTATATCAGAAGTAACCCATTCAGTACCGTTTGCTTTCTTTCGTGAACACGCGTGGTTGATATATGTATAGTTTTCATGTGGAAAATTGGTAGAAATATCACGCCCCCGGAAACTGTATTATTCCGTTAATAATAATAATAATAATAATAATAATAATAATAATAATAATAATAATAATAATAATAATAATAATAATAATAATAATAATAATATCGCTCTTTTGAAGCCAAATTGATTCGGGAAGTACTAAATTAATGTGATTTTCCAAATTAATATGTCTTATTTTGCAGTATTATGAAACAAGGAAAGTAAGGTGTTCTATTTTTTGTGATGAAAAATATTTTTATAAAATTTTCGTTAATATCTAACTCGAAAAACAAGACACACGAAAACAAGAAGCAGAAAATACCTATAAAACTTTCTATCCGAAGTTTTACACAACAAAAGTATTAGAACCCGATCCATATCTGCAGCATATCAGGACTCAGCTGTGGATGGTTATTTGAGTGGTTAGTGTGTTCGATTGCTAACTAACCGTCGCGAGTTCGAAGCTCACTTAAGCTTATACACCGTATGTTTGCTTTTTGTAGAAAAAAATCCCTTCCAAATTACATTCTTTCAAATGATAGACTTTTTTAAATATATATATTTATGTTCTGTAGTAAAGTTAGTTTACTAACTTTGGGTGATATCAATAAAAATAAGTAACCACTCGTGAGAATCCCTGCTCGAGAATCGGAGTAACTACACCTGGAGTAATCTCCTCCCTCAATTTCGTATAAATAAAACAAGCCACTACTCAGGTCTAGACTGCTCCATATTTATGAACGTTCACCCGCGTTTCCTCTGCGCGTAGCATTGAGTCGTATCAATAAAAGAAGTGATTACTCATTCCTCTCATCCGTCGCGCGGTCATTTCGTTTTTTTTAACCTATGGCGTAGTATCCTAAACGCCATGGAATGGGCAGGTAGCAATGACAGTTTCGTTCAAAGTGCATTTGTGGAGAGTTTCCAGTGGTACTTTCAAAGTCACAGTTACCAGAAAGTAAACGAAGGAAAGCCGAAGCTTTGAATTCAAGTGCAGTAAAATGCAACGAAATATCAAATACATCGACGACTGAGGCACAAATCCAAAAGAGAATCTTTAATATTCGAGCGAGAATAAAACAAAAAGAAAAAACGGGAAACATGAAAGTAACACTGAAAGCATGGGAGCGAACCTATTGGAGCTGATGCATGTTGATTCGAATCCAGCAATATCAAGATTAACACGACAAGCGTATATCACGTGTTGTCCAATGTCTTTGTAGATTGTTTGGCTTTAAGAACGAAATCACACACTTGGCCCCTTTGTTTCCTTTTTAAAAAAGTCCAGCCAGTCACGACATAAAACACGTCCATCTGATTGCTTTTTCCACACCATACGTGTCCCCTTTCGCCTTGACATAAACAAAATACATTCTCATCTATACACCCTTCCTATCAACGTTGTGTTGAGTTGATTTTGAGTTTAACGTCCTTTTCAGTAGCGAAGCTACATGAGACGGGACCCACTGATTAACGTGGAATCCGAACCACATGAGCTCCCGCTGGGAATCGAACGCGGGTCTCCCATGCCAAAGGCATGTACGCTAATCGCTTAGCCACGAAGGAGCTCTTCCTATTAGCGTATTCGTCTCCAAAATACTAGGTTTCTTTATTGCCACGTGTATATAGTCAAGTGCTCCGATAGCACCCGGAAATGTATATTGTTCTTACCACTCTGCCTTTACTGTTTGCATATTACGCACACTTCTGGAAACAATCCATTTTCAGATTTCGCAATAATCGCATCCATTACACTTGTAGTAGTCATAGACATAGTACTTTGATCCCCACCAGAATCTTCTGACATTCCGACCTGGAATCCCGGATCACTCACGTAACGCAAGAAAACCCGCATCTTTTGGTCATTACGTATTGCACCACCCCGAATTTCGGTTGATTCTACTAAAAAAAATGTTATGCTAACCACTCTACATTTTCTTTCATGAACCTATAATGTTTTTGTAATCTCCATTTGCAACATTTCTATGCAGTTTATACGTTTTTCTAATTAGCAAAACAATCATATACTTTGCCATATTTCGCACCTAATTAGCTTGCTCCACAAATTTGGAGAAGTTACTGGCATCACAGAGGAGTCTTTGATTTTTATTGATATCAAACGCGGAGCAGTTACTCGGCTCGAGAAAAGAGGTGTGGTTGCTTCAAAAGGGCGGGGCTTCTCCGAGGTCAGCCGAGACGAGTAGTGCTCAGTTCTCTTTTTATTGATACCAATGCGAGTAACTACTACAAAATTGGGAATAATGAGTAACTTGTCCGTTTTATTGATATCATCCATTGTATTAAAATCTGGAGAATATGATTTATTGTTTGAACATGTCGAATGATGTCGCATTTTTACGCGATTGTAAAAACCTATGTCTATTTTCAACGCGCGCGCGCACACAAACGCACACAAAGAACAAGACACAGAGAGAGGTATACGTTGTGAAGTGCAGCTCGTATGGTCTCTCAGGTTTTTTTGCTGAGAACAGCGTGGCTTCAGACCATTACAGACAAGTGGATTCCGAGATGTAATTGGTAATTTGTTTTTCAGCAGTGAGTCATCGTCGCTTGCTAGTGGAAAGATTATTGTGGCTGTGAATAATGTTGTTAGGTATTTTACAAAATAAAGGAAAACTTTATTTAGGTACATTTATGTATTACGTACTAAAGTTTGCTTATATTTAAAATACAAGAGAAACAAAAATGTTCCTTTGATCCTTAACACATGAATAATATTTCCTCCTCTCACTTTTAATAGAAAATCTTGCTGCTTATGGTTGACTCAACTCTTTACGTGAATAACATGTCTAAAATATAAGCTCTTTAGGTTTGATAGCCTCTCAGAAAGGCATATGGTCTCGATGCTGATGAAAATTGTCTCACATCGCTAGAGATCTTGGTTGTTACTCTAGAACTGTCGACGATTGACATAAGGACTTTAATGTTGAAAAGGTGAAATGCACAATATATCCTACAACACTTTTACACATACGCGCGTACTGTTTCATTCATATTATACATTTAATTTGATTGCAATCTTATTAAATCAGAAATTTGATATTATTTCTTATATAAACTAAACACCCTTAATTTCTGACTTCGGATCCTACTTATTTATTTACGTATTTCCCTATTTTTTCCAGTATGCAGGTCAACACCGGACATTAGTTCTACTAGGAATCGAACACGGGATCTCATCAGCTACGAATTTGACTAACACTTTTTATAATATTTTGTAAAACTATTAAGTACTAGGTAAATAATAATTGCAAATTTAGAGCGAAGCGATCGACCTTTATTATATCAGTTTATCGTTGATTATTTCTCAATGGTATATCCAATCGGGACACGTGACCCCTAACGATATTCAGTGCGCTCTCTTAAATTACTATGTCAAATTTGGCTAAAAAAAATCGGTTCAGGCATTTCGGAGGAGTATCCGGTGAACTGAACTCCAATGTTGATTAAAGAGGAGCTTAATTCGCAGAAGGAAGTTTTTTTTTCTTTTTTTTTTTTTTAGAACAACCCGAAAGAGACTCGCCTTATTTCTAATGCTGAAAATTATATTTCAAATTGTTTACAACGAGTATTCAAGCGCTAAATGCTTTTGTGTATGTGCATGACATTTTCGATTATTATTCCTCAATACTATGTCCAATCTGGACATGCGAAGCCTTATGACACTTTGCCAGAGCTCTCAAATCACCGTGTCGAATTAGATAAACAACAGTTCAGACATCTCAGAGATCACATTTTTCGATGATTATTCCTCAATAGTATGTCCGATCGGAACACACGACCCCTTACAGCACTGAGCATGCGAGCTCGGATCACCATGTCAAATTTCCTTAAGAATGGCTCAGGCATCTCGGAGAAGTATCCGGATAACTGAACGCCTGAAAGCAGTAAAGAGGAGCTTCGCTTCAATTATTTTAGTCACACTTAAAATAATTCTGAAGCTTCGATTGTATCCCTAAGTCACTAAAGAAACATTATTTGACAAGGAAAGAACACCCACGCCGGAAAGCGTAAAGATTGTCCCTTAAATATTGTCTGACTTCATAAATGAAAATAGATATTAACAAAGATTTCATAAAAATACTTTTCATTGCAAAACACAGAAAACCTCACTTTCCTTGTTTTATAATACTGAGAAATAAGACATATATTAATTTGGAAAACCACACGAATTTAATGTTTCCTGAATCAATTTGGCTTCAAAAGAGCGATATTATTATTATTATTATTATTATTATTATTATTATTATTATTATTATTATTATTATTATTATTATTATTATTATTATTCCCTACAACTAAACATATGTAATATGTATCTCAACCAACTCGGTTTGTCGAAAGAAAGCGATCAATAGCAAAATTACTTCCGGTACACGGTATATAATACAGTTTCAGGGAGTGAGGTCTTTCCAATGATTGCACACATTCACCATATGTATCATTTAACTCTTCTTCACGAAAAAAGGCGATCGGTACAGAATCGGTCACTTCAGTTTAATTGCTTCCACTATTCGGTATGTAATACAGTTTTTAGAATTTCCAACGGATGTATGTTTCCAGAGATTGCACACACGCAAACCATTTATCTATTAACTCGCCTTGACACCCCACCTCGGAAACTGTAATATATACCGTATGGAAGTGGTTCACTAAAAGTGACCGGAATTGCGTTACCGATCACTTTCTTTCGTGAAGACGAGTTGAATTATATATACGTCGCATGTGGAAAACGAGATGGTTCGCTAAAAGTGAATAATTACGTTACCGAACATTTTCGTTTTTCAAGAAGAGTTGATTAACATATACGTTCCATGTGTGCAATCGCTCGAAACACCTCACTCCGGTAAATTATTTTAGATATCGTATATCGAAAGTGGTAACCGAAAGTGAATAATTTTGGCATTAATCGTTTTCTTTCGTGAAGACGAATTGATTGATATATATGTTGTATGTATGTTATTACTGGAAACACTATACATGGAAACTGTGTTAAATATTTTGTATCGAAGTGGATCACCAGAAGTGACTAACTCTGGGTACGATCGCTTCTCTTCAAGAGGAGTTTTTAATAAACAGGTTGTATGTGTGCAATCGTTGAAAACACTTCACCAATAGAAACTATATTAAATACTGTATACAGGAATTTAATGACCGTGACTATTCCGGTACCTATCGCTTTCCCCAAGGCAAGTTTTGAAAAGATTTAAATCCAACATGGCTATTTAGTAGGCAACCATAATATTCACTCATACATGACAAAAGTGATAGCTGGCAACAAATAGCGTTCTCTTTTTTAACAGCTAAATGCTCTCCGCGAAGTATTCTGAGGTCTAAACGACATCAGACAAATATACGATTACAAGTAGACGTAAACAGTTAAAAAGATCCATGTCTAGAGCGAGATTTGAACGTATGACACTCACAGTGAGCAATCTACACACCAGAATACAGGGATATAGATGCCGGCTGAAAGAAAGAAAAATTATGAACAAACGTTTGTTCGACATAGTATTGAAGCATAAGAAACACGTGGTCTTCTAAGAAGGGTTAAACAATGCAGACCCGCGATAAAAATCTTTTTGACAGATAGTAAGATATTATTTCACCACACAAGACGCTTCTTTTAGATTTCAGCGTAATTAATTAAGTACCTACCAAGAGACACAGGTTTCTATGGTACTCAAGATTTCTTTAAAAAGGTTGGCCTAACCAAGACTTGTCTACTTAAGCTTCATTCGGCAAACCGAAAGTTTCTGTTATTTTTTTAATCAAAGTTTTTTTCGTTCTTTCTTCCTCCGACAAGTATTTCATGGCAGGACCCTTAAGTTAGGAGACTTCGGTAGTAGTGAAAGAATAGTCGAGGTGTTATAGGCACTAGATTAGAAATCCGGGGTCTTGGGTTCAAATAGGCTCAAAGTCAACTTAATACTTTTAAGTTTAATATGTTCTTGCAGGGTGTATGATGACTTCTCTTTGTTCAAAGTTCTCCATCTAGAGATGAGATGCAAGAATCATGCACATGTTAACCGAGAGAGTGGACAGTGGGGATATCTCCAATTGAATTATTATCCGAAACATTCATAGATATTCTTATTTGATTATGTTTTAATTTATTTTCATTTATTCTTCTTTACGAAATTACAGTTCTCGACTACTTAGAATATAGCAAAAGATAATGAATGATATATTACGGCGTAGTACAAGAGAGAACTCGTATTGTTTTTATATCGTATATACTTCTAATAAATAGATGCTTGTATTATTAATTGGAGAATAAATTAGACCTACACTAACTCATGTTATATGGACACAAAATATGACTATTTGTTATATTGAAAACATATGACATGTTTTCTACTGATGCAATGGTTTTCGCAAATTGAACTGACACACACTGCACATCTTGTTTTACTTTCTTAGATTGTTTTTTTCTTTTCCGTTGTATTTCATTTTCGTTTTTTTTCTTTTTCTTTTTGTTTCATTTTCCGAACACAATAGAAACCGGTAATTTAACTCCAGAAAATATTTTTGTTAGGTTTAATGTGTAAATGAAAAATAATAATAATAAATTTTTAAATAATAAAAGCTAGGGTGATTTTGCTGATACAAAAAATTTTCTCACAAAGCAACGATGGAAGTTAAAATACCTCGATCTCATACTTTTTCGTAAACTTTTAGTAGAGATATTAAGACTGATAACTAACAAAAGTGAAGGGAACGTAGAAACGAATAATGTAAAACATTCAGACATATTAGAAAATACTGTAACCTGTGAAATAAAATGAATGTTTGACCAATATTGATTTTTTTCTTGGTATGTCTAAGGTTAAATAAAATTTCCCTTCAACTCTCTCATGATATCAATCGCTCTGTAGATACTTAACGGTGTCTTCTAACTGATTTCTCTTTTCGTTGCTGAGCCATGGATATTTTTCTACTTTTTTGCTGTTTGCTACACTGACATTTTTCAAACAAACTAAAACATTTGTAGAACGCCTTGTGTATTTCTCAACTAACAAACCTTAGCAGAATTGATGGTTGTCTGTCGTCGCAGAATATGAAAACTGGAAGTGTGAATGCACTTTTGCTCGTGTACATACAATGGGAAAACGAAACGACCGATATCAATGGCATGCTTCGTAGACGAGATAGTAAGATATGATAATATGCCCATATTGTTAGATATGAATCATTATTCTAATTAAACTACTGGCAAGTTTGTAAATATTGAAGTGCCTGCTATGTTACTAAGATTATATGGATAACTTTGAAAATACTGTTGTTACCATTATTTCTGGAACAGTAAGGGAGTTGAATCACTTTCCACTATGAAGGACTAGCTACTGAGAAAAGCGTATACATTAGCAGATCATAATGTTAAGAACATTCCTGTAGTAAATTCATAGAAAATATTGCTTGCTACTTTTTCTCTACATAAAATTCGGTAAAATGAAAAACGTCGTTAGAACTATGGACAGCTCGATTAAAAGTACACATTGTACATTCCTTCTCACCTAGACTTCTGCCCAAGATCTTAGGAGCTGTGAGCGACAAGTAAATAAAAAGTTCATCATGGTATTGAGGAAATGAAGTAGTGGTATCAAGGAAGATGAGATCCTCGCATGGTGGGACTACTACTGATTTTCAGTTAAAAATTAAATGAATTACAAGAGAAAGAAATACTGTAATTATAAATAACATTGATCATTTTTATAATAGGAGTAATTTGTATATTATCTGGATATTTTGGTTTAGAACAACTACAGACATTATAAGAACATTAATTCTGAGATTTCGTAGAAAAAAAGAAAAACACTACCAAACCCAAACTCCTTTATGCATTTACATTGTTGCTCGTACAGTGCTGGAAATTGTTATAAAGGCAGAGGAACGTTTGAAAGTAGAAGGCAAGAATGCCGAGGAAGGATAAAGATGATGTATTTACAAAGTACCATTGTATACTGTACAAAATTAAAGGTATATCGTTTGCCAATACGTCAATGGCACGCGTAATTTACACAAAAAGAGAAATGAGACCATTTTCGACTGGTAATTGGTATAAAGGCACCCACGGTTACTTGTTGTTTAGCGCCCTCTACACATTCAGCACTCCTCCTGCTGAACTTGACACAGTTCGATAAGAGAATTGCGGATGTGAACGTCTGTGAGCTGATTGACAAATTGCATAACTGTTAAATCGTTCAAGTTGTGTAATTGATAATGACGCTCGGTTGGGATCACAATACGAAAAGAACGGGAAGTATGGTAGAACAAGAAAAACTCGGAGGCTGCGAAACGATTAATTGTGTGCAAGGCAAAGGCCGGAAATATGTTCTCTTCCCAAATAGTTGCTGCTTGCAAGTTAGCTGTTACATCCAGAAGAGTACGTCAAAGTTTGAATCAAGATCTACATCTTACATTCAAGAAACGGAAGTGTAAACCAGCCCTTAGTGCGACACACAAGCAAGCGCCACTGCAGTTTGCGGAAACATATATACCGTGGAAATCAGAATAGAATCACGTTGTGTTTAGTGATAAGAAGAAGTTCAATTTCGATGGTCCGGATGGGTTTCAATACTATTGACATGACCTTAGGGACGAGGAGCAAATGCAAATGAGCAGAAAGTTTGATGAGAAAGTATTATGATTTGACCAGTATTTTTGTTAAAGGTACATTCAGCATTGCATGGCTCAAAACCAAAATGAATTCATCGACGTACACAGAGATGTTAGAAATATAATTGTTGCGGATGTATGAGGAGTTGGACGATCAAAACCTGATTTTCCAGCACGATAACTCTGTTATACACAGGTCAGCAGCAACCTAACAGTAGTTTCAAGGTAAAGGCATCAAGGTTATGGAGTGGCTAGCGAGCAGTCCGGATCTTAACCCGACAGAAAGCCTACAGGGCACCCTTGCGTGCAATATTTATCCCAATGGACGGTAATTTTTGACGATTGCTGACTTGAAAACCGCGATACGAAAAGAGTGGTTAGGGGTTCCGCGGCAACAATTAACAAATCTCATAAACATAATGCCAAAGCGTACATTCCAACTCGTTCAGAAGAAGAGGGATTCAATCAAGTACTGAACATATATTTTCCATTCTGTACTGTAAATTATACTTTCATTTGTGTCAAAGACACTCGATGCCATTATACTAATTTAAACCCGAAAATGAACTCATTTCTCAGTTTGTGTAAACTACACATTCCAGTGACGTATTAGCAAACGATATGCCTTTGCTTTTGTACAGTATACGATGTTACTTTGTAAATATATAATATTTATCCATTCTCTGCATTCTCTGCATTCTCGCCTTCTTCTATTTTCAAATTTCCCTCTGCCTTTATACCAATTTCCAGCACTGTACGTACGTTCATCCGGTAGTTAAACATATGTGTCTGTCCTTCCAGGAGACAAAAAATCTCACTGACTACTTGATGGATCACCAACAATTTTTGAAAAATTGCATTACTTAACAGTTTGTTGTTCCTTTCATCAGTGGTTTATATGAGACGTAAACCTACAGCTTAACGTGGAATTTGAACAACATGAGTTCGCACCGAGAATCAAGTTCGGGACTCCCACGCCGAAGACGCTAACAATACAGTCGAAAGGAAGGTGTTTTTGCGGGATAAAGCGTTAGTCGAGGGGCATATGTAATTCAGTGGGATTTTGAATGAAGCAATTATATGAGTGGTGGCGATGGATAGGTAATGAGCTATAGAATCCTGTACTACCGGGTGTTTTGTCTCAAAGTGTGGCCGAGACGATGTATGACGTCATACTTCTAAGATGGCCGCTAAAGCCGACATCGATGTTCTTTTAGCACTATACAGGCTAAAGTTCTTAACCGATTTTCATGGGAGGTGGCTCATTTTGTTTCTTATGATTGCTTCATGTGTCCTTTGCATAGATATTTGTCAAATAAATAGCTTCACTACTTCAAACATTTTTAAAAATCTATCAAAACTGGGGTAAAATTAAATCACTTTTTCGAACTTTAATGAGTATACCAACTAAACTACATAATGGGTTTTAATATGTGTCTCATTTTTCTCCATGGCTATTATTTATAAATATTGCATAGATATTTGCCAAATAGATAATTTGATTAATTTACAAATTTAACAAAAAGTTGGCAAAATTGATATAAAATTAAATCTTGTTGAAAGATATGCAGTCAAATATCGACAATGAGAGTGGTGTGAGGTACAAAATTTTAACATATCATTATGTCGATAAATACGTTAAATTAAACAAAAGTTTCAAATTATAGAGTAATTTATTTTCATGTTCTTGTGGACAACTTCCTTATTACCGTTAAAAAAAACACGCTTCCCAATTAGACAAAAAGAAAATTACTAAAATGTCGGGTTGTAAAAGCAAAATAAATAGTAAAATACTTTAAATACACAAACCTACTTTACTATTAAACAATTGTTTGGAGAGAAAACTAATTATAGAGATTCGAGTTATGAGTCATCATCAGAGCCCGACAGTTCAATTTGATCGTCATTTTCACTGCTGTCACAATGCTCTTCTTCTGCTCCACATTTCCACAGTTCTGCACATCTAAGTGATTGAGCACGGCTTTGCAATTGACACAATTGACAGCACAATGTCCTGTGACACAACCGCACCGTACCAATTTTAAAATAGCTCCTGGAGCGCATGGTATTTGCTTCATGATAGGAAAAAACCCATTCCCTCTCTTTTCCTATCAAAACGTAGTTGGTAAGGGAGATCCGGTTGTGGAATATGAGCCCGTCGCCACTCCATCACTTGGAAGTAAGTTCTTAAGATGTGTTGATGTAAAACTGGCTTTGTTGGCGGCAAATTTTCTCTTTGAACGTCCTCTTTTTGTTAAAGTCACCACTAGAGCTCACCAATGTCTGAGAAAGGTTTATCTTGTAAATACACGCGACAAAGGAACCTTTCTATCAATTTTTCACCTTCAGATGTAAAACATTCTGGGCAGCCAAATCTATCAAATGCCTCTAGAACATTTTCTTTAGAAGAGTCAAAAACTTTCCAGAAAGGTTGTTTTTCTCTGTTCTTGAAGCAACCTTCTGTGTTACACCCAGACAGTGAATGAAGTTTTAATAATGTCTTAACTTGCTTAGGATTTAGGAAAGAGTAACTACGATTAAATTCTATGGAGCTTTTCTTAACTCAAATTCCTCTGGTCTAGTGGGAGCAACTGAAACCACCACAATAAGAGAATAAACAAGTCTGTATCTGTTGAATAGATGTAGAGCGTAAAAGCACGGTCTGATATATGTAAACAGTGTAAAATAATTATTGTATGAGCTTCCTTGTGACTACTTGCACGTTTGTAACAGCATTTCTAACCGAAGACTTTGCCTCGTTCCTGCAATTAGCAACTAAAGTTTGGTTTCTAACAAGACGAAATGCTCTTTTGTTTTGCAGGAATAGATGGAGCTCTCGAACAAGAAACCAGAGAAATGAAAATACTTGGAGATGTGCTAAACATCACTGAACGAAAACCGAGTGTAACACGTTTCTTCTTAGCTTCTTCTGAACCTTCAAGCATGTCCACAGAAGCTAAAGAAATGGGTGTCACGGATGAAAACAGATCAAAACACCATCATCTTATAAATGCAAAGCGTCTCGCCAACAGAAAAATTGTCAAAAGATTTATGACTTTTTTGAGAATGACAAATCCCGTAACTTTTGAAGGAAAAAATTAATATCTCAACAAAGCTGTTTTTTTCCTGAATTCATCCGAATTGTTCCAGAATTTATTTTCGATAAGAATGTCTGAAGAAGACCTTAAGATGTAAGACGTCTCAGGGATTATTATGCGTTTTCAGTTGTTCTCCTATCAATGTTTAATTTAGACGAATCAATGATTTTACCTTCCAAGAAGAGTGATTGATGAACATTTTTTGAACTTCTTATATCGCCGATCTCTGACAATACAAATCAACACGCTTCATCTACTTACAATAAACCAGCAGCTCACTCAAAGCAAACCACTCCCATATAGCACTCTGTAGCAGCCATTGATGTCATGACAGAGGTACAATGTATACAAAAAGATTCAAGTGTAAAGACGAGTTGACGTGTTGTTATCTTTCAATTGAATTCAAGAAGATGGATCGCTGTCTAACAAAACATGACGAAACTTACTTAGTGTTTCACATGTACATCGAACATTCACTGAAGAGGTCAATGAAAATGAAAAGAGCTAGTCAAACAATGCCTGTTCAATATAAAATCACAGACTCCACTCAAGGATGAGGTGACATCTTACCTCATTCATAAAGTATTATTGCATGCACAGAAAATAAAGCAAAATTTAGTTCTTAGTTGGAGGAACGAGGTAAAGTCTTCAGGTGAAAATTATATTACACGACTTGCAAATACTCATGAGAAAGCTGATACAATAATTATTTTACACTGTTTACATGTATTGGCTAGTGCTTCTACGCTATACATCTATACAACAGATACAGACGTGTTTATTCTCTTATTGTGGTGGTTTCAGTTGCTCCCACTAGACCAGAGGAACTTGAGCAAATAGGAACTCCATAGAACTTAATCGTAGTTACTCTTTCCTAAATCCTAAGCAAGTTAAGACATTATTAAAACTTCATTCACTGTCTGGGTGTAACACAGAAGGTTGCTTCAAGAACAGAGGAAAACAACTTTTCTGGAAAGTTTTTGACTCTTCTAAAGAAAATGTTCTAGAGGCATTTGATAGATTTGGCTGCCCAGAATGTTTTACATCTGAAGGTGAAAAATTGATAGAAAGGTTCCTTTGTCGCGTGTATTTACAAGATAAACCTTTCTCAGACATTGGTAAGCTCTAGTGGTGACTGTTTAACAAAAAGAGGACGTTCAAAGAGAAAATTTGCCGCCAACAAAGTCAGTTTTACATCAACACATCTTAAGAACTTACTTCCAAGTGATGGAGTGGCGACGGGCTCATATTCCACAACCGGATCTCCCTTATCATCTACGTTTTGACAGGAAAAGAGAGGGAATGGGTGTTTTCCTATCA
The DNA here is from genome assembly GCF_964235325.1 of Thermobia domestica. Classification (NCBI taxonomy): domain Eukaryota; kingdom Metazoa; phylum Arthropoda; class Insecta; order Zygentoma; family Lepismatidae; genus Thermobia; species Thermobia domestica. Next base: position 108,596,841 of record NC_137456.1, on the reverse strand, counting down.
TGAGGCAAATACCATGCGCTCCAGGAGCTATTTTAAAATTGGTACGGTGCGGTTGTGTCACAGGACATTGTGCTGTCAATTGTGTCAATTGCAAAGCCGTGCTCAATCACTTAGATGTGCAGAACTGTGGAAATGTGGAGCAGAAGAAGAGCATTGTGACAGCAGTGAAAATGACGATCAAATTGAACTGTCGGGCTCTGATGATGACTCATAACTCGAATCTCTATAATTAGTTTTCTCTCCAAACAATTGTGTAATAGTAAAATGGGTTTGTGTATTTAAAGTATTTTACTATTGGTTTGCTTTTACAACCCAACATTTACCTATCCATCGCCGCCACTCATATAATTGCTTCATTTAAAATTCCACGGACTTTGTTATATTTACACAAGCCCCTACACTATGTGTCAAAAGTTAAGAATCAAAATCGTTGATGGTGGTGATATTCGTACCGATTGTATAAATCAACCATTTCTGGTTTTAACCTTGATAAGTATAGGGCAAAAGGAGTAACAGGCAGCGAGAAGTGGTTTCCTGCAATCGATTAAGCGTACTAAGAATACGTTTCATCTCAATTCTTAACCCTCTACTGAAACCGGAAGTGAATCAATTTCACTGCAACTTGCGACTTCAATATTGATGTATATAAAACAAACACGGTAAAAGAAAACGAGAAGCGGTTTTCTTGCATTCGATTTAACGTTGTAACAGATATTTTAGGAATAATTCTCCCCCCCCCCTAAAAAAAGAATCAAAAGATTGCTATCTTGGGGCTAAGAATTTTAGGAATGATCCAAAAGAAAATCCATCAAAAGATTGCGTTCTCGGCCAATAATTAGTTTTTGAATCAGGGACCACAAAATTTTTGAACGGGCCGTAAATCGAGTTTTCGTATCTTTTACGGAATAAGCACATCATACTGACTTAAGTGATTGTTTGAGTTTGACTACATTATATGTAGTTTTCCAGATATAAGGCCTACAAGAAATTTTTTGCCTGAAATATATTGGATCTTTTGATCCAGAAAGAGCTTTTATCTTTTCCCTTAACCCTCTATTCAGATCAGAAATAGCAGAAATTGACCATTTCCAATTTTAACGTTGATCGCTATACAGTAAAAACGGTAGTAGGTAACGAAAGTAGTTTCCTGCCGTCAATTAATAGTCCCTAGAATATATTTTAACTTCACTCTAATCCCTCTACACTCAGCGAATGTCCCAACCATACTTTCTGCCTCTTTTCAATTATATCTAAAGTTGTTTTTTTCTCACTTATTATTTCTGATACTTCCTCATCCGTTTTCCGTTCACCCTACTAATTCTATGCATTCTTTTCCAAACCATTATTTCGAAAGCACCCAGTCCTTTACCATCGCTTTTGCACAGTTATTCATGTTCCCACAAACTAGACTTTACTTCTTCCTAAATGTTCCTTTCACCATTCATATATTTGCTTTTATTTCGCGCACTCGCTTCATGTCATCACTAATAATACTTCTGTCTACCTATTTCAATATTTCATTTCGATCGCTTCGTCCCAATCACTATTGTCTTTGTCTTTCTATATTTATTTTCATCCCATAATCTTCGAGCTTTTTCTCAAGTTCTCTAACATCTTAGTACTGTTCTTTAAGGTTCTGCATCTAATTCTATATCATCTGCAAATCGTATACACCTAATAATTCTACCTTTTATCGAAATACTGTCTTCATAATGCCCGTTCTTCTTCACTATACTTTTTAGATATTACATAACATTGGCGAGAGACAATATGTCTATAGAACTCCCCTTCCAACTGGATTTCCTTTTGTTATTCCTTCCCCTATTCTAATACTTACTTGTTGACTCGTATATAGACTCTCAAAGTTTCTTATGAGCCTTCGATCCTTCCTTTAGTTTAAACCCAACTTCCTTTGGAATTCTCAACAACCATTCCAGTGTATCCAGTCAAAAGCATTATAGCTCTGTCGTTACAGTCTACAAAACAGCTATAGTCAACCAGATTTAGTTGTGATATTTGTTTGTATAATAAAGTTATTTGATCTGTGTTGAGCTTACAAGGAACAATCATGAACGTGTAATCTGGACATCCGAATCAAACCTAGTCCATTCGATAAACATAACAAAGATATAATGCACAAAAAATTAGGTGTCGTAGACAATGGAGTAAGTATCTGGGGCCCATTAACCTGTTAGTATAAAGAAAATCGTAGAGTCGCTGTGTAATAGCTGTTGTATCAATACTATTCATTGGAATGCCATGGTTTATAGTTCATTCTCTTCAGCATGAAACAAGCTTTCCGAGGTGCTAGGTATTCGCGTCCATAACGTATCTGAAGAGGGAAAATCGGGATAATGTTATGAAAATTCCATCCCATTAACTTTGGCCACCCTTTGAAGTGGCCCCGGGTGAAAGTACATAATCCAAATGTATCTCTAAAAACACTATAGAAGTTAGGAAATGTGTGTACCAAGTTTCTTTTTGATAGACGGAATAGGTATGAAGGGAAAGGTTGTATACCAATACGCTCTGTACATACAAAACCAAACATATGATCTGACCTATAAATAAAACATAATAGAAAGAATATAAACACAGTACTAATTGTCCTGATATCAAGATTTGTACCATATTTGTACCATAAAATGTTCTCTTTATAGGTCAGATCATAGGTTCGGTTTTATATGTACAGAGCGCATCGGTATACAATCTTTCGCTTTATACTTATTCTATCTATCAAAACGAAACTTAGTATTTTTCGAGATACATTTGGATTATGTGCTTTTATCCGGGGCCACTCCAGAGGGAAGCCAAAGTTGATGGGAGGGAATTTTCCCGACATTATCCCAATTTTCCCTGTTCAAGTACGTTATGGGCGCCAATATACGGTATAGCACCTCTGCAAAGCTTGTTTCATGCTGAAGAGAGTGAACTATAAACCATGGTATTCCAAACAACAGTATTGATACAATAGCTATTTCACTGCGAGTCTACGATTTTTTTTTTATACTAACACGTTTAATGGACCCCAGGGACTTATACCATTATAGATTGCACCAAATTTTTTGTGCATGAACATATCTTTGTTGTGTTTATGGAATGAACTTGTTTGATTCGGACGTCCGGATGGCACGTTCATGTCTGTTCCGTTTTAGTATCCATCATCTTTATTTCGAACTAAATGTAAATAAAAATATAATCATTTTTATCTACATTTTCTTTATACAAAAATAATAACCTACTTCAAAAGAGCGCTAAAAGGCATAAAATATATTTTAAAAGTGCGAGAGAGGGGAAATTTATCTTGAAAGGCGCTAAAAGATTACTTTACTGAAGACAAAAATGTGAAGTCCCGGCCAAGACAAACTAATTAGTCCCTAATATAATGTTATATTTTCAACAGTGATTTTATTAGGCGTTAGTTGTTTTTAGCACATAACTCATTTTTGTATTGATAATAGTGACGTTTTAGAACCCTTTAAAGTTAATGTGTTTTTCAGCTGTTTTTTGAAGTCTGTTGTTAATCTTTATTTTAAAAGTTCTTATTTTCTACTTTTAGCGGCTTTTTAAAAATTGGTATGTACTTTTTTTTTTTAAAAAAAAAAAAAGTGTTTTGTTTTATTTCTCCACTTTTTCACTACCCCGGAAGGTGTTCAGTAGTATAGATATTATCTGTTACAACGGAGAATATAGTTTTTCAGCGGGTTAGCATTCACTGCTCCTTGTAGCAATGGAAAGTATGAGAAAATCAGTTCACATATTGTAAGTTCACTTCGTCATTTAATTGTTCTTGTTAAAACTTTTAAAGCTGTAAATATTTGTAAATTACAAAATACGCGTATATTATCTTCATTGATGCAGCCAATGGAATTTATTAGTAAAGGCAAAGGATACATCAAAACTGTTACATGCTAACACCTTTGTATATACAACCGAAATATAAAAATTACTATCTAAAATTACTAATTAGGTAAAAATTCTATTTTACCGACAGCACACATTGATTAAAATTTTGAAGCATATTACGTGAAAATCCCTTGTAAGAATAAAGAGATTCATCCACCTGAAATAAGAACTTTCTTAATGAGTTTCAGATAATCAAAAATATTTATGTAACGTTAATCACTGAAAAAAAAGCAAAATTAATGTATGTAGGGAGAATACTTTTTTTCATGAACTGATGTTAGGTATACATTACTAGAAAATATACTTTGTCTTAAATACCTGACTGAGTACTCGCAGCAAAATTTGATTCGTTTTCAATGTAACTTTCTGGTAAGCTTCCTACTAACATATGCCAACATATTGGACCGAAGTCCGGACGTTGACATACACAATTTTATCCATACATAACTCAATGTATTAATAACCATATTAGAATGGGGGCATTTCGAAGAGTTTTCTTATAATAAACTTAACCATTTAATTTTAGGTAGAGCAAATAATTAGTTAAGATGGATGGTTATAATTGTAGAAATAAAAGTAGAGATATCAGATCAGAATATTACCCAAATCTGGTGCTGTGGCCTTACGTTAAAAATTATAATAACTGTCATAATGAATTTTGAAGATAGGATAAGAATTAAACGAATTTTGTGATAAGGTCGAATAATAAAGCGTGATATCAAATAGTATCCAGCATTGTACTCACCCAGATTTTGACGAATGAAGATTTTTGAGAGGTAGATCCTTTTAGTCAGATGGTCACTTCAAAACTCTCGAGTTCCCTACTCTTTTTCGTCCACCTACCTTTTCTTCCTAGTTTTGGTAGCGTCATTTCTTCCGCTTACCATTACATTTTTAGACTTACTTCATAACGTGAAGTAGGAAGTGTTATTATTTCCTTGATACATTGCTACATAACATACTTTTATATTTCCTATTTAAAAGAATGTTTTAACTGGACATAGTTATGATTTATTATGAGACTTCCTTAATTTCTTTGCACATGTGAATGACCTACAGCACCAGACTGGGGATTGAATTTTATTTGCATTTAATATAACAAGGTTTACAAAATATTGAAGCCAAAACCAATAAAATATTAAACGTCCTTCACCAAAATGCTTTAGTCATATATAATGATTGTCTAAGTAAACTCTTCTACGTACGTGCCATATACTATATATATACAACTATGAACAGTCTCTTGGCAAAAATGTGTGAACCAATGAGTGTGCCTTCAGGTCATCTTCGTTGGCAAAGCTCCTGCTGCACTGTGTGCAGAAGAATGGCTTATCTGGTCTATGAACTTTGAAATGAACTTTAAGACTGAAGTTTCGAGCGAATCGTTTACCACATACTCTACAACCAAATGGCTTTTCTCCCGTGTGAATGCGTACATGCTCCTTCAACGCAGAAGGACTGCAGAAACTTCCAGAACATGTAGAACATACATATTTCTTCTCATACGATCCAGGCCTCATTCCCATATCCAAAGAACCAGCAGGAGAGCATGAACTGAAATAAAAAAAATATATACATTTCTTAAAAAAGAAATGTAGAATACACGATAATTACTACGAAATTTCCTATAATAACAATATATACACATAAAATGAAGTAAGACACCTACATGTGTACTTCCAGAATCGATGCCGGTAGAGACATTTGAGTTTAGATCCTAGGTTTTGTCCCATACAACCTTGATGTTGAGAGCGGATATTAATAAATTAGTCAATCAATAAGGTAAAATTCATCTCCTCTTCCTGGAAAAAAGATTTAATTCGCACACTGAGTGGTTGCTATCCACAGTGACAGTCTTCATAGAGAATAGATCCAATCGCGTTTGGAGGGGCCACACTCTTCAGAATTTTACATTTGGTTTTTGAATACATTTATGAAATTCGAAAATATTCTCAAGTGTACAAAATCCAAGAATAAGTAAAGACCATAAGTTCTATAAGTAGTTCAGGAGAATACCAACATATTCAAAATAAAAACCAAATATTTATGTTATTCTTTCCGTCTAAATGTTTAACGTAATAGTAAGTCACGTTACCCTTGAATTTTATACTGTAAAATCCCTTAATTAGAAATCAAACAACTTTGTTTTCTAAGTTATTTGGAACAATAATACCTAATAGTCTATTTACATGAAATATAGCAACTTTCTTCTTGTCGCTACGGACACACGTACTACGAAAATAGCAGGTAATAATGAATGATGAATGGCTGAATTTGAGTTTTGCGTTCCTTTCTTCAGAGAAGCTACATGAAACTTAGATCTACAGCTTAATTTGCAATCCATACCACATGTGCTCCCACCAGGAAACAAACGCGGGTCTCCCATGCGGAAGGCGCATGTGCTAAGCATCCAGGTATCTCTATTAATGAGTGAGAATCGCTTTTGACAAATTGTAATCCACGACAATTTTTATGAAATACCAGAAAAAAGAAAAGGGGGGAGAGAAGGACACATTGAAGCAAAATTTTGAAATACTCTTAAAAAAAGCGATTTGAGACATATAAAAATAAAAGCTTAATTCGAATATATTGATAACTTTCAGGAAAAGTAGCATAAGATTAATTAAAGAAAAGTGGCTTATAAGACGTAAAGTTTATTCAGAAAAAGTTGCGTATAAACGTGAATAACAATACGGATACGGAAACCAAAGGAAAAAATAACATGTTTAATTGCTAAAGAATTAATTTGATATAGTTACGTATAGTTACTGAGTAATATTCATTGTCCATTGTGTCCTTTTAGAAACCAAACAAACTGTTCTAAATAATCTACAGGGTGGGCGGAAAATAACTTTCTATTTTGAATTATGGATTTCTGTTGATGTTATGTATAGATGGCAACGAAAAGTACATTGTTTTATAGACAAAAGTATGCCCTCTTTCTATTTTTCCAGATTCTGTGAAGCTTATGTTGTTACTTTCAAGCCACACAGATGCCAGGACAATTAAACATTGAGGAGAGAGCCAGAATGGCAGCAAGATTTGCGGTGTGGCAGTCAGTAATTTGGTTTCAACGCTGCTGAAGGAGCCAACATAATAGGCAAGCTGTTCTACATACAAAAACAATTAAAAATTGGCATAGAAAATTAATGACTATCGGAAGTGCCATGGACATAAGAGATCAGGTAGGCCCTCGACTTCGGTATATTCTGTGTGTACAATTCTCCACAAAGAGTTACATTACAGACCATTGTAGGCTCATTATATCCAAAGGTTGTATCCAGATTATGGCGTTAGGCATGCTTAATATTGTGAAATGATGTTCGCATGGCATGAAGATCATCCACGCCTGTTTGTAAAGCTTCTGTGGAATGATGAAGCTGTGTTTTATGTAGGGGGTTCGTTAATCGTCATAATAGCATTATTGGGCAGAAGGTGACCCCAAAGAGACCGTTGAAAAAATGCAAGGCAAGCCAAAAGTGACAGTATGGGTGAATTAATTTCTTCCAACATTATTGGACCCTCTCTGTTGAAAGACATTGCGAATGCTGTAAGATACCTAGGAATGTTAGAAAATTGTGTATGGCCTACAATTTCTGAATGGGACGAGTTACATGGACTGTTAGTTATGGAATATGAAGCTCCCCCTTATTACGCTTTCCTTGTAAGTCAATGACTTGATGAACGCTTCGCAGAACGTTGGATAGATCTCCGGGTCCATAGAATAGCCAGCGCGAAGTTCAGACTTCATCCCATGCGATTTTTATTATGGAGATGGGCTAAGGAAAAAGTGTATCGCAGCAAACCTCAAACTCATGACGAACTTAAGAATAAGATCTGTGAGGTTATAAGTAGTGTTCCTGCTGAGGTCTTGCGAAAGGTAGTAGCAAACGTGACTGTTCGTTTGAGACAATGTCTAGAAAATATTGAAGCATTGATTAAAGTTACACATTGATTTGTAACTTGTGGAAAGATACTGGTATATAATAAACTGCATGTATGCAAAAAAAAAATGAGTTTATATCTACATTATTTTAGAGTGGGAAAAATGCAGTATTAATAATAGGGAGTTACTTTTCCTTACCCTGTATTAAAAATAGTTTATGATTCATTCTCGCATGTATTTCTCCAATATCTATAGTTCCGTTCTCGTGGTTAATTATGCAAAACATGACAATGTTGTGTTACATCCGGTTTCAGCTTATATTGTAATATCCTATGTGATGTTATAAACAAACAATTCCACGCATCAGTGTTTACAAACACCACCACGTGGTTCGACAAGAGGATCTCCCAGCAGATGGACCTATAATCACATGCAGACGACGGCTTCTGGCCCCTCCCACGGAGCAGAAGACGACATCGGAGCAGCAGCGCCACCGCCACCCAAAATGACCCTATAAATCGGATGGACGAAGGCAACTCGACACCAGTTTTCTGGTGACCCTCGTTTAGTCTGCTACGGGACTCTTGGAGTAACCTAACCCCAGGCCTCTAGTCTGCTACGGGACTACGCCTATCCTATCTCCTGGCTTAGCCTGCTACGGGGCTCTGTTGGAGATCCTGTCTGCGACCTTACGGTCAAAGACCACCTATAACTAAACCTTGATTCTAGAGAGATTAATTTGTATAGTATTTTGTGAAAATACTTTTATAGAGGAAAACTTTTTATAATAAAAACTGGTAGTGGGAGTCGATTTCGGACGCTCTTTTTATTAAATGCTCTACCCAAAAATCCTATATGAGACAAAGTTTTACAGTATAGTAACAATATCACGTTTAGTAGTTACATTTAAACTAACTTATACTGAAGGCGAGTTTTGAATTGAAGAAAAGTCCTCAACAATTGTTACCTTTCTGTTCGTTTCACATCTGGTGGTGTAAGAGATATTGATACTTTGAAGATCAAAATTGAGAATAGATTTATTGTGATTTGAAAATAACATCATGAAACCACATTGCACTAATTAAAAAAAATAATATAATTTGTTCTCATATCAAATTTGGATCCTCCCGAAATGCTTTGGACCCTTCTTGTATGGCAACCAAACGTCGAACTTTTTTTTTTTTTTTTTTAGCGAGCTTTCTGCAAATGGTTTAACATGCTGATAAATATTTAAGTCATAAGGAATGTCATGACTGATTACAATCCTATCTTGCTTGACTTTTCCGAAACTTGATGTGATTGGTAGTCCACTGCGAGAAGCAACTTGAACATTGAAATTTCCAGAACAAACGCGACTGAACCATCTTTTAGCTGTTACTTTTGATAACATGTCTTGCTCATAAGCAGCGCAAATTTCTTCAAGAGCCTGCGCAGCATTTGCGCCTTTATCGAAATAAAATTGTAAAATACATCGCAGTTTTGCAGAAAATTCACTCATCTTCAAATACTTCATGTCTGATTATAAGAATTCAAACGTTTCTTTTACACATTTACCATATTAGACTGTCAACTATCAGATGCATTTACGTGCTCTGAGATTTGAGACACTAACGTCATATCGTGTACAAAAGGTTCAATGCTGTTTGGCCGCTTTACATAAATGCAATTAGAAGTTAGTGTGAAAACTCCGAAAACGGTAAAATGTTTCGTAGGATGTGAAATTGTGAATCTGATATTTCTGTATCGATTGGTGTGGAATGAGTATGAGATTAAATTAGTCAAAGCCATAGTTTTGTGGGGAAATGCAAAGAAACTCTGCGATACATTACATAAAAGAGCAGAAGTTGTAAATATAAATAATACATAGTGTAGATAAGTGATGGCAACATAAAAGAAATACTAAGAATTATGAAACAAAGAAAAATATCAAAAGGATTCGAAGTGGGAAAAGAATTCAACTGCCATAAAGACTTCAGTGACACATTCAGGGTCAGGTGGTTGTTCCCTAATGGTTAAGACTTTCAACTACAAGTCTAACGGCTAAAGTTTGAACACCATAATTTTTTTAAAAAAAATCATTTTTAGTTTCATTCATGGCACAAACATTTTAATATTTTACGCTAAAGTAAGTTACAAATGCCATTTGCGATGACGATATAACTTTGAGAATAAAGACTAAGTTTGTATGATCAAGGAAACAGAAATGTTAAGTGCAGGATAAAAGTAAGAGGGACTACACAACTATCACCAAGAAGTTTGTGCACTGTGCAGTTAATGTCGTACATGTTGTTTATAGCATATTGTAGCATTTGCATGACTTAAAATAACTCGATTGTCAGAGGAACATCACCTAATCTAATCACATAGTATGATGTCATAAGGATCAATACTCTCTTAATTTTGGAAGTGGTACCTTGGCACACTACCTTAAATTTAGGGTGGCGTGCATAGGACCATTCCCCATAAATTTTGGAAATAGCCAAATCTAAAAGTTTCGTATGGTATCATAAAACCGGGGTATGTATCTCAGTAAGTTTGGTGTGTCTATCTTGTTCACTTTTATGGGCAAAACTTTGCCAATAATGTAAATTTCGGAGACTTTTGACCTATTTTATTCTCTTTGAGGAGGCTTTATTAACTTATATGGTTATATAAATGAATACAGGGGCCAATTCCCTTTCGTAAGATATGGGCACATTGAGTCACCGTATTCAAAATACCGGAGGAGTACATAGGACCACCTCTTAAACTTGGGAATTACCAAAAAATAAAATTGGATAAATGTTCGTTAGGACTCGAGTATATAACTTTCGGTGTTTCTGTTTATCCCATTCTGTGTGTAAAAAACTTGCAAAATACTATATTGTCACGTAGTCGTCATTGACCTAATTTATGTCTTTTGATGAGCCTCTAACATGATATATGATAATCTGGTTGTTTACAGGGATCAATTCTCTTACATAAAATAAGGTTATTGGATGCACCCACCCCAAAATTTGAAAGCGGTATGTATGGTCACCCCTTAAATTTGGGAATTGCCACAAAGACAAAATTTGGTAAGTGTTCTCTACAACACAAATATATAACTCTGTATATGGTCCAGTTTGTCCGCTTCTATGGGTAAAATTGCCAACGTACTCATATTACGTGGACGGTTATTGACCTCATTTATCATCATAGATGAGGCTTTCTTACAACATAGTTAATTGATTGAATACAAGGGTCTATTCTCTTTCGTAGGACATAGGTAGATTGATGCACTCCTCTTAAATTTTAGGAGGGATACTCTTGTACATCCTTAAAATTGGGATTCTGAAAAACAAAATTTGGTAAATGTTCTCTAGAACACAAATATATATTTTTGTAATATTTACTTGGTCCTGTTCGTTCCCTTTTATGGGTAAAAAAATTGTCAAAACTTCAAAATTACTGGTTTTTTGATATTATGTCCTCTTTGATGAGGCTTTATATTATTATATGCTCATTAGATATGAGAACAGGGGTAAATTCTCTTTCATAGAATATTTTTCATATTTCTATTCTCTTTCATAATTCTCTTTCATATTTCTTTCCCTTTTAAAATTTGGGAAGACTACATTGGTTCATCTTTTTAATTTGGGAATTGTTAAAAAATATATTGGTGAATGTTTTCTAGGTTTTGGTTTAAAATAATACATATAAATTTGTTGGTCCTGCCTTTCCCTTCCAGTGACTACAAAATTGACAAACATATATTGTCGAAAGTAATATTTTATATTTGGCGGTAATTTAAAATTTTGGCGGGATAACTGAATTAGCATGAGGCGCGAATTTTGAACGTTGTACTTAATATTCACTAACATAAATTGTAATATAGATCATATGAATGAGTACCTAGAGACTCACTCTTCTTAACTTTGAGAGCAAATTTGACTCACCCTTAAATTTTTGAATTATAAAGGTAATCAAGAAAGTTCTATCGCTATTTCGCCCACCACCTTCGAACATCGATATGTAACCTAAGACGTTTATGAAAGATCAAAAATAGTCCCCATCAGCATCGATGACCTTCTGCCAACGTTCTGGAAGGCCATGGATTCCATCACGGTAGAACTTGGTAGACCGTGAAGGGAAGAAAATATCAAGTGCATTTTGAACCTCTACTAGGAATTTGAACTGGCGTCCTCTAAGGTGATTGTCCAAGGAACGGAACAGGTGATAATCGGACGTTGCAATGTCCGGAGAGTATGGCGGAGGCAATAGTGTTTTCCATCCAAGGTGTACAATGGTATCCCAGGTCATCCTAGCCACGTGGGGCTTAGCATTGTCCTCTAAGAGGAGTACCCTTTTCCGATTCAGAAGTGCTGTCTCCAGAGTTTTGAGTTTTCTTGAGCACGGCTCAACCGCTGACAGTACACAGTTGCATTAATGATCTGACCAGCTGGTAGCAGTTCCCGATACACGATGCCGCGAGCAGTCCACCAAACACACAGGAGGACCTTCTTCTGGTGCAGTGCTGGTTTCAGCTATTTTGGAGCCGATTCATGAGATGGTAGCAAGTGATGACAGCGCCATAGAGCCTTGTACGGGATCCACTTCTAATCATATGTCAACATCCTGTTCACAAATTGCTCCTTCCTCAGACGAGACAACAAACAAATACAGGTGTCGCCTCGCGTTGCCTTCTGGCCCGGAGTTAAGTCATGTGGGACCCACCGACCCAACTTGTAATGTTTCCCAAGTTGACGGAGGTGCTGCCGAATAGTTCCTCCACTCATACTGAATTGTAGTTCCAGTCAGGGATAAAGGTGGATCTGAAAAGGAGTGGGAAGGTAGGTAGCGGTATGACGCCACACCGTTCCCCCTGCCTATCTTTGGCCATTGTATTTTTTTTAGGAACGGGGTATGCCATATATATTTTTCGAGGTGGGGGACGGCGTCCCTCGCTTTCCCCCGCGCTTTTACCCCTGCTCCTCACATGTCTGGCCAATGTTCGCCTTAATTGCTACCTGAAGATCTTCATTTTGTACACGTATTGGTCTTTTGGTACGTGATACGTCTTCGAGTGTTTCGTCACCGTTCTTAAACTTGTTAAACAACCAGTACACTGTCCGTGTAGTCACGACACCATTACCAAAGGCCTGGCATATCTTCCGCCCCGCTGCAGCGGCATTAGACCCCAGTTTGAACTCGTATAGCATTCAGGCCTTTATGACGCTCTGTGGAGGTCCCATGTTTACTCTGTCCTTATGGAAGATCACGGTATAACTGAACTGCCACAACCAGGTATTATGTTGGACATACCCACACCAACAACTGACCTTTGCCTTATCTCCATTTGCATTGAACTCACTGTGTGAGAGTCAATTGAACTCAGACTTCCACAAAAAGCGACAGAACTTTCTTGGTTACCTTTATATTAAAAAATAAATATTATTAATTGCTCTCTAGGACTTGGGTAGTTTTGAGTGATCTAATTTCTATTCTTTCATGCGTAAAAATTACTAAAGTTCAAATTTGATAATGCTGAACTAATATATCACCTTAACACTTTTGAATCTTAGGAGCAACTCATAGTCTCAGGTCATTGGTTCATTCAGATTGTTTGATTCTAACTCTGACCGCCATGTTACACTTTCAATCTTAACGATTATTGCCCAAGTCATTCGTAGAAGTTTATATTTGGTGCTATTTAATTAGTTGATTACAGCCTCTGATTAACTTCAAATTTTGGACTTGAAATTGAAATTTAGTTTGAACATTTTTTAAAATCACGTTTCATTTTTTAATTTTAGTTTCATAATTTTGCATCTCTCGTTCTGTATGTAGTTACAAATTGTTTGAAAATTTTTAAACCTTATTATTGTAGGTATCCGGTTCATAACCTAACGTCATTTGTGAACATTTTTGGTTTGAAAAAATTAACTAGTTTGATTTTTAAATTTTAGTTTGAAAATTTTTGAATAATATTACTGTAATTACGACTCATAGTGTAAAGCCAGTGGTACAGTGGGGGACACTTCTAAATGGTACACCTTAGCCGTAAATCTCCATATGGCTGTACCATTTAGAAGTGTTCCCCGCTGTACAATGTTGTTCTTAGTGCAGTCCGATTGGGTGATCACTTTTAATCTTTTAACATTTTTCAAAAGGTTAAAAAGTTTTTGCTTATTTTTTTTTATCGAAAACTGTTTCAAGTTTTAGCTAAAAAAATTCATCCTTATATTTCTAGCTACGATTCATAGTCTAAGGTCATTGGTGGAAAGATGTAGGACTTGAAACAAGATATGTTATTAGTAAATAAAGCTAATATGTAACATTAAGACCCGTTACACAGTCACGCGGAGCTCCGCGCGCGGAGTCCCGCGTGGCAAGATTGTTCTATTGATTCTTATGGCTGCATACATAGTCACGCGGAGGCCTCCGCGTGGCCCTATCCGCGCTCCGCGAGGCAGATAGGGCCATTGACCAAATGGGTGCTTACACAGTCAAGCGGAACTCCGCGCGCGGAGCAGCCACTTCTCTTTAAAATTTAAAAAGAAACGTGCATGGTAGCAAAAGCAAAATGAAAATTGATCCAGATTTCTTTTCTTATTTTTGATAGTGAGTTGCTAAATAATATTTTATACTGTTCTATAATACTATTTTCATATTTTTATAGTGTAATTTTTAATTTAGCTATATAATGTCTTCGTTTAATTGGAACTTCCAATATTAATGCCTTTGCTTAATTGGAACTGTGAATGTGGTGCCTCTAATGTACCATTGTTAACAGTGCGTGACTATTGTAATTTTTCGACTTTCTTTCAACAAATTTCAGTTTCAGTTTCAATTATCACAAAGGTTAAATTAACACCATGTTAATGGGATTCCTCTTGTGAAGAACACAAAAAGCGTGATATTCGTGAACAGGATGAAACAAGATATGTAAAATATATATATATATTTGTAAAAATGAAGGTATGGACAATGAAAAAAGATAAATTTAGCCAAATAATTTATCTCTATTATTAAATAGTTGATTGGATGAAAAGTGATTGGATGTGAAGTTCTAACCAAATGTACAAATATGCGTTATTTTCATTTGTTAAAAAACAGTATCTGTTAAGTTATTACACTTTTTTTTTTTTTTTGTAAAAACAAGTTTCTTTTCTTTAAAGAAAAGTGCTGTATTTTAAGAGCGTGCATATGGATCTTATTTAAACTGCATTTTTATAATTTTGATGGAATTTTTTCAATTAGTCATCGAACGATTGAATTGACGTACGGAAATTATTGAAGTACTTCTCGTCTTCTCGCAAATCTGTATACACAGACACAAAAGCTCTCTTCAGACTTCTTTGAGAAACTAAAGGATGAATCTTAAGACATTTATTTTTCTGTGTTTTTCGTTTTCTCTTCTTACAGAAATATTAAGATGCCACTATTGTCGTTTCGAACATTTCATTTGACTCGCAACACTGACTGAAAAGAATCCTGTATATAATCACGTGACGCGTAGCGCGTAGCTACGGATGACTGTGTAAGCACACACGCGTAGTGCGGAGGGCGGAGGAGCGCGGAGCTCCGCTTGACTGTGTAACGGGCCTAAGAATTTCGCGCTTTAATCGCAACTTATAATCTAAAGTCGTTATTATAAACAGGCACGTAGCCAAGGGGTGGGTTCGGGGGATCCGGATCCCCCCCTTCGGAACCATAAATGTAAAAATTAAGGAAGGATGAAACAATAAGAAACGAGAAAAAGAAGAATCAGCGTTAAAATATAAAGCTACAGCAAGCGTTTGGTTACTCTTTCTTATGAGAAGCTTTCTGTGGAAGCAACAGGGAGGAGTAAAGTTAAAAATTGATATTATTGTAACGGAGCATTCCGAATTCCATTTTGCGCAATGCTAATCCTATGGGCTACAAATGACGATCGAGAAATCGTTTCCATCAGATAGACTTTCAGAAGAACTTAAGAAACACTGAAGATTATATCTTTTTCAATACTTTTTTTTATATTCTTTTACTCGAGATTCTTAATATTTCGTTATTAAAATACTTACTCCTCGTTTTATTGTCCTTAAAACATATCTTCATTCTATTGTCCTAACAAACCAATATGGGTATGTTGCCAGTAAAATAGTTCAGATTGATCGAGCCCCTGGTGTGTAACCAGAGTATTTCATGTCATGCCCCCTATTACGAAATCTTGGCTAAACGAACCAATATATGTTTACAGTAAAATAGTTTAGAATGATCAAACCCCTGGTGTGATAACCACAGTATTTCGTCACGGACCCCCCCTCCTTATTACGAAATCCGCCTGATGCGCCTGATTATAAACTATTCTTGGTCCAATCTGATTGACTGATCACTGAAATTTTAATTTAATTTTTTTCAAATGTTCTATAAACTTTGAAAGATACTTTTGAACAGTTTTGAAATTTTAGTTCGAAATTTTTTCGAGGGCTAGGATTGTAGTCACGACTCATGATCATTGGAAAAATATAACTTTAAGCCTGATAGGTAATTATTAAAACACTTTTAAAGTAACAACAATTTGATACTTTGAACTTTAATCACAACTCATAAGTACGGTCATTAGTGAAAATCTATCTTTGGTGAAATTTAATTGGCTGAACACAAGCTACTGGTTCAATTGATTGAGTTTAAAAAGTTTTTCAACAAATTTGTTTATAATTTTCAGGTTTGAAAATTTTGCAATCGTTGAAAGTTTTTGATTAACTTTTTGGTTTAAAAAATGTTTGCACTCATTTAAAACTTTTTTTAAAATTGATTATCACTTTCAAATTTAAATTTAAAATTTAACTTTTTGAAATCTTTTACTTAAAATTGTTCTACACTGTTTTTAAATTTTGTTTCAAGATCTTTAACAAAGTTTTCCGGTTTGAAAATTTTGCATTTGTTTAAAAGTTACAAAAATGACCTAGTTGACCTGCAGTCCCAGCTGTCCCCACTCGACCCTACTTGTTGAAAAGTTCGGGAAAATTTTGTTTAGAAATTTCAGTTTGCAAATTTTGCATGGATTTTTTTAGTACTTAAATTATGTAGCTCATTGAATTCTTTTACAAATGCAAGTAGCAAATCATTTCTAAGATTCGAAACGACCTGCCAACACGGTACAGAGGAATTGCATCATGATTATGCAATCATGCATGTGAGAACATGCTTATGCAACATCAAAAGAATTACATCACATTCGATTATAGTTTTTTCTATACTTTTGGATTGTACATGAAATGAAAAACAGATTAACTAAAATTATAATTTTATTATTACTTTTTACAAACAACTGGTTGATCATGGTTATTTCAAATCGCAAATATCCATTTCGGACAAAGGATATGAATGTTGTTTATACAAGTTTATTTAGTTATTCTTGTACCAGCTTCTCTTTACAGTATAATTTTAGTTCAAATTGAAGTCTTCTTCATTCAATGGTAATATCAATGATAATGGGAAATTGATGTATATATCGTCATAATAACCTGTTCATTACTACATGTGTGTATCGTGCAACGATAACGACAATCTTCACATAGTCTACATGCTGTATGAGATGTAACATACATTTTTTAAATAATATTTTTTTTAAAGAAATACGTTTGTTTCACAACACACTGCTATGCACTTGTAAATTTGTTTTGCTCAGTTTGTGAAAAGTACACATTTCGTTATACATACATTACATTTTTTTAATGTAGAAGTATCATTTTCTCACCAAGTATTGTATATCATACTGCCGTTGTAAGATCCATTTGGTTTGATTTAACGTCCCTTTCAAGTAGTGAGGCTATATCAGACGTGAACCTACACCTTAACGTGAGATCCGAACCACGTGAGCTAGTGCCAGGAATGAAATCCGGGCCTCCCAAAGAAGACTGAACCGAGAACAACTTTGTAACATTTATTTATTTATTTCAAATTGTTTTACATGTCAAGGTTAAATCTATAAGAAGCCTTACCTACTACCTAAACACAATACATTTTAAGACAATAGTTTTACAAGCAAAATTAGAAACTAAAAATACAACATTATTATATATGTTGTAAAGTACAAAAGTTCAGTTACTTCCACACAAAAATATTACAGTGTTACACTATGATATATTTAGTATAATATACACACATACGTATTACAATATGTATCTTATATACCCTTATGCTCTTACAACTATACCAAAATTACAAATGAAAACAATTACTTAAAGAAGTAACTTTAAGTAATTTCTATTAGTTCAATCTCTTTTTCAAAAAAAGAAAAAAGAAAAGAAAGAAAGAAAGAGTGAATTCCAGCGGGTAACGGGAGGAATTCACTATCAATTTTACATTACCGACTCACACATTGACTCGCATCCTCCTCTAAAGAAAACAGCAATTGGTTTCACAGTCTAATCTAAATTTAAAATATGCTTATTTATTTTTATTTATTCATTTGATTTAACGCTTGGTGAATACAGTTAAAACAGTACATACACTTTGTTACAATTTATGAATCTTTGTTCTGTATTCTTAATACAAAGTTTCAAGTATTGTTTTACTCTAACGTAAAACATACAAGGAATTACTTTAATTTAGTCAATTCTGTATAGAGATCATTTAAGAATCAAATACACTTAAGTACGCATCATTATAGTAAACAAAATTTGTATTTTTACTGATAATGGTGTCAGTTCAATGGTATTAGTACTGCAGTTGCCTGTTTGATGTCATTAACTATACTACATAAAATTACCTAAATATAGAGATACAGGGGCTCAAGAAAATCTCTCTTTTTTTTAAAAAAAAAACGAAGTTTTATCTCATTTGCAAGGGGAAATTTTGGTCTTTCCAGAACATTTCAACTTTAAGAAAGAAACAAGAGTACATTCCACCACCTTTCTTTTCCCATTATAATACGAAAAAGCTTTAATTACTACATTTTGAAGAGAAATATGAACAGTTCAATAATAAAAGAAAAATGACCCGCCCATGTGAAAGAAAAAGGCCGGTTTGGTAGATACAGTGGATTATCTAGTTCGAAGGAATTGTTTGAACAGCTATTAAGAGTAATATTCTACATCAAAAATGATTTAGTGAAAAATTTAATAGTGTTAACAATAACTGTTCTGAAAATGTAATAGTTTGACTTACTATTAGTAGAACTAAATTAACATTTAGAATTTAAGCAGAAACTAAAACTTCAGGTTTCTTTGGAGCTAAAAACATCTTTCATATAGAAGGTTACGCGGAAAAAAGTGTATCTATCTATTAACATATATCTAGCATTTACTAAGACTCTTAAAATTGAAGCGAAAGGAAGTTAAGAATACTAAACACAAGTTTCATGTTTCAAATATATTAACACACTATAAAGAAAGAAAGGAAATAAATTCTTTAAATAATGAGCTTATGCTACCGTTAAACTAACATCATGCCCAAAATGACTTTTAATTTTGTAAACTAAACTGACATTAAGTTCTGACAGAATATCTGAAGCTCATAATAAAGCATTTCCCGAAAGGAGAACGAGATACAAGCGAAACTTTATATCAAAGCAAATATGGACTTGTATCTTTTTTGTCTGCTAATATGAATTTAAACAACCGTACAATATCTATCACAAGATGTGTAAGTTTTAGGAACTTGAATAAAGTGAATAGGCAATCAGCGTGACCCTTGTGATATATATTGGGTTGCATATCTTACTCTTGCTGGCCAACAATTAAGTGCCAATTCAAAAACCAATAAAGATAGCCAGCGCCGGAATGGACATAGAACAAATAAGTAGTGAATGTTGTAGACACTTGAAACAATTACAATCAACTATAGGGAAAAAAGGTGACACTGAATGAGAAAAATTTAGTGTCAAGAAACCAAAAATTTTGAAGTTTTTAAAATAGTATTTCATTGGAAAATTCCCATTGCAAAAGTTTTTTTTTTTTCATCTCTACTTAAATGTGAAAGTAACTCACAAGGAACTTCAACCAAATGTCCGGCTCCGATTTCAATGATATTTTTCTGATGAGTGCATGTATGCATTATTTATTCTGACAGAAATTTTTGCCATGGTACATGTTTTCTATTTTTTTAATATAATTTTTAACAGTTGTGATGTGGTTATTACAGATTATTGCAGAGGTACCTTACTACCCTTTGTAACGGTGTGTTAATGAAAGAACAACTATGTAGATACATATAAGACCTAGAGGGAAGTCGTATGGTAGGTATAAACGTGACGGCAGCCATCTTGAAATCCACCATTTTGAATTAAGGCCAAGTTTTTTAAATTGAAATAGGGTAATATGACACATAATTTCGGGCGGGAATTAATCAGGAAAACATTGGTGAAGTTAGTTTTAAGATACGCACGTTTGGGGTAAAGTTACAGGCATATTAATTGTTTATACTTACTATGTGCGTAAGTCCCTTACCTCCGCTTCTAACCCGCGTATTAATGATAATAAGTGGATAAAAGCTTCGGTAATACATATTATGTCTAGAAGGAAGTGGTACGGTAAGGGTAACTTTGACGGCAGCCATCTTGAAATCCGGAATTTTGAAATAAACTGAAGTTTTGAAAAATGAAAACCATAGCATGTGACATCTCATTTTAATAGCAAATTTTTCCAAAAAGCCAATAGTATGCTTATTTTTGTTCTATAGTTAACCAGTGTGAATTTAGGACTGCTTCTAATGTGTACCAAACATCCATTATTCGATCTTTCAAATTGGTAACACTTCTAATTTTCTCGCATGTTTTAAGATTCCAATTGGCACTTGCAATTGTTGCCATGGCTCATGTTTTCTAAATTTATTGAATTTTTTAAGAGTTGCGATTTGTCAGTTAATGAATAGTGTTGGAATAAGGATCCAGAAATCTTTCTTAATTTTGAAGAATTGCAATGTAATTGTTTATTTCCTATACCTGCCCTTCGAAAACTCGTTTACTGACATGAATAATCGTATAACGAAACAACTCCAATTTTGCACTCAGATAAACCGAAGACGTAGCTTGTAATGGATAGTAGATGAGACGAGAAATCAAATGAAAATTCATTTCAAAAAGGAAAACGAAATAGGATTGTTGTGTAAATCAATGGTATTTTGTTTTATTTTATATTTATTTTTATAGTTTATTTATTTATTCATTCATTTTTTATGGCAATTTTTTTAGTCAGACAAAAATGTCATTCGTTTTCTAGCGATTGTTATCGAAGATTCATATTTGTAAGATTTGTAATCAGTTTGATCGGGAACTCGATTAAGTTACACCTCTTTATAAACAAACCTGTTTTCATATTATGTTCATGGTACAAACAACGTGTTGGGAACAGTCATATTATGCTTCTTTGATATTTTCTATCATTTCTGCTATTCCTTTAAAGCTATATTTATTAAAAATATTTTATTGTTTGTCGTTTGCGCAACATGTAGGCTACATTTCCTAATAATTTTGTGTTCATATAACAACAATTTTGTTATAATTTCATTTGCATTTCTTTACCTCACATAGGTCCATAGGCTTCTCATGTATTGTGGTTTGAAATAAATAATTAAATTGCCAGTCTTCAAAATTAAGAAGGATTGCCGGATGCTTATCCCAACACTATTCATGAACTGACAAATCGCAACTCTTAAAAAATGTAATAAATTTAGAAAACATGAGCCATGACAACAATTGCAAGTGCCAATTGGAATCCTAAAACATGCGGGAAAATTAGGAGTTTTACCAATTTGAAAGATCAATAATGGACGTTTGGTGTACATTAGAAGCGGTCGTAAATTCATACTGGTTAACTATAGAACAAAAATAAGCATACTATTGGCTTATTGGAAAAAATTGCTATTAAAATGAGGTGTCACGTGCTATGGTTTTCATTTTTCAAAACTTCAGTTTATTTCAAAATTCCGGATTTCAAGATGGCTGCCGTCAAAGTTACCCTTACCGTACCACTTCCTTCTAGACATAATATGTATTACCGAAGCTTTTATCCACTTATTATCATTAATACGCGGGTTAGAAGCGGAAGTAAGGGACTTATGCACATAGTAAGTATAAACAATTAATATGCCTGTAACTTTACCCCAAACGTGCGTATCTTAAAACTAAGTTCACCATTGTTTTCCTCATTAAATTCTAGCCCGAAATTATGTGTTATATATTATCATATTCCCATTTAAAACACTTGACCTTAATTCAAAATGGCGGATTTCAAGATGGCTGCCGTCAAGGTTATACCTACCATACGACTTCTCTCTAGGTCTTATATGTATCTACGTAATTGTTCTTTCATTAACACACCGTTTACAAAGGGTAGTAAGGTACTTCTGCAGTAATATCTAATAACCACATCACAACTATTAGTGGGTGGTGAGTGACCCAGTGCGACCCACCACCCATCATGACCCACCGACCTACTGCTCATTGCATTATAGGCAAAATCTTTTGAAGAGCATATTGTTTCACCCTCGACCCTAGCCATAGAAACTAAAACACGTTTTTGATTGATTGCAGTTTGCGATTGTCCAAACCTTCTGGTGTATGTATTTTTATTAAAGTAGTAATAGAAGAAAATTGTCACTTTGTTGGAATTAAAGAAGAAGAGAATTGAAGAATCTGTTGAGGTTAAATTTATATCATGGCAGTCGAGGTGGAACGAAACGAGCCCTGCCGGGCTTCTAACCCGTTCCTACTAGTACTATTACTACTCTTACTACTACTACCACTAATAATAATAATAATAATAATAATAATAATAATAATAATAATAATAATAATAATAATAATAATAATAATAATACTGTGGATTTGTATAGCGAAACTGCACATGTAACGCAAGTAAATCACTTTTTGAATATTATTTTCATCTTATTTTAATGAAAAAAAAGTGTTAAGAAAATTTAAAAAATAAAATATAGAAATAAAAAACTTTTCTTGACCCGGGTTTGAACCCACATCGAAAGCAATTATAATTACTAGCTCATTGCGTTAGTAAACTCGGCTACAAAGACCACCAGTAACAGGTAGTTGATTTCTGCTATGTTTATGCTACGTGGAGAGAAACGGATAACCCCAAAATAACCAGAACCGCGTATTTAGCTCCTATGAGTAGGGTCGAGTGATTTAAAAAAATATGCTCCTGAACACTGGTGAATTTGTCTACGTTTACTTTCAAGGCCTCCATTTCCCTTTTTCATTTGTTTCTGTATACTTACCTGAGATGAGTATCTCTAAATGATCAAAGAATTTGAGGCATTTTTGGGTATTGATATTTGTAATTGTAATAATAGCAATAGGATTTATACTACTACTTGGCTTTCGAGACACACAGCCTGTGAGTTTTTACAGAAGCTAACTACTGGAAAAATACATTTTTGAATCACTGTAACACAGTGTGTTTGAAAAAGAACTCCCTAGTGTTAATGTGTCCTAGAACCTGTACAAAGTGACATACACTATTCAAGTTTGGCTCCTCTCCAGTTGGCAGCTCTGCTTGACCTTGAGACGGCACCAGTGCTGTTTTATTCCTCTGTTTCCTCAGTTCAGTCCAGGCAGGCGTGCAGTGCAGAGCAACTCAGCAACAATGTGTACTTCGCAACAGAAAACGCAGTGTGTTATTTGGCTTGTGAAAACTGAGTCAGTTATAACAGTGCAACGTAATTTTAGACTTCAGTATGGTGGTGAACCACCTACAGCAAAAACTATCCGTCATTGGCTAAAGTCTTTCAAGGAAACCGGTAGTGTTTTAAAAGCAAAATCACCGGATAGACCGAGAACTTCTGACGATGTTGTTAACCAGATCCGTGTTTCTTGTGTTCGGAGCCCGAAGAAGTCATTGGCCAGACATAGTCTACAATTAGGAGTGCCTAAAGGAACTGTGTATGATGTTGTGCGTAAAAGACTTAAGTTGCGCGCCTACAAATTGCAACTGTTACATGAAGTTAAACCTACTGATAAAATCGAAAGGTATGAATTTGCTGCTGACTTTCTACACAGAATTGATTATGTCAATTTTCTTAAAAAAGATTTTTTTCTGATTAGGCTACATTTCATGTCAGTGGAACAGTTAATCATCATAACTGCAGAATTTGGGGGATAGAGCATCCACATGAAGTTACTCAGCATCAACGTGACTCTCCCAAACTTAATGTCTGGTGCGGCTTGATGGAAGATCGTGTGATTGGTCTTCATTTTTGTAGAAAAAACAATAAACGGGGACGTTTACTATGACATGCTGACAGAGTACTTGTTTCCCCAAATAGACGATATTGAGACGGAAGAGGGGCTTGTGTTTTTCCAACAAGATGGCGTCCCACCTCATTATAGTAACCATGTGCGTGCGGCTCTTGACACTAGCTTTCCAGGAAGATGAATAGGCATGGCTGGCCCAATACCTTGGCCACCACGAAGCGCAGACTTAACCTCATTGAACATTTTCTTTTAGGGCCACATAAACATGTTGTGTACAGTGAAAAGATCAGAGACATCAATCATTTATGGGAAAGAATCGTCGCGGTGGTTGGGACAGTTACACCTGAAATGTTGGTGAATACGTGGCGAGAAGTGAAATATCGTCTCGACGTGTGCAGGACCACAAATGGATCCCACGTTGAAGTCTACCAACATTAAACAAAACTTGAAGGAATTCTCTTTCATGATATGTATTCATTGATGAAAGTTTTCATTCATTTCCCAATTAAATTTATACTTGAAACTAGAGAGTTCTTTTTCAAACACCCTGTATGTAAATTATTATATAAAAAAATTGAATGTGACTATGTGTGCCTAATCATTACGGCCAAACTGCAGTCAAATGAAATGAATTTTGGTATATAGTTAGGCCTTAATCCAAATTGGGATGTTATCATATCGATTTCATTATAATAATATCCATGGGGATAGTGGGGATCCGAATTTTTGCAACAAAAAAAAATGAGTATCTGACAAGCCGTTAAACTTACGGAGCTGAAATTCAGTATATTAACTCTTTATTGAAAATGAACCGAACGTCTCCTAGCATTTTTTTAAAATTCTCCTTTATGGGGATTGGCGGCACTTTCTATGTATGATAAATTGATAGTGGGTTAGTTTGTAAAAATAATCGAAAACGATCGATATTAGTTGAGAAACAAATTCAGAAACAAATTGAGGAACAAAAAATACAGTGCTTCGCATCGTATATCCATATATGCTTACCATGCGCTTTCTATAATAATCGCTGAAGCTTGATTATTATATGGAGCGCTTAGAGCACAGGGCAATCAACTCATAAAGTTGTAAAAAAAAAAAAAAATAATAAAATAAAATAAAATAAAATGTGTAATGTAAGCTTCTGTACGTTGATCTGCTTACCTTCATTTGGGACTTGTATCGATGATTCAACAAGGAAATTATTAGACCATGATAATTTAATTGATACTCATCGTAATTTTGCCCATAACAAAGACTTTACCATTTTATATCGTAAAGGTCAGATCCATCATTATTGTAACAGATCGGTGTTTGAGCGATTGACCGTAGAAATTCAAACTCCGATTAGTTAGAATTTACAACCTGATGTTATTACAAGTGTAAACTCTTTACTGGGTAGAGAAGAGGCCGTGGATAATGTGACAGAGTAGATGACGATGTGTTTTGGTGGGTCAGTGGTTCATGGTGGGTGTGGGTCGGAGTGGGTCAGAGTGGGCCACGGTGGGTGGTGGGTCAGTGGGCCGTGGGTCAAGTTTTCATTGACCCACGCCATCTCTGGTATGAATAAGTGAATGAAACATAAAATCGACTTTTTTGGTAAAGCTCTTTCCACACTCCTTACAATGAAACGGTTTGTCCGGATTATGAACTTTCATGTGAACTTTAGCATTGAATTTTCGTGAGAATCGCTTTCCACATATTTCACAAACAAATGGTTTCTCCCCCGTGTGAATGCGCAGATGTTCTTTAAGCGCAGAAGGACTGTAGAAACTTCCGGAACATGTGGTGCATTCATACTTCTTCTGATATGGCAGAGGAATTCCAACATTCGGAAGTCCAACAGCAGGAAACAAACTGAAATTTTCGAAAGAAAAAACAAATTAAACACGTTAGCAAATATGTCTTATTAACTAAGTGTAAAAGAAGTTTCTATAAATAAAATAAACAGCAATGATAATGTCTTAAGAGAGCAGACTACTAAAATTGATACAAAAGCTAACAATTTTTCTTTTGCCCGTTTTTCGTAAGCAGTGCCGGATTTATGTATAAGTTAAACAAGCTATAGCTTTGGGCCCCACTCTCTTGGGGGCCCCAAAACATTTAAAGAAAAAAATTAAAAAATCAAAAATTAGGTAAAAATAAATGAAATAAAATCTACATACAACAATAGTGGCTTCTATGAACTAGCCTATTTCCTAAAATATCAGTTAACATAAGACAGCTGGATATATAAAAGGCCCGATGACCTTCAATAGTTTAGGCCTAATCAAACCTAAATCCGGCTCTGTTCGTAAGTGAAAAGAGATAATGAAATGCAACTTACCACAATAACAGATAATGTTATAATGTTATCCTACACCCGAAAATACGAATCAGAAGAATTTTCAATGTTGCCACCCATAGAATTTACAGTGTGGCCAGAATATGAATTACCCAAAAATCTAAGTTAAGGCAGCGAGTGACTAGCGAAATGAACTCATGATGACTGTTGACTTATCTTGTTGTCTTGGTTCCTTATTATCTACTTTTTAAATAATATTTGTATTTATTTTGTAATAAACAGTACAAAATAAATAAATTTGTAATAAACAGTACAAAATAAATAATTTTGTAATAAACAGTAAAAGAAATAAATGCAAATATTATTTAAAAAGTAGTTAACAAGGAACCAAGACAACATTATAAGTCATCAGTTATCATGAGCTCATTATAACCGATGCGAGCTCATTGGTTCGATTCCCGGTGGGAACTCATTGGTTCGGATTCCACTTTAATTAGTAGGTCCACGTCTCATATAGCCTAGCTGCTCAACGGGACGTAAAACCTAAAATCAACTATAGTCTATGGATGGCAACACTGAAAAGTCTTCTGATTCGTATTTTCGGGTGTAACATTATCTATTATTTTGGTAAATTACATTTCATTATCTCTTTTCACTTACGAAAAACAACAAAAGAAAAATGGTTAGCTTTTGTATCATTTTTCTTAAAATCTATGTTAAAAACGAAATTAATTAATTAATTAATTAATCGTGTTTTAAAATCTACAATAGCACTTAACGGGTAAAAACTGCCAATGATGAGATACATACCAATGCATAGACCTCATTGGGCTGAGCAAAATGATATGAGTAAGTATAAATCCTCATGCGTAGTTTTTGAGATAACAGAGAAAAATACTTTTAAAAACCTTATAGGCCTAATTGGTGCTATACGACCACTCCATCTATTGAGGTGAAACTAACACTCAAGTTGTCTACAGACTAATCAAGCATTTCATTATGACACTAGCGAGACGACGGTGTTATAGTATAGTGTCCGTAGATATACCAGTAGCCCAAAATTCTGAATAACTTAAAATGCTTATTTTTCGATATCGTCCAAAAATAAATGTCTCACTTTTTGATATCGTATATTAGTACAAAATGTCCTCGTGCTGAACAACATTGCACGTTAAAAGAACGCACTTTTCGAGAAAATAGACAAAAATGAATGTTAATGGCGCTAAAAACTATTTCGTTTGTTGCCAATAATGATTTATTATTTATATTCTGTTGCAATAGATTGTTAAGTTATTTACTGTACATGACGCGTTCAATGGATAACGGAATCAGGTTCACTTTTTGGTCATTTTGGACACTTTTCATCTTTAAGATCTTTATCTGAAGCTCCTTTCAGAGCTTAAAAGATGCATGTCCAGATCTTGTAAATAACTCTTATATGTCAAGAAAGAGGTATTAACTTTTCCATGTGCTTAAGTACCGGTACATGGAAAAGTTAATACCTCTTTTCATGTACAAATTTTGGTATTTGGACTTGATTCCCTTGTGCTCTGAACGTTTTACATGTGAAAAATACATTGTTAAGTAGGAGAGTGTATTTATTGTCTTTCGCCTAACGGGACACACATAATCCTATCAGTCCTAATGGTAACACAAGTACTTCTAACAATTATACATATATTCCTAATAGTAACACACATTCAACTTTTAACAATGGCTAATTGTTTATCCTAAAATTTATCACCTTATGTAGATAATCATTTCTTTTGAAATTGTTTTTTTTTTTAAAAAAAAAAAAAAAAGTCAGTCGTAGCTCAGTTTTGTATGATACACTGTTTTCCCTCTTAACGTACGTATTATTAAAAAATCACAATATATCAAAATTTTTCTAGCATACTAAACATAGATGCTAGAGAAGCATATAATTTTTTTTTTTTTTTTCAAATATTTTCTACATGCTTAAGTGCTAATATTTCATTAAAGGTTTAGAGAAGAATGTTCATAATGCAGATGCTTCTCACTGAACAACAAAAAGTTACACTGGAAGAAACGAATTTAAGAATAGCCCATACACATACGTGGGGTGTTCATTAAAGATTTCCCCTGAACCGCTTACCGTTGATGAGATCAACAAAATTTGGTACAGACATTAGTCCTTCTCTACACAGGAACCTCCAATGGCTACATACAGTATTGCACCAGAAATCATGACTTGACATTTAAAAAATCAACATTTTATCATCTCTAAAATGTTTTCCCTTCTATATGACTTCATGGTTAGGAAAAGGAAAGTCAGATGGTAGAAGATCAAAGAGTATAGAGATGGGGAAGAACTTCATATCCAGAGGTTGTACTTGTCTGGACAATATGCGAGTTGTGAACTGAAGCGCTGTCTTGAAGGACACGGACACTTTTGCTCAGCATTCTACGCCTCTTGGTTTTCATAGAATTCCATAATTTCTGCAGCAAAGATCGAGTTGCTTAAGATCCAGTTGACCGAGACCAACTCCAGTCCTGAAACATGCGGAAGTCAAGTGTGAAAGAATCTAGCCATCAAAACGTGCCAATAACATCGCAGCTGTATTATAAATCAGCATGATTCGTCCAGCAGCATTACATAGCGCAGAAATGTAACTACGAGTCTTCTGAAAGAAGTCTCTACTTACAAAACCACAAATGACACGGAGACAAAATTCGATCATCGTCACAGATAATTTGGAACGATGTAATAGTCTCTAAAGAATACTGATTTTGCCAGTTCTCACATAGTGCGCAACAGTGGGTGTGGAAACGTTCACAGACCATGATTCACCACAATGCAACAATCCTATGATAAAATACAGTGGTATAAGTCGTGGAATGCAGTTTGAAATGCCGGTAGTAGCAACCTCATTTTTTTTAAATGTACATCAATGCTGCGAAATGCATGAAGGTATTGCAACGTGGAGTGCTGCCCTAAATTAGCTGCTAAGGGACACCACACATTCGTGGATGATAAGGCGAAGCCGTGTCTCAGGGTAAAGCTGATCGATCGCATGCTGGAAGAGCCAAACTCTGCTGTAGTTTGATAAGCCCAGGACTTGAATCCTATAAAAGTGTTTAACATTTTCTACAACTAAAAGTACAAAAACGACCACACAGATCTGCAAACAAACAATTATTTGGGACATTCTGTGACGAATAATATCACCTGTCATTGAATGTCATCGGTAATTTACTGGATACCATACCAGATAGGAATGGAACTTTACGTGCTCCGAAAAATGGCTTCACCAAGCTAACTGCAGCATCAGAAATTATTCCTTCTGTATACTAATACGTAACAATGGCCACAAGCTCATTTTCGGGGTGTCTCCTTATTTGTGAATAGTATATATACAAATCATTAACAAAATAATGGGTAAACCTGAAGAAAAGATAAATTACCCTATTAATAAGGCATGAAACCACCGTTAGCCTGCAGAACAGATCTAATTCGTCGTTGAATGTAGCCATATAAGTCATCAATAGTTTACAAGGAAATGTTGTACCATTTCTCATACAGTACAGCACTTTAAATTGACGGTAACAAAAGTAGAAAGATATTCTTCTGAACTCTTTGGAGTCTTAGTTCCATAACTGACCATAAAAGCTAAATAATATTGAAATTAGCAATATCAAGAGAAATGTTATAGTCTATCCTAACGTTCACGGAACCACATCTCTACAGCTCCAGCACTGAGAACTGGCTCATTCTTATCTTGGGAAAATATGTTATCGGTCAAAAAACATCCGGATTATGGCGCTTGGGGTCAAGTAAAATGTCCACATAATTACTAGTTGTAATGTGCCCCATTAGCACAATAATAGGACCCACGGAATACTATCAAGTTTCAAGCCCAAAGCATCACAGAGTCGCTATTATGTTTCACGGTAGGGAGGAATCAGTTCGGACGTCCGCCATACAACTAGGTTTTTACTGGAAACATGGCGAAAGAAAACCCTCAGACCATATCAGGCGGTTCCAATAATCGACAATACAATTTCTCCGGTACATCCGTGGTATCACTTTCTTTGCGCTAAAGCGTTGTTGGCGGTGATCAGCGGTTTAAAAATTGTTGTCTAACCACGAATTTGCAGATATGCAACTCGTGTCGGACTAAAATTATAGCACACAATAGGCTATTCGATGTGTTGATTGAATGTCGTAGTCATTTTAGCAGAATACTCACTACAATTTTTATGATAGTTCCTTTCAATGTTTGGAAATTCCTGTCTTTCGGCCACTATTACTGTTTGCTGATATTGTTTTGCGCTTAGTTGTTTTGGCCTTCATAAGCTGGAACACTCTTTTTCGTAATACACTTAACATACTTGCCAACTTAGATAGACTTACGCTAACTAATTGTGCACCATCAATTTGGCCTCTCTGAAACACAAAGAGGTCTCCCATTTTGCATCACTGACCACTTCAATACACGTCTCCGTTTTACTCTGACGTAGTACAAACCATTACCTAATATCACTAGGAACGGCCAGCCGCAGCACACAGTCATTCCATAACTCAAGGCAACTGTACTACATCCACCATAAAAGTTGTAGCAACGGAAATCCACTACATTTGTTTGAATTCCACGAGAAAATCCTTTTCAACGTCACAGGTGGTGTCTGTATGCGGAAGTTAACTGCAGGCAATCGAAAGATATGAACATATTCGTCGCAAAATCAAGGACAATAATTCGTGAATCGTTTGGAGTGGAATAGTAGGCCATTCTTCATATAGTGCAGCACAGTTACGGCAGTGTTATTTCTAATGGAAATCTGCACCGGACTCACTTTTCTTAACTCAAAATATACGTTTAAGTTGAAAGTTTGAGTGATCCAGGAGACAAATTGCAGCTCATTCTGATGTTCCCGAAACCACATCTAAACAGGTTAGTGTATTGACGCATTGTCTTTTGGAAAACTTTATCATTATTAGGGCACAATATCTGTACTATTGGATGTATTGGCTCACCTAGGATGTTCACATAACGATTGGCAGTAATCTATTCTTTGAGAGTAGTAATAGATCCAATACGCTTCTAAACAGCGGCGTAGCGCAAGGGAACGCCGGTATGCCCGGCATCCCCTGTTAATAAGAAAAAGTACGTATTTCATTATATATAAATTGTCTGCGTGTAATTATCACAATTATTTCCACTGCAATCTTCTGGCGCGCTCTCTCGATTTACTTTGACAAGAGGAATCTACGCATGCGCGTCGCTCAGATGCACATTTTCTGTCTTTCCTCCTGTCGTATGCTATTTTCCTCGGGCTTCCAGGAATACTGAAAGCATCGGGGTTTTCGTCTGCTTTCTGTTGAATGCGCATGCGCAATACTTCCCTTCTCACTCCTCCTCATCCCTTGGAACCCAACATTTGCTTTAGATATACGCTGGCATATTCAAGTATTTCCAACTCTATATATATTGAACTAAGCTATAGTTTCTGAACAGAACGTACGAGCCCTAATATTATGGAAATAGAACAAAACGGAAATGGTTATGTAAATAATAGTATTAAAATAGTTATGCCTTAATCGTAACTAAATGCATCGTAATTGTAATCTTCATCGTAAAGGAGCTCACAGACACTGGCATAAATTTAAAGCATTCTGTAGAATTACGGTCACCGATCTGGTAGGACAAGAGAGCCACCACTCCCCGTCACTCGCAAAGATTGTGCCAGGGCCCTTCAGTCATTGGCACAAATCTCGGGGACATAAGGGGAACATGTTCCCTACAATCTTGTCCACTCCCCCCCCCCAATAATCCGATTTGAGATTGTGATGATGATGATTTCTATCCGACTGCCACAAAGGAAACTGATGTCCTTTGACTTGTTGCATTTTTAAAAAAGAATCGTATTCTTTAATATTTCATTGTCGTCTATTATGAACATTGTCGTCTAGTATTTCATTATTAGTAGTCTATTTTCAACTATTTGTTTAATTCCTGTAACAATTCCTATAATGCTATTGTGGTAATCATAATTTTGCTCAGATAAGAGTATTGTTGCGCCAAATATAGGCCTGATTGATTTTCTTTCATAGTTTTGGGGAAGTCATTATTTGTATTGTTATAAAACAAATGTCCTAAAATTTTAATGTGGATCATTGTGGATGCGTAAGTAGAAACATGTCAATTATTATTATGCATACATTCAAATTTCAGAATGTGCTCACGGCACTGAGTTGTAATAATGATATGTACCACTATTTCATCTACATAATTTGGTATATAATATACGAGTACAACAGGTTTACCTCAGAAATCTCATTCATCTATTGTAATATGAGTCTCTTCTCCCCTCCCCCCACAATAAGCCAAAAATGTGCCCTCCTGCCGACGTTATAGACAACTCTGCTCCCCTAATCCTCCACAGCATTTTTTTCAACTTCATAAATAATTTGAACATCGTTAAAAAAGGAAAGTATTATGGGAACAGTCTTACCCATCCCACAAACGTTGAAGACAGATTTGCGCCCTTGACTTCAGTATCTGGATACAGAAACAGGCCTCCAGAGTTGGTTTAAGTGCTTTGTATTTACATCTTCAAATGATATATACACTCAGGCCCATATTCACGAACGGGCGCCTGAGTTCCGGACCCAAGATGACAAATTTCTAGGGGCGATATTTTTTTTGAAAGAACGAGATTGACGTGTGGTATGTGGAGAAAAAAGCCGCCCACGAGAAAGAAATGAAGGGAACGATACTGGAAACAATGTTCATATAAAAGTGGGGCCTAGTTTTCTCGTCACAACGGTAGTGGCAAGAAGGAGCTGAGACCATTGGTTATTAAATTCTAACGTAATCCACGCATTCGCTTCTCTATGCCCCACTAGACCTCCAATCAGGGGCGGACTGGCTTACCCTGCTACCCTGCAAATGCAGGGTGGGCCCCCCAAACAGGTAGGCCCCCTCCGCCAATTTTAAAAAGACCTGTTCAATTAAACCTACCAGCATAAAAAATATGGCAGGGTAACTCCCGCAAACTTGTGTTTTGCATAAAAAAAGACGTAAAGTTAAACTTTCATGAACAGACCTTATTCTTCTTCACGTTTATCAACTTGAAAAGGTTCCTTCTATGAGACAATCAGGCCTAAAACATTGCGGGGTTTGTGATACAGCAGCTGTTAAAAATGAGCACGTTAACTACTACTTTTTAAAATATAGTAGTTAAATATAGTAGTTACTTTCAAATGACAGTTACTTTCATCTGCGATTCATATAAAAGAATGTAAGTGTGGATTAAGTACAATGAAGAAACCTCAAGTGGTAGAGAGCTACTTCGCCGATTACAAAAAATAAATCTGACAAGGTGGTGGAGTAAAGATCGAGCTCTAAAGAAAATCTTTGATGATTTTTCGACACCTTTGTAAGATCGGAAGATGTTCATGACGCTGCTTCAATGTCTACTCACTATTGCAAGTATGAGTGATTTTCAAGCAGAAGTCACATTTAAAGCCAAGTGTTTGGTTCAGAACTGGTGTAAATTTGAAAACATTCTTGTGGCTTTTGTTTTCAGCCAACTTTTTCACCTATGTACACCTACTTCGCAGTATTTGCAAAAATCTGGTTTGGATTATCTAACGGCTACAAAAATGATTTGTACGTTACAGTCAGACTTAAAGCAAAAACGGAACGTGTTTTGTTCTATTGAAACTAAAGCTATGGAGTTTGCAAAGGACTTGAAAAGACAATTGAAGGATGCATGATACGATGTTGTAGTTGAAACTTCTCTCCTTGCAAAGAGAATACCAGTAGCAACTCTTCAAGCAGACGAGCTTTCCTATGATGAGGCAAGAATTTTAGATTCTCCATCAAAAGTGTTTCAGATAAACGTTTTCAACGTTATTTTCGATACTGCAATTGAGCAATTACATTCTCGGTTTATCTGCAATGACAGTCTCATGAAGGACATTGCACGGCTGGATCCTACCCGTTTCCATGAGATATGTACTTTAGAAGAACTACCTGATTCAGCTCTCAATACTCTACCACATTATTGCAAAGTGGAAAGAGAACAAATTCAAGAGGAACTGCTCCAATTTGCTCGTCATTATAAGGACTATAATCCACCAATATGTAAAAAGCAGGATACTTTAAGAAATGAGCATGGCAGCGAGCAATATGCTCATAGTAGTGAAAAAGAGGAAAATGAAGAAGAGGGAGATAATGAAACTGAGAGTGAGGAGGAAGATGAATGGAAATGCAAACCTGCAAGACAGTGTAAAGTGTGTCTAGTTTGTGCACTGCACCTGTTTCACGAATTAAATCTTTATGGTCCATTATATCCATCGTTGTATAAAGCGTATAAATATGTATGTTCTAACTCTATCGTGTACCCAAGTATCATGTGAAGGAATTTTCTCGATTATGAAAGTGATCAAAAATCGGTTGCGTTCATCGCTTGGACAAGATTTGTTGGAAGACTTTATTCTTTTATACATAGAAAGATCATATATGTTTGATTACGACAAAGTGATTGACGATCTTATCTAGCTCCAAAGAATTAGGTAGATATTTGAAATTGTGGGGCATAATGAAGATATTAATATTAGGATACATTTCTGGCATTCATATTAATATTATATTATATTAGGTTACAGTATGGAATTTAGTAGAAAATTTCAAACAATTTGATATTAGAACTGATTTATGAGGAAAGAAACTTACATTATTTCTGTCAGTGCTTTAATTATTTAGTGTTTCAAAGTTGACTTGAGATTAGTTTTTACTTATTGCACATGTATATATATTTTGGGTTTTCTAAAACATGACACTCATTTGTTTAAATAAATGGTTTAAATTCATTACATAAAAAAACAATGGCACTATATAAATAACTGAAAGCACCAATTCCGGTATTGTGTGTGTTTACAATAAAAAAATGATAATGCCAATTACACACTGTATGAGTTCCTACTTCAGATTTTTTTGTAATTTATGTTTTGCTTTTGTATGAATATATGGGATACTATTTATGGGTTCGAAGATGGCTTTTATATGTAATACATATGAAGAATGCCAAGTACAATTTTTACATTTTTATACAGTGGGCCCTCATTTCAGTTTAGCAGGGTGGGCCCTATGGTTGCCAGTCCGCCCCTGCCTCCAATTAGGGGGGCTTCCTCCTAAATTTTGCATAACCCTATATTTCCATTCGGAATAGCTATGTATTGCTGCTTGCAGTAGTACTATATCGCACAAATAACTAACTTTGGCATCCCCCTTTCGGAATATCACGCTACGCTACTGCTTCTAAAGAAGTCGTCTGCTGTGAATTCTACTGGGTGCAGCCATATTGGTTACAAACAACCGATGCTAGGGTGGTTGCTAAGGCAGTTTCAATGGTATCGTATGTATCACCTGTGAGTCTTGTGAAAGACGAACTTAAAATTATGATAAAGGGCGAAATTTTTTAGGAATCGCGAATAAATTTACTCTATGCGTATAGGAAGCCTATATTTATCATATTAAACAAAATAAGGCTACATTTTAATTACTGCAATCGCCAATAACTTGCTGCGACAACACGCGAGTGACAATCCTAAGCATGTACATAAGCACCCCATAATAATAATTTTATAATGAGTTTAATTAAAATTATTGAAAATTATTATGCTGTATACTTTTGTTATATTGTTTCTTTAGCTTCAGTGAAAATGCTTAATATAGAAGAAACTTATTTTTTTAATTAGTGGTCAGATATTCGAAGCAAAGGAGCACAGCGCTAGAATAAACAATGTATTTTAAAACATATAATTACGAATACTTGATCTCAGAAACTTAACATCTCTCCGTGAAAATAATTTCCTAATTCATTCTTCATTCTTCTGTTAGCGGGTGTCCATTAGTGATGGGCACTATCGAATACTTTTTCCTATCGAATGATCATTCGATAGTTGTTTTGAACTATCGATAGTTTTTATTCGATAGTCCGATAGTTTTTTCATTCATTCAAATATCGTGTTCTTAACGTGCTTCTCTGCTATCTAAACATTCATTCGATAGTCTGCCTGGCAAATGTACACTGGACTAGACTCCCTGGAGTCTCTAGGGACAGGTCCGCAGATTGACAAGGCGGTTAAGGAGGGAAGAGCGTTGTTTACAAGTAGAAGCAGAAGCGCGGTTGCGCGTCGTTCGAATGAAAGGTCGGCGACTAAAGAAATTCGTTTCTCCTTTGCAGTGTTTATAACAGATTTTTCCCTCAGCTACTATTCAACCCAATCTCTGGTTTATTTTATTTATTTTTTTTATTTTATGATGTTCATGCTATTATATCAAACATATTATTGATAACAATAAAAGTGGAACAAAAAATACATTTCGAGAATGCAAAGATTGCTTGGTGATTTTTTTTTCTGAAGCAGTCTTTACTGACGAAAACCAGGAAAAACCTCACTCAGGATGGCTGACCAGAAAAAGATGTTACATCTTTTCGACCGAGTTACCCCACTGGGAATCGAACCGGAGACCGCTCGCACCAAAGGCGAGAGCGTTAGCGACTACGCCACGCAGGGCCACGTGGTAGAATTGAAATAACGATTGCAATCTCCTTAATTGTTGGGACTGCAACAGTATTTGTGTGTAGAGTAGGCATAGCCCGATAAAGAATATCTATTTTTTTTTTAATTTTCATTATTTTCCCCCTTTTTTATATTTGTCTATTCAGATAGCTTATGATGCTTCGCCTATATCGGTGAAACTCTTTCTTCAACATTGGGGGGGGGGTGGCTACGATCATTCCTTTTTTTTCTATTTATGTTTTAAATATTTACGATATAAAGTTGAAAAACAATACTGTAGAGCAGTAGTTCTCAAAGTGGGGTCCGTGGAATCTAGCCAGGGGTCTGTGACTCCTAAAAATTGAAATGTGTTGTAATAAAATGGAACTCACACCTGTTAGGCAAGAAGTATTTTTTCGGTTACTAAAGCAGTTACTAAAAAGAAAGCAATTAGAAATTACACCTACGTGTGTAAATTTAAATGTTTTCCTACTTTACTAAATTTCTGCCCTGAGGCTAGTCAACCGTTATATAGGACTACTTGAAGTGAGAGAAATTTCTTCTTTGTTAGGACACTTTTTCAAGAGCAGTTCTACATTAACTGTACGATGCCTCGGAATTTCATGGATTTCAACTTCAAGTGGCGGAAAGTTCCCAGCACTACCACCAATTCCACATTTTTTAAAAAGTAAATGTTATTCATTTCTATGCTTATAAACATCAATCCTCCCAATTCTGGTATTTAAGAAACTAAAAACCTATGAGAAACCCCTCCCAAAATGTTCCTACATCCGCCACTGCGAGTAATTTATGACTCAAATTGATTTGTGTGTGTGCTGTCAGTACAAAGAGTTGTCTAAAAAGGTATTGCAACATTTGATGCCTTTCCCTACCACTTACCTATGCAAGCAGACCTTTCCTGCTCTTTGCAGTATTAAAACTTTAAAGCGAAATCCTCTTAATAATGGAATCGGACCTAAGATTGGTGGTGACAAAAATTATTCCACATTTCAATGCAATTATGGAGAAACACAAAGAATTTCATTTCTCACATTAGTGACCCCACAGATTTGAGAACGTTGTTTATCAAGTGAATTTTCTTTTTTTAAAAAATGATTTTTAGTCTTGAAAGTTACTGTATTTTCAATTGAAATTTCCTTCAATAGGAAACAACCATGTATCTTTAGAATAAATTACTTATTGCATTATTTTTCTTGCCAGTAATAATTCTAATTAGTATATTTTAATAGCATGTGAAATTTCAAATTAGCATTGCAAGGGGGTCCGCAGCTCACTTTCCGAATGAACAGGGGGTCCACGTTATCGGAAAGTTTGAGAACCACTGCTGTAGAGGATCAGGGGAGCAGAGTTGTCTTCAACACTGGAAGGAAGTCGGACAAAAATCATCACATTTCTCCCGAAAAAGCACATTTCAAATCGAATTATTGGGGGGACATGTCCCCTTCATTCCCCCAGGATTTGCGCCAGTGCCTAAGAATACTAATATGATGACTGTGTATGCCAGTCAGAAAGTGTCCTCAAGCCACTGGTATCATAATGTCCCTTGCGCTAACCAACCTTCCGCTTATCTCATAATACTAAGAAAGAAAAAAAAAAGAAAAAAAGAATTTCCACTTAGAGGCATAACTGTTGAGCATTAAATTAGATTTCATTTCTACCTTAAATTCTTTAAGAAACCTATTTTAAACATCACTAAGTTAAGAACCTATAAATATTTTCAGTCCAATTATGAAATTATAATATTGTCAGAAGAAAGAAAGATTAGTATTTTCAAAATTTTAATTACGGTAAGCAAAATCACAAGATTTTCCTCTTTGTAGCATATACTACATATATTTTATCATAACTGGTGCGCGCTTGAAAATTGCTGAGATTAAATGACAGTTGTCCATTGTCCACGTAGGGTAAATTAACTCTCCTCTTAGATCGGGGCATCTCTTTTCGGGATGCAATACCCCTCGAAATGGAACTTGAAGGGGAATTATACGCTCCCCTCTCTCTTCTGGTGACACCATAACGTTGTAAAATGAGCATATGTATGCAGTCACTTCTTTCCACAATTCTCCGTTGCCTGCCATTGGCTGAAATTCATTCGATAGTTTTTAACAGTCTACTATTGGTTGAAATTCATTCGGTAGCGAAAAACTAGTAGTGATATTAAGCCTTCTTCAGGGCCTCATAGAAAGACACTACGGCTCCTGAAGTCTTAATATAACTATCTATAGTACGAAACATTTCAACAGGCTGGAATTCAGTCGCTGCTGTTCAAAAACATTCATTCACGTGGGCGGAATAGGGGCAATAACACATCTGGTTTCTCCCTTTCAACATACAGCAAAGCAGCAGGGCCGCCTAACGGTAAACTATCGATAGTCTGGTCTGGAGAACGAAAGCAGCCTGTCAGATAGTTAAGCTCAAGTGTTTGCCTCTACAAAGAAAAAAAATCATTCGATAGTCTGTCGGGCCTATCGAATACATTCGATAGTACAAAACTATCGAATAATTCGATAGTATTCATTCGATAGTGCCCATCACTAGTGTCCATTCCCTGCTTGGAACTGGTAAAGTTGAAAGGCGTCGCCTTTTAATAATTATTTAAAAGGTACCGGTATAATTCTGTAACTATCCTATCTAATGTCCAAATGTTATCTGAATTATTATTTTCTTTGCGTCTACCACGAACGGTGTACAGATTTGTGACATGCCAGCATATACATGTATTAAAACTCATAAGGAAAACACGTACTGTATAAACTTACTCGGGGTGGTCACTTCACGTAACACTACATCTATGATGATTTAGGGCAGTTTGAAGCTAGAGCGCATGTAAGGGTGCATTTCTAGCGAGCAGGCGGATCAGTGAAGTTGGGTATGCGTCGAAAGAAAGACAGGTATTAAAAGCATATACCAGCCTGGGCTAGTAATCACTACAATTGGATTTTTATTTCAATTACTTAATAACCATGACACTTTTTTTAACGTTGTTTCTATGTTCTCCCTCTACATAAATAATTTCTTGCACGGAACTATTTTCGTAGAGTAGACGTTCATTTTCGGAAAAAGATACCGTATTCTTCATGCTCACTTAACGTAGATCGATAGGATGGTACAATTATAGTTTGTCAAACGAAATGAGACAAATTAACAAGTCCGATTTAAACTCTTAACCAACATTCATATGCTATAAGGTACGGTTAGCTTAGCATGTGCTTACTTAAATGCGGTTGTCTCACATATATATATCGCCGTTTTACCAATTTTAAAATCATCCATTGCCTGCAAATCTCAATTGTATCAAGAGTTTCAATTTTTTACACATATATGTTACAAGGGTAAAATTGTTATCGAACTTGCGCTGGTGAGGCTCGGAAGGAACGGAGGCAGGGCAGTATCACACTCCATGCTGGAGCAGGCACTGTTAGAAGATTATAGTACGTTTTTAAACGTGTGATCCAGTTATCAGTTTATTAAGAAATGATACTAATAGTGTTCTGAGTATTAATTTATATTAAACAGTAAAATTAGACTAAAAATGTTACAAACAAACAAACAAAAAAAGACTGAGGAAGGGAGTTTTTGGTAAAAATGTGTGTATTTTAATTTGTTTCTGGTGGAATGTGCAAGGAAGAAAACATGTCCTTCCAAAAGATTGACATATGTCTATTCGCCCAATAAATAGTTAATCATTATATCGCTTGTTGCACAGTATGGTTTTGTTATTGTTTCTCTTTAATATATTATTTAGTATAGTATTTCTAATTTTATTCTTAGAGAAACGAAAAAAATGCATGTATATCTTAACTATTATGGTTATATCCGAAAGCGAAATAAATCATTTTCAGAGGCGAGTAGCACATAAACTTTTTTATATAACCCACTCAAAGCTGGTTTGTTTGTAACCATCTAGCTAAACAGAAAGCGGAAATGACGTTTTCTTCATCAGCGTATACAGTGGCGTATTTAGGGGGGGAGCTACGGGGTTTAAGCCCCCCGAAATCTTACTTAGTATAGTAAAGTAAATTAAATATCTTGCAGAATTTTCACATTTCCAGACAAAGCCCCCCCGAAAGTCAGCAAAGCCCCTCCCGAAACAAAATCGTAAATACGCCACTGAGCGTATAGAATACCATAAAATTGCGTACCATACTCAATCACAAAGCTGCCACCATGTTTAGCGGTACGAAGTACTCAAACACCTCTCGAGCAAATGCCTCTGGCCAACCGACACACATACATAAGACTGTTGTTGAAAACAAGGAGAATCACGACAACGGTCAATATTAACTCTTCCAATCATCGGAGGACCATCTTTTATGTCCGTGTTACTTTTTTTCGCGCCACCTTGTTGACAATAGTATTTCTCCCAGGTATACTTCTGGTACAACTAAGCTCCCCGGAGCTGGCTAACTGTCCCATTTCCCCTCGAAAAATTGATAGCAATTCACTAATCAATTCTAAAGCATTCTTGAACTTTTTGAATCTGGACGTCTGCATCATTGGAAGGGTCAGGGGATAAAAATCTCACTACTAGAGAACCTATGATCCGCATTTCTATATTTTGTTATGATTACATTTTCAGGATTTTAGTTAGAAATTTATGTACATTCTTCATTCCAGTATGAATTTGGATTAAATTCATTCTCACCTGTTTCGTTTGGTGGATAGTTCAGAATCAGTGGATTCCCTATTCGAGATGCTAAGTCTTTACCATTCCCATTCATTTGCTACAATTTCCCATAATCCTTTGCTATTTAATATCTGTATTTCCAAGTATTTACAAGGAACGGATACACAGGCGGATCTAGCCCGGAGGGGCCTAGGCCCCTAGTTTTCTGAGTCACAAAAAGAATTTAAGCTTTATTTATATATTTTTGAAAGTTTATAGTAAGCTCATGATATACCTATTATAGACAGGGTTCTGGCTGCTCCCAGTTTTTATCTTCTAGATCTGCCACTGGAATGGAGTCCTTACCCAACTTTGCAAAGTGGCCTTATTTTATCTTTAGGTTATGATACTAATCTTTACTCAGCGCATTTGCCTTTGCAGCTAGCAGAAGCTGTACTTTGCTCTTTCTTTTTGAGGTTGATATTAACTCATATTTCTATTTCATATGTTAAACTTGCTATTTCAGCATTTTTATTTCAGTTGCGTACTTCATCTTAATGTGTGTGTAAATTTAAAGCATAGGAAACGTAGCAGAAGCTACAACTAACAAACAGACATGATTAAATTATTTGTCAATCTTGCTACGTAAAATTACTATTGCTGTAGATTTACATTCAGTGTACAATGCAAGATTTACATTTATATGTCATTTTGTACTCAGAGAAAGTTTCAGTAAATATATATGTACTGTATTTTCACGAAACTTTTCAAGACGAGACAGCCCCAAATCTCATCTCGTGGATGACACTAGGGAAAATCACGTCACGACTATAATTCATTATGGTTCAATGATAAAGCGCTCACTTCAGGTTCCAAGGGTCATTTCCTAGATCCTAGGCCATGCCATGTAAATTATGATGGACAACATCGTACTCGTGGATTTTGTAAGAGTTGTTCTCGTTCTTTCCGTCTTCTCATTCTACAGTTTTTGTCATCATTAATAGTTTGTTCACTCATTATCTGTCTCCTTTAGTCTTCAGGGCACATTTATAGCATGTTAAACTAGAGATTCCCTTTCATTTTACTGCTATAAACCAATAATGCAGTCTATTGTATTTCCAAAATTACTTTAGACTACTGACGTCTTGGATACA
Organism: Thermobia domestica; assembly: GCF_964235325.1. Lineage (NCBI taxonomy): Eukaryota > Metazoa > Arthropoda > Insecta > Zygentoma > Lepismatidae > Thermobia > Thermobia domestica. Next base: position 108,554,297 of record NC_137456.1, on the reverse strand, counting down.
AATAGAAGTTACTTAAGGATGGAACATAAATATTTTCATGTGTAAAGACATTATACTTATAAAGCACTTGTAAGCTACTATGCATGAATTCTTTTGCTTGTTTCCGTGTTTCCCTCAAAAAGAAAGTCAATGATTGTTTCCCATCTGTATCTGAGAGTAGTATCCTTAGTCGCGAAAACAAGATTGTTTTTCAGAAAGCAGCGGGTTGTTTGGAACAATCTCTATCTGCAGACAACACATTCAAACTATAGTTCTTTTAATAGAGTTAAATCATATAAACAGGACTGGATGCATTTTCCCTCTCTTGAGTGATTTGGGAGAAAGAATTCTTTCTTCCGTCTCTGTACAACTATGAATTTTTTCATATGTTGTATCGGATAATCGAAGCTTTCAGATCTCATAACTAGACTTCGGATTTTTGCATATTTGCATGTTTTATTTCTGATGTGATATTGGTATGCTCTTTAAACAGAAATTCGTTTCAGCTGTTTTGGAGCAAAATAGCAGAGTTTTATAGTACATATATTTGCATATTTCGGAGATTAGTGCATGTTTATGTCGTTATTGCATATAAATGCATATTTAAAGGAACAAACAAATTGATAATTTTTAACGTTCGACAACTTTCTTTATAAGTGGAATTTCAAGTTTCTAATATAAATAGACTCAAAATCTTTAAATGGTTCATTATTGTAGGTTTAGAATATCTTCCAAGGTCATAATCCAAGAAGAATAACAAAAGATTGGGTGATTCATCCTGCTAGCAATGATGCATGAATATCAGCTTTTTGGAAGAAGATATAAATAACGATGTCAAATCACCTCCAACAAAATTTCTACGTCACTCATCTCGGCAGATAAAGTTGCTACTGTTGTGTGTGTGTGGATTTGAAATTGTCTGGTCGTGTGGCTGTACAGGAATACCAAAAGAAAAATCTGGGTCCATTTAGTTGTAATGCGACATCTTCAAATTCGAATTTTAACTTGCTCAGAATTTTGTTCAATTTTTGTCCCTTTTTGTCCACCCAAGAAAAACATTTGTACCATTCATATAAACGAGGGAGGAATATTTCCAATTTCTGGCCACTTCCATCACTTGTAGTGCGACATCTTCAAATTCGAATTTCAACTAGCTCAGAATTTTATCCATTTTTGTCCACCCACCAAAGAAATTTGAACCATTTAAATAAACGAGAGAGGGCCATTTCAAAATTTGTCCACATCAATTACATCTTGTCCAATTTTTGTCCACAAAAAAATTGTACCATTCATATAATCGAGGGAGAGCCATTTCAATAAATTCGGTCATTTCGATCACCTGTAGCGCAACAGCTTCAAATTCGAATTTTAATTAGCTCAAAATGGTGTCGAATTTTTGAACATTTTTGTACCACGAAGAATAAATTCTGTACTATTGAAATAAACCAGGGAAAGTCATTTAAAAATTTGACCACTTAGATCACCTGTAGTGAGACATTTTCAAATTGGAATTTCAAGTATCTTGGTGGTACAAAGCGTACAAAAAATAGGGAAAATTCTAAGCTAGTTAGAATTCGAATTTAGAGATATCACACTCCTGGTGATCGAAGTGGCCAAAATTTTGAACTGGTCCTCCTCTGTTAATCTGAATGGTACAAAAATGTACGGAAATGGGATAAATTATGAGCTAATTAAAATTCGAATTTGAAGATGTCGCACTGCAGGTAATCGAAGTGGTCAATTTTTGAAATGACCCTCCCTCGTTTATTTTCATGGTACACATTGTTTTGTTGGTGGTACATGAATGCACAAAAATTGAACAAAATTTTAAGCTTCTTAAAATTCAAATTTAAAGATGTCGCACTACACGTGATCGAAGTGGCCAAATTTGAAACGATCCTCCCTCGTTTACTTGAACTGTACATTTTTTCTGGGGTGGACAGAAATGAACAAGAATTGGATGAAATTCTGAGATAGTTAAAATTCAAATTTGAAGATGTCGCACTACAGGTGATCGAAGTGACCAAATTTTGAAAATCCCTCCTTCGTTAATTTGAATGGTACAAAATTTGTTCTTGGGTGGACAAAAATGGACAAAAATTGGATAAAATTCTGAGCTAGCTAAGGTTCGCATTTGAAGATGTCGCCCTACAAGTGATCGAAGTGGCCGAAATTTTGAAATGGCAATGGATAAGCACGAGACGAGTCGAGACAGGATTTTCCTGACAAAATTCGAGTCGAGACACGGCTCTCCCAATAGAGAAATATACATTTTTCGAGTCGACACCACTTTTACAGCACATTTTCGAGACGAGACAGCCACAAATCTTGTATCGTGCGCATCCCTAAATGGCCCTTCTTTGTTAATTTGAATGGTACAAATCGTTTTATTGGGTGGACAAAAATGGACTAAAATTGGACAGAGATGTCGTACTACAACTAAATGGGCTCGAAAAATCTTCTGATTGAAGTTGAGAGACGTTAACAATTCAAAAAGAAAATATATGATGCAAAGTGTATGCTAAACAAGTAATATTTTCAAAGTAAGCAAGCTTGATTTTAGAAGAGGACATTTGTATTATTTTCGACAGCAAAAGCTCAAACGTCAGCAGCACTCAATTGTTTGGCCTTCTTATATTTTCATAGCAGTTTCAAGCCTAATAAGGAGTTTATACAACTGTGAAACAACTCAGATGTGGCTTTTTTTTTTTTTTTTCAATACTCGACAGAGTTCACCCTAAAGAAACCGTTGAAGAATGTATTTCAGGAAGAAATGAACAACCCTTTGGAAATGAACTCTAAATTAATTAAAATATTTGCTTTACAAAATCTAAAACTTGTCACAGCAGTTACTTCCTGAAACAAGGAGATAAGTTCCAAAGTTTTCCTTTAAGGAGTTTATGAGAATATGTCTCGCTCAAATCACTATTCCATTTTAAAGTATCAATATTATACATTGCAAATTATTACTGTTTGAAACGGCCAATGTTACGCTAGAAGAAAATATTTTGGGATTTACACATAATTGGATACAAAAAGTAATTTCAAGTGGATTTATTTTCTTTTAAACAAGAACATAAGGTTTTTGAATACAGGTTTTTAATACAATAAAAACTTACTTCAACAGGTCCCTTATTAAACGGAAATATTTCACGGTCCCATGTATTTAAAGGTAAAAGAACATGGTTAAATTCTCTTGATTAGGCGGAACCTGTTGCGAAGAACAGATGTTAAAATATATTTTTAATGGAAAGTTTAAATTCCGGAATGTAGCCAGAATTTTCAAGCATTTAGAAAATTTTTCGACATTTTGTAAAAGGTTAGATATATGAACTACGTTTTCTGTAAAGGTCTTAGTTTACTTGTTACAAGACCCGAAACCAGCTACAGAGATTTGCGGGGGGCATGAATATGTTAGAAGGGTCAAGTCATCAAAAAATTTTCTTACAAATATCTAAATTGTGTGTGTGTGTGTTTTTTTTTTTTTTTTGTATTGAGGTCTGGAAGGGCCACGAAAAGTTAAGGGGCGCCAGGCCCCCTAGCCACCCCTCTAGTTGCGGGCTTGCTTGTTACCCTACATATTTAATCTTTAGTCCACCGCCATGTAAGGCCCTAGATACCGTGCGACTTTTTGAACGAAGTGCAATTCACATAGTAATTTTCAAATACCAGTAACTCGTTCTCTAGCTGGTTTAGAGACATGGAACAAAGAGCATAATATACACAATAGTTCAAAAGTGAGCCAACAGTAGGGGGAAAAGCGCTGAAAAGAACATAGCATCTACTTTTTGTATTGGCCTTTGAAACCGTAGGTAGACTTTTTTTTTTTTTTTTTTTGTTTACTGTAAGTTTTATGTGTATTAATTCGTAGCACAAACAAATACTGTAATTGAATACGGTAGGCCTATGTATACCATTTTATTTTATCTCGCTATATCCATTATATGTATGTACATCACTTAATTTTTTAAAACATACATATATCTTCGTTAACTTTAAAACCTTTAATGGAAATTTTTGATAGTCCTGTTCAATTTCGCTAGGTAGGTTTTATTATATGCTTATGCCAGAAATGTTTATTTACTTCTCTGAATATATTTATTCTTTATTGACACATACTTGGCGCATTATTTTTTATTTGCAAATATATATAAGTATATGTAAGTATGTTATATAAGTAGATGTATATTTTAATTTCACATACAGACTGTGAGCTGTTTGAGCCCGAAGAAACCAAATTTATTCAAGAAGCAGTGGACGCTTGCGGAGCTAGAATCATTAAGTGACCTTGCGTTTATCAATACTCATTTCGGTTTGATTTCAAAGATCATAACGAGATTAGAAGAGTGATGATTAGGACTTTGTAGTGCATTTGAGCAGTTTGATTCAACAACGAAACAGACACCACCAAAACCAATCGGCCAAGCATTTTTTCAAAACGCACAGTCAATAGATGCGAAAAATCCTGGCATAAAATTCTTGTCTAAAGTAAAAAAGTGTTCATGGGAACAACGACGCAGGACTTTCAGATTTATCGGCAAGTAACATTGCTTCTTCGAAATACTGTCTCTTAACGGCCCGTGACACGGAAGGAACATTTTTCCATGTACAGTAATGTTTTGACTGATAAATGCAGGGTTTTGCCAGAAAACACGGAAAACTACATAGTTGTGTATTGTAGTATTGTGTATTACATATTGTGTATTGTTATACACCAAGTATAGGTCATGTAATACACCTTTTTTCTCATTTAACTTTAGCTTTTGAATGATGCATATTTACAAATTTTAGTGCATATTTGCATATTTTCAGTGCATATTTGCATATTTTCATCATTTTTAGCGCATATTTGCATGCATATTTTGCCGGTTTTTAGTGCATATCAATCCGAAGTCTACTCATAACATTACCAAATAAAAGTGAGTTGACGAAAGAAGTTATTTTCGATTAAATAATAGTACAGGGGTGTAGCCAGCAGGTTTCTGTAGGAGGGGCCCGTCGTTTTTGAAGGGGGGGCAGCTACAATGTGCAAAACCCCAAAAAAAATGTGTTACAGCTAGTGTTTTTGAAGCCAGAAAAAACAGGAAAAATTTGGTTTCCTTAACGAAAATAAAAATAGTTTTTTAGTTTATTATTATTATTTTTATTATTAATTTCTTATTTATTAATTTAATGTTTTTTCTTCATAAATTATATTCCAGGTATTTTTATTATATTTAACCAAGAACTACTGTCCCGGAACAAAAATTATACCTTTGTGCCTAATTATTTCAATACACAGAACCTATCTATAAAGGTAACTAAGAAAGTTCTATCGCTTTCTCACCCACCAGCTCCGAACATTCACATTTCACCCAAGACGTACCTGGAAAATAAAAAATAGTCCCCATAAGCATCGACGACCTTCTGCCAACGTTCTGGAAGGCCAAGGATTCTATCTCGGTAGAACTTGGTGGGCCGTGAAGCGAAGAAGGTATCAAATGCATTTTGCACCTCTACTAGGGATTTGAACTGGCGTCCTCTAAGGTGATTGTCCAAGGAATGGAACAGGTAATAATCGAACGGTGCAATATTTGGGGAGTATGGTGGATGCAATAGTGTTTCCCATCGAAGGCGTAGAATGGTCTCCCGGGTCATCCTAGCCACGTGCGGCTTACCATTGTCCTGTAGCAGAAGGACCCCTTTGTGATTCCGAAGTCTGGCTCCAAAGTTTTAAGTTTTTCTTGAACACGGCTCAACTGCTGACAGTACACAGTAGTATTGATGCTGTGACCAGCGGGTAGCAGTTCTCGATGCACGATGCCGCCAGCAGTTCATCAAACACACAGGAGGACTTTCTTCTGGTGCATTGTTAGTTTTGGCTGCTTTGGCAGCGGTTCATGGGATGCTAACCAATGATGACGACGCCGTGGAACTTCGTACAGGAGTCACTTCTCATCATATTTCAACACCCTGCCCAGAAATGCCTCTTTTCTCAGACGAGACAGCGAAAAAATACAGGTGTTTGCTCGCGTTGCCTTCTGGCCCGCAGTCAATTCATGTGCATCCATTGACCCAACTTGTACTGTGTGGACCGGAAGTGGGTTAGTTTCAACAGTATAGTTTAGTTATGGTAGAATGTCTGTACACAGTTACCTTGAAGTCTTAAGAGTTATAAACATCGGTATGATCAGCATCCATGTCGTAACACAGCTGAATTCTACGCCAAGTTCTCGCAGATGTTTTGCGGAGATACTTGGAGTCACGAGGGTGAAGGCGTGTTCCATAGCTGCTCGTAATTCCTGCGTTGTGTGATATCTAGTGTTTCTTACTTATTGCTTTATGAAACCCCAGAGAGCATTGTCTAATGCCAAGCAATGTTACCAAACAAATGTGGGAAAAACCTAAAACCGTAAGAAAACACCAATTAGGGGTAGGCCCACTTGAAGACCACGCCGTAGTGTTTCCCCAGTTGATGAAGGTGCTGCCGAATGGTTTCTTCACTCACACTGAATTGTAGTCCCAGTTCCTCACATGTTTGGCCACTGTTCACCTCAATCGCTGCCTGAAGATCTTCATTTTGTACATGTGTTGGTCTTCCGGCTCGTGGTGCATCTTCGAGTGTTTCGTCGCCGTCCTTAAATTTGTTAAACCACTGTCTGCGTAGTCACCACACCCACACCAAAGGCCACTGTAGTGGCGTTTGACCCCAGTTTGATATCGTACAGCGTACACGTCCTTATGACGCTCTATGGTGGTTCCGTGTTTACTCTATCTTTACGCAAGTTCACGGTGTAACTGAACTGCCACAACCAGGTAGTATGTTGGATATACCAACATCAACAACTAGGTTTTGCCTTATCTCCATTCGCATTCAACGCACGGTGTGCGGGCCAATTGAACACAGACCACCTCAGAAAGCGACAGAACTCTTTTGGTTACATAAGACTGATTTCTTTGAAATTACACTTAGTTAGTTTCTTTAAGATTTTCTGACAAAAATATGTATTTATTATTCGTGACTAAAAAACAATTATTTTATTAACAGCTATATCTAACTTCCTGTTTTACACGAAGTAGCATTTTAAAAAAGCGAATGAAATCCAAACTGAAAAACTGAATAAAAACGTTTTTCACAAAATTTTCCATCTGATGAATTTTTTTTAAACAGCATATAAATAATATAATATACTTACAATATATTTCAGTAGTATTGTTTTATGGTAGTATTTATAGTACCTTTGTAAAACGTTTGTCTTCAAACTGTCAAATACAAATCGCCGTACAATGTTTGATCTGTTGTCACAAAAAAGTATACCATACTGTTTTCCGATCGCTATAAGCAGGAGATACCATGCTATTTTTCGATCGGTATGGTAAAATACTATTTTGCTGTAAATTATTAATTATATGCAAACTTTGTTATTTTTAAATGACTGAAGCGAGGTAATCTCACGATGATGTTTTAAAAGCTGGTCATTTGGGGGGGGAGCAAGAAAGCATTTGGGGGGGGCTGGCCCCGATGGGCCACCCGTGGCTACACCCCTGTAATAGTACCCATAAATATTATGCTCTATTTGTGTAAGGGTTGCTCAATTCATGAGCAGACAGATCTGGAAACTGAAAATTGGTGGTCTGAGAGGACAAGAATATAGCAGAGCTCCCTTGTGGCTAAGCGGTTGGTATACGCACCCTTGGCGTAGGAGAGCTGGGTTCGATTTCCGGCGGGAGTTCATGTGGTTTCGATCCTACTTTAGGCTGTAGGTCTCCGTCTCGTATAGCCTCGCTGGTGAAAGAGGTGCTAAACTCAAAGTCAAATCAATGCATGGCTGAGTTCTAGTAGTAGTAGCGCAGACCATAGTCTCAGACAGGGGTGTACTGAATAGAGGAGAAAGTAGAAGCAAGATTGGTGCTTTATAATGATGGTTCATGAATGGGTCCAATCGAGTGTAAACATGGTGTGATTCAATTTCTATACAAGGTGTTTCGGCAACTAATTGCTTTTGTCGAATGCAAGCGATGTACAAATAAGCGTGTTTGAAACATAGCATGGTGGTCAAATAGATGAAATCAGAGAGAGTTAGAAAATACACTGTAAAGATGCACTTGCACATAATCAAATTTACATCATAGAATTATGAGTACAGAATTAATGTTGGCCTTAGTTTGAAGTTCATAGCACACTACCATTGTAGACGGCAAGGCATGCTGCTAATAGTTTGAAGGTCGGACAATATAACGACTGTATGTTAGGGTGCATCGAATTTCCACTTTTTTTGAAATCAGTTTACCCTTAGTGAAATTTTTTTGCGAAATGGTCTCTATATATCATATAGAAAATCGCACGCCGATTAGTTAATTTCTTTAGGTGCCACTAACGCCCTAAAGTTTCGAAAATTTGTTAAAAAATACATTTTTTTAAAAAAATAAATTATACATATTTACTTTTACGAAAACATTTTATCCTTAGTAGTTATTTTTGACAAAAATGTACATATTTTACGTGAAAAGATTTCAGCTTGATCGGTCAAGTCCTTCAGGTGCCACCAGCGTCTTAACATTTGGACGAAACGCCCCCAAAATATATTTTATTCAGTGTTTTGTAAAAAGAAAATCGAGTTTTCGTCTCTTATAAACAGCTAATTAGGTAAGAAATGGGACAATCAAGGTAAAAAAATACTTTATATTAGAATGAATGTTATCAAATAAGACACATACTGGTGGTTGTCCAGCTTATGTTCGTAGCGCGAAAAAATAAATGATTATTTTTGTAGATAAAACTCCTTTCGATTAACACCTGCACTGCATAGAATGAAGTCGCCCAAAAGCGAGTTTGTCGTAAAATTAAAAGTGGAGTAGCATCGAGAGAAAAGAAAAGAAGTGACTCATTGTTAGTGTGTCTGCAGATGAGATTAGGAGTAATTTTGTGTTGCTTTCTAGACAGAAAAATTGGTGTTTGATGTGGAAACTGTTTACATTGCTGATTGTGTTTAAGTGAAAATATGTGTGCATTTGTGTGCGTTTTTGAATGATTGCGTCCTACTTATGCTTATCGGCAGTCATTGAATGTGTCAGTTCGTCATTCCAACGGTGCGGCAAGTTTGTTGAGGTCTTGCGTTGACAAAAGTGTCTAACTGTTCAAAACTGGTTTCGGTGAATAAACTATCAAGTGTCCGTAAAGATGTCACCTAAAAAGAAGTCACGTTTGAATGTAAGGAACTTTGTCCATAATGTCGTTGGATCCCCTGCGGAATTCACTTTTAGTCAGCTTCCAACGATCGTTGATATTCTTAAGCAATTATTGTGAGAAAGAGAGAACACGAAATGTGATACAGCATCTCAGAAGGACCCCTCTGCTAAAGTGCTAGCTCATTCAGTGGCAAGGAAAGTAATTCAAATTTGGGAAAATGTATCAATCAGCGGTGCAGCTATTTTGAGCGAGCAACGGGTTATAGCGTTGATTTTACATTATACATATCACAAAAAGGTCCGTCAGCTGCAAAAGTTTAAGGACAAACCCGTTTCCTTTGCTTCCAAAGTTGCAGAGTTCCAGGCGTTCGCCAGCGAAACTTTGTTTGATATCGCTTCTTGTAAATGCATTGACTCGGTTGCTTACACTTGTGTGAGAGAGAAGAAAGTGCCTAAATTGGAGGTTTCATTTTTAATTGACCAGAAAACTACCCGACAGATGGGTATGGGAGGACTTGATAGAAAGGAGACACAGAAACGTGTCAAACATTTATTGCGAAAAATCGAGGTCAGAAAAATCAACCAAAGCCCAATGAAATTAGTAGTTCCGGAATACAAAACGATAGTGTCCCTTTACAAAATGAACAGGAGAAGAGTCAGATTCCACTGTCAGGTTTCTTCCTGCGCTTAAAAGAAAGAAGACTAGCCCTTCTAAACAAATGAGAGTTAGGTTGCCGACATTCTCCAATGCAGTATATAGATGTAATATATCAGACCGCAAGGCCGCAATTATCGCTTCGTCGCTTTTGGTAGATATCGGACTGGTTACCCCAGTTCATAAGCAGAAGCTGATCGACAAAAGCAAGATTCAGAGAAAGAAGAAATCCTTAGGAAACGCCATCGTTGAAGACGCGAGTGCATCGCTTGAATCGACCAAAGTAAAAGCGTTATACTTCGACGAAAGAAAGAATCAGACTCTCACCCTTGAGACTAAAGACGGCATCAACCACCGAATAATGAAAAAAGATCACTACGTAAAGGATCGAACTATCTTGGCCAAGTCTCTCCTTTATCTGGAAGAGAAGAGAGCATACGGGTTGCCATCACAAAGTTCTTTGTTCATCAAAATATCCCCCTGTCAGATCTGGTTGTTTTGGGTTGCCACGGTACTGCTACCAACACTGGTCAGAAGAATGGTGCGATGGCACATATTGAAGTCTTCCTGAACAAACCCCTTCAGAGAATCGTCTGTATGATACACACGAATGAGCTCCCATTTCGACATTTGATTGAATTCATAGACGGCAAGTCTACTGGACCAAATACATTTAGAGGACCAATAGGATCAGCACATCCAACCTGAGAAGAGTTGTTACTCCAGAGTTTTCAGCCCGTTCCACTAAACTGGGAACTCAACTTCAGTGAGGATTCATTAAGCACGGATCAAAAATATTTGCTGAATATCTGCCAAGCGGTTTCTTCATGAGAATGCCCCGTTGGGTTAGCTCACATGAAGCCTGGTAAAATTCATCAAGCCAGATGGCTAACTACAGCAAATAGAGTCTTACGTTTGTACGTAGGAACAAAAGAACGCACTAATGAACTTAAAACCATCGTCCAGTACATCATGATGGTCTACGCGCCACTCTCATTTACTGTGATCTGTAATCCATCGTGTGCAGAAGGAGCTCGTCATTTGTGGCAACTTATCACGACTTCTCGCCACATGGAAGCGAAATACAGGAAAATTCATCCAGTGATCCGTAGAAATGTGTGGTACGGCCATTCTGAGAACCTACTTCTATTAATGTTGATTGACCAAGATGCTAAAGTACGAGAGCTTGGCTGAAGGCGAGTCCTAAAAGCAAGACAAACGACCCAACCTGGTGATCGCGTACCGGTACGAGTATTCGTCGCCCCTGAAATCAACTTAGAACCGACAAACTATGTTGATGTGATTAATTGGTCAACACGCAAGCTGATGGAGCCACTACTAACAAAACACTTGAGCCTACAGAAGCTAAGAGAAAATGTAAAGACGGCTCCAATGGCTGCTGAATCTATTACATCCTTACCCTGTCACACTCGAGCTGTAGAAAGAATGGTGAAGTTGGTGACAAGCGGCATCAGCGGTATGTGGGCAAGAAGCATCACATAGATTTGTTCTAGCAACACTACAGTCAAGAAAAAACATACCAGAATTTAATACAAAAAAACAATTTGAGGTAAAAGAGTAAGGATATGAACTTGCACTACCATATGCAACATTAGTATCTAAGGGTGGGCGAAACTCGAACTGCAGCCACCTCCTCGTGGTAAGTTCAAGGTTATTTCCATCATTAATGTTTGGAAATAAGCAAAGAGGCGCAGATGTCAAACAAAATCTTTCTTATCTAATTAACGATCCAGATTAATCATAAACAATGCAACTTAATTTTAAAAAATGATAAAAGTAGGGACACAATTGTCCATATTTTAAGCCACTGGTGGCACCTGAATGACTTGACTCATCAAGCTGAAATTTTTTACACGTAAAATATAGACATTTTACAGAAACAAAACCACATAGATAACCATTTTTCATAAAAGTACATCTTTTACATTTTAAAAAAATAACATTTATTTTTAACAAAATTTAAAAATTTTCGGCCGTTGGTGGCACCTAAAGATATTGACCAATCGACTTGCAATTTTTCACACGTTATATGGATCCCATTTCGCAAAAAAATATCACTAAGGGTAAGTTGATTTCAAAAAAAGTGGAAATTCGATGCACCCTACTGTATGTCTGTGTCTGAAATACAGCAGTAGAACGACATCAAATGTTGTGTAATTAAGGGAGTTTGACTGAGGCTGTATAGCAAAGATGAGAGAAGACGAGTGGCTGTTATACAGAATTGCCCGTCCCCTAGGTCGTGACGTGTCAGTAGTCCATCGATGGGGCTCTTGATGGGAGACGGAGGGTTTTCAGAGCAGTGTCCCCTAGAGCTTTACGATGCACATAGCCCCTAGAGCTTTACGGAGCGCCTAGCGAAAAGGATCGTTCGGGTTACTGCAATTAAAAGAATTGTAACCGCCAGTGCAACCAGATCCTTCCTCTTCGTGTGAACATACGATTGATTATTAAAGGTAAACGTTCCCCCGTTCTTCTTGTATGATTACAACTGTCATCTTCTGATCGCCAAGAACGTTTCAAGGATGTAGGTAGAGAATGCAGTGGTAAAGCAAATGGAAAGTGCTTGTATTCGGAGATAAGAATTCAGTCTTATTTGATGCCAGCATACCAGTAACGCTATGTGGGTACGCAAACGTGCAGGTAAGCAGGAAAATCCAGTGTGTGTTTGTACAAGAATTCAGTCTCTTTTGATGCCAGGATACCAATAACGCTATGTGAGTACGCAAACGTGCAGGTAAGCAGGAAAATTCAGTGTGTGTTTGTACTGGTACTTATCATAGAAGACTCATACTTTGCAGTCTGCTGTGAGAGTCAATAAGGCATAAGCTATCATCTGCTTCGTTATGTGTTTCTTTCAGGGGAGCAGAATAGTGCGCTGTATAGCCGTGACATAGTCTATCCTGCCTTTGACCTTCTCTTTTCACTTTTCGGGACCACATCTCCGAGTACACTAACTCATATCTCCGTACCACCAAGGCAACCCATCCTACTTCACTCAGCATACGCCTTCTACGTTAGTCTGTTAAGTCAGAAAGGGCCAAATCTCCAGCGAGCTTTGAATATTATACATCAGGAACCCATTCAGCATCTGTACGACTAGTTATAAATACTAACAGCTGCACTTGTGTCCTACTGGAATGATTAGATGTAGTCAGTGGCGTATTTAAGATTCTGTTTCGGGGGGTGTTATGCACAACACGTGAATGAGCATTCATATTTTTCCTTTTGGGTGCTGACAAATTTTAATGAAGTTGTGATTATAACACATTTATTTCGGGGGAAGCTTGAGCCCGATAGCAGCCCCCCTAAATATGCCACTGGACGTAGTATAAAGTTAAGTGTTGCCTATTTTTGACCTCCTTGTCGAGCTGTGTACAAGCGCCATGTTAGGACTCCTACCGCCTATCATCACTTTCTTCTTGTTTACTAATTTTGAATTCTTAGTGGGCGTTCTCCACCAGTAGGGGAAAACGGGGTAATGACACGCTGTGTATAATTGCACGCATCCCTGTTTACAAAGAAGCAGCAGAAGAAGAAGGCCTGCATGGTGCTCAACCCTACCAACAACGTGCCCAACGAACCTCACTTGAGTGGGAGAGCGCTGCAGAGAACGTACTGCAGAGTATGACCATATATTGAAAATCTTTGTTTTTCTTCAAAAATTTCACCAGTTTTCTTTAGAGGTTAAGTTCAAACTTACTGCTGGGGTACTTTATTTTTGTAGGCAATATGTATGAATAGTCAATTTAGAATAAATATAGGGTTAGTATTTTTTTTTAATAATATTTACGCATGCCAGTCAAGAACAAAAAAAAAATGGCCTGATTTGAGGTAATAGCACGCATGAACACAAGAGTGCGTGTGATTAAAAACGCCTCATCAGGCTTTGAAAAGTGTGGTACGTTCCGCATGAATCCAGAAGTTTTTATAGATACTGCTTTTGCTACAAGTGATCAGTGCTGTAGTCAGACTGAGGAGAACATGGAAGCAGACCTTTCTCACGATGCAATGGACTCGACGAAACAAAATTTAGTGGCATTTCTGAACTGTCAGTCGCTGGACCATCAAGGGAAGTCACCAATTCCGAAAAATTCTCCGCAATAGTCCCGTTAACAGCAATTTTTCCAATTCCTAGGCAAAAACTATCGTCAGTGAAGCAGAAGGGAAAGCACCGAAGCTCAGAAATTCTAACAGCAATGCGTCGTAAGGCTCTTCTGAAATAAAAAGAGCGAAGAAAGTAAATACGTTTAGAGAATATCATCATATGGAAGTTTAAAAAAGAATGTAACTAAGAACTCAACTGTTGCGTGCTATTACCCTTAACTGTAGGGTAACTGCATACAATGTAAGGTTTCAAATTTCCGTCTGTTATCTTATAACGGAGAGTAATTACGCAATAGTTCCGAGTTATTTCATAGTAAACATACGTAGGTATGTACAGCACTATTCATTAGATTCCATGGTGCTCTCTCATTACTGTTCTGAGCAATTAAAAATTACCCCCTTTTCCCCTAAATTACGTACTCAAATAAAATTAAAGGAACTTGAATAAATACTTTAATAAAAGTCCTAGAATAACAGTTTACATCCCTTTTTCAATTCGCAAACACTGCACTGCTATTCATTATTTTCACTCCTGTGGTAGAAAATTCTCCTGAAGGCTTCTTGCTAGCTAACTTAGCTTTTTAATACTAGCGATAAAGAGCAACAACAACAATAAAAAAGGACAGTAAGCCAGATAATATCTACAAAGTGATATTACTCGGATTACTAAATCTCAGTGCTCAGCAAATTATGAAGTCATAAATAATTTGATCTCCCAAATTTCTCACCTTTAAGAAAAAGTTTGAAACTAGTTATTTTAATCTATTTAATAGCATTTTGTAGTTGCTACGTAGTTTCCATTTCCAATAGTAATAAGTAGATAATATAAACTAGTAATAGAAACAGTAATAGAAGCTAATAATAAGTAGATAAACATTTTTTGATATTATTCATAATCTATAAGTTATTTTCGAAAATTGAAAGACGTGAGGTTGAGCTTACAAGGAGAAGGCAGACTTTGGTAAGTGAACTTTGGGGCCATTTTTTGCAAGGTTGTAGTGCACATTTAAAGAATTAATATTACAAACTGGGAGAGCGCAATGACGAAAAATAACGGAGAAAAACAGTCTTAAAGTTTTCTACTCGACGCATATATCATACGACGCGCAAATTTAGCAAGTGATGGCTTGGCAGAGTAAGGAGAACATGCGACTCATGCGCAAAGGGTCACGGGTTCGATTCCCGTTTGAATCAAGCTTTTTTGTTTTTTGTTTCAACCAATAAATTAACCATTTGTAACTATAAGTGAAATATTAATTCACCATATGTTTATAATGAATAAAACAATAATCATTTCCAAATCACTTGTAAAATTTTTGAATGTTCGATGTTAACTAGGAACAAAATTTAATCTATTCCGTAAATATTATTGTTACCATAGCCGTTGCATAAAAAATGTTCTTGACACTTTGTGTCTACATCTGTAGATAGTGTGCGAATTACAAAGGGAATGAGGGGGAAATCTCCTTTGGTTATAGCAACATCCAGTATTAGCAAAAGTGATTTCTCCCTCAATTCCTTTGTAATTCGCACACTGTCAACAGATGTAGACACGAAACGTCAAGAATATTTATTACACAACGACTGTCGTGACCATAATATAACTCGTGATAGTATATTTACGGAATAGGTTACATTTTGTTTGCTAGTTAACATGAAACATTGAAAGATCTCACAAGTGATTTGAAAATTTATATTGTTTTATCCATTATAAATATATGGTGAATTAATATTTTACTTATATACAAATGGCTACTTTATTGGTTGAAGCAAAAAACAAAAACAGTTCGACTGGAACGGGAATGGAACCCGGGACCCTTTGCACATGAGTCGCAGATCTTCCTCACTCTGCCACGCCGTCACTTGATAAATTTTGAGATACGTCGTCTCGTATGATATATGCGGCGAGTAGAAAACTTTAAGACTGTTTTTCTCCGTTATTTTTGGCCATTGCACTCTCCCAGCTTATACTATTAATTCTTTATATGTGCACTACCATCTCCCAAAAAAAAAAAAAAAAAATGGCTCCGAAGTTCACTTACTAAAGTCTGCCTTCTCCTTGTTAGAGAAGAGCCTTAATAGAAACAAATCTTATGATCACCGTAAAAATGCATAACGCTCTCCTTTTCTCTCATATGAAATTATATATAGTAACTGCAATTATATTCCTTATATACGAGTATATAAGTTGTACCATATCTTCAAATGGGCCCTTGTTAAGTTTTAAAATACTAGCTACATAAATAAATAACCGCTGAATTTTTCAGCAACGCAAATATCAATCGGGAGACACTGTTTGACATACTCTGCAATATTACTAGATTAACAATTTTTCCAACTTAACGTAAAGATGTATTTTTGAACTGACACTATGTCAGATTATTACATATTTCAAATTTACATATTAAACGAACAATAACTGTACCACATTTATATACCTTTATCAGAATCACCAGTAACGTGGATCACAATGTGTCATTGGTCCACCAGTTTAGCTTACTTTGAATTGTTTTATTTCAAATCATACAAAAATATCCTTATAATAAATGACAATAATGTATCTATACGCAGTGGCGCTATTCAGCCGGTTCGCACCAGTTCACTCGAACCAGTTGTTAAAATATTTTGAGTTCGCAGAACCGTTTGTTATATCCAGACAACAGTAAATTTTGCCCATTTATATCCAGGAACAGTAAATTTTAGTTTAACCATCATTGTTTTTAGAAATTCTTACAGTTACAGGATTTAAAAATATGATCTTTCACAATAAGGTATAAAGCGTTCATTCCTTAATCTCAAATGCTCAGATATCAAGAACTGGGATCACATGAGAATAGTGGTGAGGGTTATTTGTATTTGGAACACATACATATCATTATCAACAATTGTCGATAAATTGGTGGATTAAGACCCTTTCAATACTTTTTGGGAATCATCTATCTTGGATAGTTTGTTTCCAAAATATTCACAGTGCTACCTAATTTCGTCACGCCACCTTGTATTAGGATGGTGTGTAGGTTTCTCCTTGTCACTTGTGGTAACCAATAAAAAAAGATTGCTTTTTTCTATCTTGTATGGTTTGTTTCCTAAGATATATAAATATAGAAAATATTTAAAAAATGAACTTTAAAGGTCCATAGCTCCAAAATTATGGAACCTCGGGTTAAGACTTCATTTAGGAACTAATATGTGCAGTATCCAAAAATGCATGTTTCAGAATCCTAAGGTACTCAAGCAACAGTTTTATAGAGGGAGTTTGGCTACGGGCATATCATCTGAAGTACTCTCCAACTACCTCTAGAAAAATTGTTGCAGAAGTACCGCAAATTTTCTCAACGCATCCGGCAGAGAAGGACCAATATCTTGGTCACCTCGCTCACAATACCTTAACACCTTAGATTTATTTTTCTGGGGCCATATGAAACAACTAGTCTACGCGACGCCCTTACAATCAGAGGAGTTGCTTGTTCGAATTGTTGATGCTGCCTGCGGTATTAGGGAAACGCCAGGAGTGTTTCAACGCGTCCGCCTGTCCCTTCGCCGCCGCTGTAACCTTCGCATTGAAGTGGCGGGTCGAAACTTTGAACACTTTTTGTAATGAGAGTTCTGTAATGTAATGAAGACCATCCTCTTCATTTCAACAAAGACTCTCCTCTGTACTTTGCTCCCTAAAACTCCCTTCGGTGTGTAGTCCCGTTATACGATTTGGGATCAGAAGTATCAGCCCATATTACAACAAATATCGCAAGTGGAACGAATGTTTTGTTTCAGGTCCGTCAGTTTACAATATTGACTGAAAAAAAAAGGAACGTACTGTAGTCGCAATTATGTGATATACTGATCGAAATGAATGTGCTCAAACAGTTATGTGTATTATTACTATTATTATTATTATTATTATTATTATTATTATTATTATTATTATTATTATTATTATTATTATTATTATTATTACGCATTCTTTATTTGTCTTTTAATAGTAGTTCTTGTTCAATTTCTGTAGTAGTAAAATTAGACGCGTTCTCAAAAGCGTTGTGATATGAGCAGATCAGCAATCGGAATTTCTTTCTTCCTTTTTTGTTACCTATCGTATTTTGTACGTATATTATGTAGGCTTATGTTGTACGTATTTTTTACATTGTTGCGACGTAAAGTTTCCAGTGAATTCTTGTACAACGCCTTTACTAGTATTTCTTGAGAAGGTATGCAACCACGAACGATGATGTTTACCTCATCCGCCATCTTTTAATCTGCGTGAATGAGTACTGACCTACCATGTAGTATTATTTCCAGGCAGTGAGACATCCTTTACATACTCTTGTCCACTCAATACATAATAAAATGCCCGGGAATCCTTAACGTCCTTTGGGGAATCCCTTGCACCGCCATTGCACAAATCTGAAAAACTGCAAATTTAGATAGAGCAGGTTAGGATCCTTTGACGATATCATGCCGCATCACATCTACGCTCAGTAATTTGTGCAATATTTAACTCTAAAGTTCGCTTTCCCACGCTTTCGGCAACCTATAACATGTAAACGACGCGGTTTTCGCCCTATGTTTATTGGAACTTTTTTGTTTGTTTTACTCTCAGGAATCACTCCTCTGCTTTTGTACAACGAATTTAGCGCCATACTATATATATATACAGAGCGTTCAAAAAGTCTCTATACACCTGAATCGTGGCAAGTCAAAGTCGCATTCAAAGTCACATGAAATAAAATTTTATGCGAAGGTTTGCAACATTGCTATATTATCGCCTTGCATGAAGTTCCTTTCTTAGATTCCAGTCGGCAAAGTGACGTTGAAGTGATTGTTGCATCTAGTTAGCGGTTCTGAAACAATGGTGTTAACTTTGGAACAACGAATATTCCTGGTTGAACATGTGTTCTGTGAACAAAGTGAGTACAAACAGACAGTAAAAGATAAGTTTGCAGCTAGGTTTCCGGATACACCTGTTCCGCATCGTCACACTGTAAGGGCACTGATCGATAAATTTAGAGACATTGGAACGGTAATGGACTATGATCGAAGTGGTAGACCGTCAGTGCTCGATGAAGAAAAAATGCTACACATTTCGGATGCAATGCAACGTAGCTCCAATAAACCACTTCGAAAACTTGCCCAGGAAGAAGCAATAAGTGTTGGTACGGCACAAAAGGCGGTTCGTAAGAAACTGCATCTTATCCCGTATAAGGTGAGAGCGGTGCAGCAGTTACTTCCTCCCGACAGTGTAAAACGAGTGCAGTATTGTGAATGGTTTACACGGTTTGTTATGGACAAGTCTGACGATGTTTTGGATAATGGTTTTTTTTTTTTTTTTTTTTTTTTTTTTTTTTTTTTTTTTACTGATGAGGCCTGGTTCCATTTATCAGGTTACGTCAATGCCCAGAACTCACGTTTGTGGTGTGCAGAAAACCCATATGTCATACATGAAGTTTCTCTGCATGACCAGAAGGTAGGGGTGTGGATTGCAATATCCAGAAGAAGAATAGTCGGCCCAATATTTTTCAGACAAACAATAGATTCAACTCGTTATTGTGAACCCATCCCCCGCCAAGTGAACTTTGTGGTGGACAAACGCCGTGTGCGTGGGTTTTCTCGGGGTTCTCCCGTTTCCTCCCACTTTCTTCATTCCACCATTTCATTCATTTCTCATAATCACCGTCTCCTTTAGCCTAACCGGCATAACCGTGGGACGTAAAACTCAAAGATTTCATTTCATTTCGTTATTGTGAAATTATTCACCAGTTCATGGGAGAACTAACGGAAGACGAAATTCATAATGCTTGGATACAACAAGATGGCGCTACGGCACATACAGCTCGCCAATCCATGAGATTACAGCAAGAGGTTTTTGGAGATCGAATAATTTCAAAGGGATTGTGGCCACCTCGGTCTCCTGACTTGTATCCTCCGGATTTTTACTTCTGGGGTTATGCAAATAATTCTGTTTATAAAGGGAACCCCCACACGCTACAACAACTCGAAACAGCTATTCGAGATTTTGCTCATAGCATTCCATATGAACAACTTGTGAGAGTATTTGAGAACAAGGAGAAACGTGTGCAAGCATGTTTGGAGGCTCATGGGGGACATTTCCAACATTTGCTGTGAAAATGTGTGTGTATATGCTACGCCCTGTACATAGTGCTTTTATGCCATAAAATATAATAAATTTTGAGTAAAATAATTTCTTCGTTGCTTTGAATATGTGACAATTCAGGTGTATAGAGACTTTTTGAACGCTCTGTAAATATATATATATATATATATATATATATATATATATATATATATATATATATATATATATATATATATATATATATATATATATGGGCAAAAAATCTAAAACGTTTGCAAAAGTGTGAAAATCATACCTAGTATGGTGTGGGGCCTCCTTTTTCATCCTAAACAGCTTGGATTCGACGTGTGTGGGGGAATTTGTATCATTGTTCCTCCAAAACATGCTCCAGTTTCTTAAGGAATGCTGGTGGAGGGTAATGAGACCGAACACGCTTTTCTAACTCAGACCACAATGACTCAATGATGTTCAGATCTGGTGATTGTGGGTCCCAGGGGAGGTGTGATAGCTCCTGGTCATGCTCCTCAAACCATGATTTCACCGTTTTTGCAGCGTGACAGGGTGCCAGATCATCTTGGTAGATGCCATCTCCATCAGGGAACAATATTTGGGCCATGGATAGAACCTGGTCCCCCAAAATGGCCTCATACGCCTTAGCATTCATCACTCCATGCAGGGCTATGAGGGACCTGCAGAAAACCACAATATCACTGCCCATACTGTAACAGAACCACCACCATGCTTTACAGTTGGGAACAGAGAGTCTGTATCATAGGCCTGCGACGGTGTTCTCCATACGTAAACACGACCGGTTGTTGGAAACAAGGTGAAGGTCGATTCATCGGACCACATTACGTGTTTCCACTGCTCAGGAGTCCACGCCTTGTGATCCTTGCACCACTGGATACGCCTATTCGCATTTACTGCTGTGACCAGAGGTTTGGCGATAGCGGCCTTGCCATGAATTTTCATTTTATGAAGTTCTTGTCGCACTGTTTTCGATGAAACCGGGTTCTGTAGGCTGGAATTGAGTTCAGAGGTAATTTTCATTGCAGTGGTATTCTTTTTAGCTGTTACAATCCGTTTTAATGCCCTCTGGTTCCTATCTGACAGGATTGTCTTTCGACTACTGTTGTGCTTTGCAGACGTCGTTTGCCCATGAATTGTGTATGCCCTCGTGACATTCGACATAGTACCTTTCGATACCCCCACAATGTTTGCCACTGTTGCCACTGAAGCTCCAACCAGACGGGCGCCAACGATTATGCCTCTTTGGAAGTCTGTCAGGTCGCCCATTTTACCGCACCACTTTCACACCACGACGCTCACAGGTGAACTGGTTACTGCTGACGGAAGAGGAAGGTCCACATGACACGATCGGCAACCGCAACACGTGTTGTACAGTGGAGGGTCAAACTTACGTGTTCTGTATGAAGTGTTTTTAAATTGTTTTGACTTTCCCCTGTATATATATATATATATAGATAGATAGATAGATAGATATAGATAGATAGATAGATAGATAGATAGATAGATAGATAGATAGATAGATAGATAGATAGATAGATAGATAGATAGATAGATAGATAGATAGATAGATAGATAGATAGATAGATAGAGAGAGAGAGAGAGAGAGAGAGAGAGAGAGAGAGAGAACCGGTTGTTAAAAAATTAGAATAACACCACTGTATATATGTCAAAGAAGAAATGAGGAAGGGAAAGGAGGAAAGGATAGTAAAACATTTTCTTGCTTGCAATGCTTTGTGCACGCCTTATTAAACATACACTAGAGTGGGAGTCTTAATCTTTTGTATTTTAAAACCAATTACACAAAACCAACACAACTGTGCTAAATTTTGTACTGCATTTTTAGAGTCCGATAAGCCAAAAGTGAATGTTTTTAATTAATAATTTTAATTGCTTATTACCAATGGATTGAAAACAGAGGCTAAATGAGGTAAGTAGCACAATTACGTAATGTAATATTACAAAATTTGTACCTTAGTTATTGTTGAACGTAATTTACATTTATTCTGCTCCACCGTTTCAATGAATTAAGCAATCTTCGCATAAATTAATAAAGTGGGACAGAAAATTCACAGAGTGTAATGGCTAACCTACAGTTGTTCATATTTTAAAATGGTATATGATATATTGAATCATAGCAACGCCGTCTATAAGATAATATAAACATTTTTATCAGTTTATTGAAATACCAAACAATGCTTTGTGCATGTCTACCTGAAAATTTTTGAAAATTGTATTGTGAACGCAGGAGTTCCGTATGATAATGATCTTTTTCCACCATTAGGCATTCATTTTGACTAAGCCTTCTTACCAAACTATATGAAAATTAAACTATTAATCACTTTCAAATTCTGTAACACGATGTTAATGCATTGATCTGAAACACGAACACGACTATACGTTATTAGGCGATCGTATGAAATATAGAATGCAGTTTAAAGTCATCCTCTTGAGCAAAACTCCTACCGCATTGTTTACAATAAAATGGTTTATCAGGTTTATGAACTGTCAAGTGAACCTTCAGATCGTATTTACGACGAAATCCCTTTCCACATATCTTGCAACAGAATGGCCTCTCCCCCGTATGAATACGCATGTGCTCCTCCAAAGCAGAGGGAGTGTAAAAACGTCCAGAACATGTAGGACACTCATACTTCTTCTCACGCATTCGTGATTTTCCTACATTCAGAAGAGCGGTAGCAGAAAACGAACTGTAAATGTAAAAAGAATAAGCTTATTAGTAAATATTTACGACAGTGTATAATGAAAGTACAATTATACAAATTTTAAAAGGACATTCCTTTATGCCTTCTTCAAAGTGTGTCTAACCTACGATCGGCAAAGCTAAAGTAGGAAGACATACAGTGTTCCAAAATTATGGATCGTACCAATTAATTAGAAAGTTAAGCGTTGTTTAAGAGTTAAGAAATTACCAATATAAAGCTAAGTGAAAATTGACTTTTCCTTCTTCGGAGTGAGTATGAATGAACGAGATATTCCTAATCTATGCTTCAAAATTTCCCGAGTAGAAAATGCTGTGATTCTATATGCAAAGGTTAAAAAAAATATTACTTATCTTTCCATATGTCCTTTACATTGAATTTGTTACCCTCCCTTTTGGAATTGGCTTTCGAAAGCTCGTGAAAGTGAAGTGGTTATTCAATCATAACCGATATATATATATACATTTAATATTTCCAGGAAAGCACAGGCTTGTTTTACGAAAACTAAATTTTAAAAGACAGTTACTCTGAAACACAATCTTCAAATTTGAGTGTGAGTTCTTACCTTTGCCTTGACTGATGTCAGTCATACATAATAGACCCTATTTGAAGGTCTGAAAGAAAGTATTCGAAATGGAAAGTTCTAAAATCGTCGGGTAAACTTACTTCCATACGATGGGGCAATTTACTTCACAATGTTCTCTTTAGCTAATTTCAATCCCAAACAAAAGGAAAAAATATCTAGATTTCAACCAAAACACACAAATATGTTTCATAAAAATCGAATTTTTATTAAAATCTAACCGATTTAAAAAAAAAAACGGGGAGAGGTTAAATCTGCTCTATCATTATTGACCGATATTAGCTAATAGCAGTGCGGGTGACTGGAAAACCATAAAGGAAATATACACTATGCCATCAAAATCGAATTTTACGTTACAAAATTCTTACGTAGGTTACACTATCTGCAGTTATAGTGGAAACCTGCAACACGTGATAGATTGTACCTTCTTATTCCTGATGTATTTCCAATAAAAGAAACAGGTATTTCTGTCATCCTCAAAACATGTTGTTGCCGATGATAATGGCTGAGAGAGAACCATATGAGAATTGGGTTACAAAAAAATACTGAAAACTGGGAATCAATAGACGAAGGAGCATCTCTCTGAAATTTTATGTCTCCCTTAATAAATTTTGATGCCAAGGATTATATTAAGCTGACTGATTGAACGGGAAGTAAACTACCATTCCTTTCAATGACGGGAAGCTTGGCAACAGAAAGATTTTATAATTTAAGTAAAATAAAACTCTGACTGAGTTTTGAATTATAAACTTCTTTTGTCATTCAAATACTGCAAAGTGTGTTAAACTGTGACAAAGTCCACCGGAAAAGAATATGGAGAAGATAACATAGATAGCTGGCTATATTAGAACAACACTGCAATCTTTGATGACAAAATTACGCCAGAAATTCTATTTCGAGATGAAACCCTTGACTCATAATAGTTAAGAAACATAATTTAACATGCTTCTGACTGACTGATCAACGCTCAGACCAAATCGATTGAACTAGAAACTTGAACAGGGCATGTGATATAAGATCCCACTAAGGAAGAATTTTTGGAAATTTAACGGGTTAGGAGGAAAAGAGGGGTGGCAATTATATTACAATGTCCATATCCGAATTCCTGAAGATTAGAGATATCAAATTTGGTATATGGATTTCATTTAAAATAGTTTCAGCACTTTTAACATTTGACCTAGAAAGAAAGAAAAGTAGATGCGAAGAAAAAAGGGGCGGGAATTACAATTATTCTAATAAGGTGTGTATATCTCGGAACCTCTTTAGGTTACAGACACAAAATCCGATATTTAGACTTCTAATTTAAAATAACTAGAGTCATGATTTCAACGTTTTCTTACGAGGGGCGGTTCCAGAATCGACTTCTGGGGGGGGGGCGGTGGGTTGTCATACTGCTACTTTTAAGGGCTCCAAACTTTGGGATGGAGCCCTTTATATATATATATAAAATAAGAAAGCTTCCTCTTCTGGGGGTGGCGATCGCCCCCCTGGATCCGCCCCTGTTTCTTACCTAGGTATATTTGCCCTAGAAGAGAAGAAAAAGGCGGGAAGAAAAGAGGGTGGGGTTACAATCTCGAAATTCGTTACGGTTAGAGTCATAAAATTTGATATTTAGATTTTTAATTTAAAATAATTAAATATGTGTTTGCTGGATGAAGATCTTCCCAATATCTTTTGACGGGAACTATCTATCTTGAACAATTCTTTTCCAAGATATTCGAAGTGCTTCATAGTTTCGTCACACTTCCTGCCTGCAAATCTTACATGTCACATGAGAATTATATCTTTTTACCTATCCGTCAGCTATATTTCATACACACACATACACACACACACACACACACACACATATATATATATATATATATATATATAATGCCCTGCAAGAGAAGAAAAATGCAACAAGAGAAAAAAAAGAGTCGGTGTTACAATTGTTAAAATAAGGTGACCAGGTGGCCATATTTCAAAATCCCTGAGGTTATAGGCATCAGCGTCGGTATTTAGGTTTTTTGATTTAATTTTGAGTTTAGGGTCCCTTTCAGCAGCAAAGTTATATGAGACGTGGATCTACAGTTTACCGTGGGTTCCGAACTCACTTGAGTTCGCGCCAGGAATCGAACTCAAGTCTCTCACGCCACAGGCGCGTACGCTAACTGCTTAGCCACTAGAAAGGAAGAGAAAAGGTAGGGATTGCAATTGTTAAAATAACATGGCCATATCTCGAAATCCTTTAAGAGGAGAGATATTTTATAATTAAAGACGTGTTTCAGCGTTGTTTTTATATTTCCTTTAGATGTGAAGAAAAGAAGCGGAAAGAAAAAAGGGAAAGGGATACAATTGTTATATTAAAGTAGCTCTATTTCGAAATCTCTTAAGATTAGAGATATGTTAGGAAAATGAAGCGTGCGAGACCGTAGGCAGACCAAATGCAGTGGTCTGAAGGTGACCTCACTAGCTAGCCGAAGGTGACCGAAGGTTTGAATATATATAATCAAAAAGTAACCAGTTTGGAAATACAGTTAAGTCAGCAATCTTCCTACCCAGTTAATAAATTGTTTGACAACTAATATTCTGAAATGATATGCAATTTTCACATTGATATACATTTTATTGTTAGTATTAATATTGTTTTGCAGTTTCTGTTTTCAAAGTATGATGTCAACACATTTTACGCAGTACAGTACGGTATTGTGTATTGCATAAATTTACAATACGATGCTGTATCCTTAAGACATATGAATTCTTGTTTGCATATTTTAACGTTCTTTGACGTTTTAAATTAAATGTTTATTTATTTATTTATTTACTGCATACTACTTCAATTTCTTACAACATTGTGGTTATTACAATGATTTAGGATCTTTGGAGAAATATGTAAGCTTAAGTTGAAATTAATCACAAATGCTGCAAGTAATATTATTTATGACACTGCGTTTGCTCTTCTGAACAATAAAAAAAATAATAATAATATTAAACATCACGTTAATTGGGCTTCCAGTTTGTTGTTACTACATGAATCATACAGTGACGTTTGAGTGCTGCTTCTTCCTCAAAACTTCTGCTGCAACGAACACAGTAAAAAGGCTTATCTGGAGTGTGAACTCTCATATGAGACTTGACTTGATGCTTTCGAATGAATCTCTTTCCACATATCTTGCATCCGAATGGCTTTTCCCCTGTATGGATGTGCATATGGGTCCTAAGACCAGATGGTCTGTCAAAACTTGCAGTGCACACCGAGCAAGAGTACTTTTTCTTTTTTGATATGATTGTACTATTTGCAGCATCATCATCACGATCATCTAATAAAACTTCAACAGCTTCTACCAAAGTGCTGCAAATAATAGAAAAGATAAATGTCTCAATTATTTAATTACCTGTAGAAAAAGAGAAAATAGACATATACGCAAATAATAATGCTCTATGATTTTGCAATGATTAGTCACCTGATATGCAATCAACAAATAAGAGGAGTAAAACATTTCTTCCGAGTTATGGGAGTATTGCCACTTGTATTTTTTACCAAACAATACAAGGTGTTTCAAAACAACGCCAACAACGTTTAGAAGATGATTCCTGACACCAAGATAAGACAAAAAGTATAGACGAACCTGGGTGCACAAATGCTTCCTTTCGGAGTTATAGGCTGCCGAACACGTGAAAAACTGAACTTTAAAGGCCCATAGTTCCGAAACTATGGTACCTATCGTAGTCGGGTCAAGACTTCACTTAGGAACTACTATGTGTCCTATCCAAATACCCATGTTTCAGAATCCTGCGGTACCTCCGCAACAATTTTCATAGAGATAGTTGGTGAGTACTTCCAATTAAATGCCCGTAGCCAAACTCCCTCCATAAAAATTGTTGCGTAAGTACCTTAGGATTCTAAAACATGTATTTTTGGGTAGGCCACATATTAGTTCCTAAATGAAGTCTTGATCCGACTGCGATAGCTCTCATAGTTTTGGAGCTATTGGCCTTTAAATTTGATTTATTCATGTTTTCGGCACCCTATAACTCCGAAAGGTAGCATTTGTGCACCCAGGTTGGTCTATACTTTTTGTCCTGTCTTGGTGTCAGGAATCACCTCCCAAACGTTGTCGGTGTTGTTTTCAAACACCCTGTATTTTACAAATGAAATGGTACTATTAATTTTATTTATAAATCATTGAAGTTTCTTATCCTGTTCAAAGAAAGTTAAGACTCATGTCACGTAATAGTCAGAGTAGCTGAAAGTAAGGCCTGTTATACACTATAGGATAGATCCTAGGAAATCTCTTACGATTTTTCCTAATCAAAATCTCAACGTGTATCGCACGAGATCGCATGTAATTTCCTGTTTTGAACCATCCTACGAGATTTCTCTTATTTAGAGCATGCTCTATTTCGGAAAGCGAATTCGTAAGATTTCGATTTAAGCGACATCAGGTGAGAGAAATTATTATTATTATTTTAGAGGTATGTAATTTAACAATTGACACACATGGGCGTAGTTATCCTAATGCTATCCTATTTTAGATCTTGCAAATTTATGAAATATAATATAATTTTGAAAGAACATTTCACAAGAAATCCAAGTATGTGGGTATTGCAGCTATGAGTTTAATATTTCATGAGAAAACATGTTGAACTTTTCAAGCACGTAATCATCTTTAAGTGTATGACATAAAAGGGTAGGATTTTCTACGAGATATGTCATAACATTTTTCCCAAGATAAATCGTAAGAGATTTCCTAGGATCTTATTGTGTATAGCTTGCTTAAGGTGCTAGCATGAATTGGAGTACCGATGTTAGAGGTAATACTGCAATGGTGTTTTTTTTTTTTTTTTTTTTTCACACAATACGAAAACCTTCTAAAACTAAGATGGATAATGTTTTCAGCATAATGCATGTAAGCCTAGAGAACGAAATAGTTTAAAGAGATATATTAAAGGTATCTGACCTTCTCATGAACAAAAATAAACATGTCACATCTAAGAAAACTAATAACTTCACATCTGTGTTTTCTCTTCGTATTGTTTTCGATATATTCATGGTACAAGAAATAAAAGTACTATAAAATCAAATTTCGATCACATCAGACATTTCGTTACAAAAGATTTTAACTAACAGTATGTCATAGTTTTTTCCAACTTCTAATTATAAGCCACGTTTTCGAAATGTAGCGGTCTACTTTAAGCCCTATAACACTTTAACTTTCAGATCCAGTTCAATTTCCTTTTAAGGCAATCAATTGTGTAAGCGTAAAAAGTTTGATGGTTAACTGATACTCAATAGAAGTTCCAAATACCGTATTAGGAATATCAGAAAACAGTATCAATGAATTTGCACTTTTTTTTTTTTTTAACCATTTTATCTCAACACCATTTGGTGGTTATAGTGTGCACGTTTGACATTCATAAGCACGTGATCCAAGTTTCGATTCCCCGTGGGAGAGCACAAAAATGTAATTTTACAACCATTTATACCTATTTTCATTAATCATCCGTCTCTTTAACTTAAAGGTCATAACCGTGGGACGCTAAACTAAAAGAAAATCATTTTTCATTTCATTTTTGATATCCATAAAACTAACTTCGTACTACTTATAAATTTCTACAGAAAAAATGGACTGTGGAGTAGGGGGTCGAAAAAATCGAAAGTTTGAGAATCCCTTTGTGGCAGGGCGGAAAAATTGAGCCTGCATGTAAGTATTATATTACCCCTGCGAAATTTCAGAACCTTAGGATAATACGTATCTTCTGTTCTGGTCAGGTTTCTGAAGTTTCGCAAATTTGGTAAAAGGTAGGAAAAATTTAAAATTTTGTAAATTTTCAATAGAATCGTAGGCCTTTCGCGGTAGTGCGGAAAAGTTGTACCAAATTTCACAGAAGTAAATCCCCACGCTGAGCGGGTTTGCATATCCAGGCTCCTAACTATGAAAATATTTACGATCACTCCAACCCCAAT